>NW_027250702.1:1718750-2062500 GCF_044704955.1 Pristiophorus japonicus | reverse complement strand
TGTCACAGGCGGGACAGAGAGTGGTTGAAGAAAAGGATGGGTGGGGAGTCTGGTTTGCTGCACGCTCATTTGGCAGCCTGCGCTTGGTTTCTACATGTTCTTAGCGATGACTCGAGGTGATCAGCGCCCTTCCGGATGCACTTTCTCCACTTAGGGTGTCTTTGGCTAGGAACTACCATGTGTCGGTGGGGAGGTTGCATTTTAATATAGAGGCTTTGAGGGTGTCCTTGAAATGAATATTTATAATTTTTGAACACAAATGGAAGAGATTAATTGCTGCAGCTTTTCACCTGTTGGTTTCCACTTGTACAGAGAATATTAGACGAGAAAATATGAAAGTTTGTTCATATTCTAAGTACATAAGTTACAATCAGCTGGGGTTGTTTATCATGAAATACAACGATTTTGATTTAAATTATATATGAATTGCTCCCTCATTATAGAAGCATAGAAAATATAGAAAATAGTTGCAGGAGTAGGCCATTCGGCCCTTCGAGCCTGCACCATCATTCAATGAATTCATGTTTGAACATGCAACTTCAGTACCACTTTCCTGCTTTCTCGCCATACCCATTGATCCCCCTGGTAGTAAGGTCTATATTTAACTCCTTTTTGAATATATTTAGTGAATTGGCCTCAACAACTTTCTGTGGTAGAGAATTCCACAGGTTCACCACTCTCTGGATGAAGAAGTTTCTCCTCATCTCAGTCCTAAATGGCTTACCCCTTATCCTTAGACTGTCACCCCTGGTTCTGGACTTCCCCAACATTGGGAACATTCTTCCTGCATCTAACCTGTCTAAACCCATCAGAATGTTAAACGTTTCTATGAGATCCCCTCTCTTTCTTCTGACTCCATTGAATACAAGCCCTGTTGATCCAGTCTTTCTTGATATGTCAGTCCTGCCATCCCGGGAATCAGTCTAGTGATCCTTTGCTGCACTCCCTCAATAGAAAGAATGTCCTTCCTCAAGTTAGGAGACCAAAACTGTACACAATACTCCAGGTGTGGCCTCACCAAGGCCCTGTACAATTGTAGCAATACCTCCCTGCCCCTTTACTCAAATCTCCTTGCAATGAAGGCCAACATGCCATTTGCTTTCTTAACCGCCTGCTGTACCTGCATGCCAACCTTCAATAACTGATGTCCCATGACACCCAGGTCTCGTTGCACCTCCCCTTTTCCTAATCTGTCACCATTCAGATAATAGTCTGTCTCTCTGATTTTACCACCAAAGTGGATAACCTCACATTTATCCACATTATACTTCATCTGCCATGCATTTGCCCGCTCACCGAACCTATCCAAGTCACTCTGCAGCCTCATAGCATCCTCCTCGCAGTTCACACTGCCACCCAACTTAGTGTCATCCGCAAATTTGGAGATACTACATTTAATCGCCTCGTCTAAATCATTAATGTACAGTGTAAACAGCTGGGACGACAGCACAGATCCACTAGTCGCTGCCTGCCATTCTGAAAAATAGCCATTTGCTCCTACTCTTTGCTTCCTGTCTGACAACCAGTTCTCAATCCATGTCAGCACACTACCCCCAATCCCATGTGCTTTAACGTTGCACATTAATCTCTTGTGCGGGACCTTGTCGAAAGCCTTCTGAAAGTCCAAATATACCACATCAACTGGTTCTCCCTTGTCCACTCTACTGGAAACAACCTCAAAAAATTCCAAAAGATTTGTCAAGCATGATTTCCCTTTCACAAATCCATGCTGACTTGGACCTATCATGGCACCTCATTCCAAATGCGCTGCGATGACATATATGTGCAATAAAACCGATAACTCTAATCAAATTACACTTTTACCATTGAAGAATCAAATTAAATATGTTTGCCGGTGTTATTGATGCACTTCTGTCCCTCCGGCACCCACCTCTCATGGAAGGCCGAGTACGTTCCGGTGGACACCGCGTGCTCCATCTCCAGGGAAACCTTGGCTTGAACGTTTCCGCGGAAGAGAGGGAGGCAGCCGGGCTGAACGATCCTCTCGACCGTCCGCTGCCTGGACCAGCTGATGGTCCACTTGGCCATGTCCCGGAGCAGTCCGACGACGAGGATTCTGACCTCCCGCTCCGCTCCGCACGAGGGGCCCAAAGATCAGGAGTGTACAGCCGGAGGCAACAGATTTTTCCACTCTGTTTCTCGCTGAGAGACGCACTGAATTGTGACAGATCGGCATGGGACCAAATTGCAAATTCAAATTAAAGATTGGAAATAAATTAAAGAAATCTGGCTGAACGAACATTTTATTTGTGAATGTTAATGATGCTTGAAATCCTGTTCCACCCATCAGAAGCACTGCCATTAATGCAGAACTTGAGATGGTGACAAAGGAGACACTGACTGGAAATAAATCATCAGAGGATATTTACCCGGCTATAACATAGCGTGGACAGAACAGAGCGAACAGAGTTTCGCTTCCTCTATTCAACTCCAAGTGAGAACAAAAGAGGAGAAATTGGCTGAAAAAAGGAAGGAATAAAATAATTAAAAATGGACGGAATCTTTTATGATTTCTGAATTATTGCATCACAGAAAATAACGGTAAAACATTCACAATAAATAAATATTCATGAACTTCAGGATCTCTGAGATGATTCCAGTGATGCGATGATGGGACTTCCCAGATAGGGCTCCCATCTCGCTTCAGGAGTTCACACCAACATCTCCCTAGATTACACTGCTCCCTCCCTCAGTCTAGATATTTAAGGACCAGGATCGCCTACATTACAATACACCCACCTCTGTCGAGAAATTTCATTCGCAGGTTCGCCTAACTTCCAGTGCTCTCACGTCAGTCCAGGGATTTCATTCCGAGAGCCAAATATTTTACTCCGCTCACGCCTCTGTGATTGGACCTGAGTCTTTGGAAAGAACATCTGATCTTGGCCGCAACTCCACTTCCGTGCCCACTCCACTCCACATAACCCTGAACTCCCTCCTCGTTTAAAAATCAGTTTATCTCCATTTAATAAGATTCATAGAAGCTGCCTCCACAGCTCTCTGTCGAAGAGAATTCGAAAGATTCATGCCCCCCTGAGAGAATAAATTGCTTCTCATTTGTAATTTAAATGAGCGATCCGTTATTCTGAACCTATGTCCCCTGGTTCTAGATTTCCCCCACTAGATGAAACATCATCTCTGCATCTACCCCATCAAGGCCCTATAGAATCTTACACATTTAAATAAGATCACCTCATAGTTTTCTAAACTCCAATGTATACACACCCATCCTGCTCAACCTTTATTCTTATAACAACATTTTCATCCCAGTAATCAACGTTGTGAACCTTCTCTGAACTGCCTCCAATGCAAGTAAATCCTTCCCCAACTAAAGTGAACAAACTGTATTCAATACTCCAGCTGTAGTCTTATTGACAACCTGTATTGTTGTAGCAGGACTTCTATATTCTGTCCCACTTGAAATAAAGCCAGATATTCTGCTGCCTTTTCTAATTGCTAGCTGTACCTAAATGCTAACCTTCTGTGTTTTATGTACAAGAACCATTGACCAATCTGGACCACAGCAATTTGGAATCCCTCCCCATTTAATAATAATTTGCTTATTTATTTTTCATAACAAAGAAGATAACGTCACATTTTCCACATTATACCCCATCTGCCATTGTTTTAGCACATCCATTTAGCCTATCGCTATGCCTTTGCAGATTTTTTGCGTCCTCCTCATAACATGCTTTCAAACTTATCTTTGTATTATCAGTGCTTCGATGCTGGTACACCTGGACAGTTACATTGACGGGCCACATCTTCCGAATGCCTGACACAAGACTCGCAAGCAAGCGCTCTACTCGGAACTCCTACACAGTAAGCGAGCCCCAGGTGGGCAGAGGAAACTTTTGAATGAAACGACAAAGCCTCCTTGATAAAATGCAACATCCCGACCGACAGCTGGAAGTCGCTGGCCCAAAACTGCCTGAAGTGGAGGACATGCATCCAGGAGGGCGCTGAGCACCTCGAGTCTCGTCGCCGAGAGCAAGCAGAGACCAAGCGCAGGAGTAAGAAGGAGCATGCGGCAAACGAGCCCCACGTACCCTTTCCTTCAACCACTCTCTGTCCCACGTGTGACAGAGATTGTAATTTCCGTATTGGACTGTTCAGTTACATAAGAACTCATTTTTAGAGTGGAAGCAAGCCTTCCTCTATTTAAAGTGACTGTCTACGATGATGACGTTGTATCACCAGCAAAGATTTAACATTTAATATAGACTTTCAAAATTAGGATGGGTTTTGAGAGAGTGAGTAAGTCAAAAATGTTTTCAGTTGCACAATGGTGCGTAACCAGAGGAGACAGGTTTAAGGTAATTGACAAAAGAACCACAGGAGAGATGGGAAGAGTGTTCTTTATGCAGTGAGCTGTTACAATCTGGAAAGCGATTTGTGAGAACACGGTGGAAGAAGATTCAATCGTTATTTTCGAAAGGGAATTGCTTAATTCGTGGAAGGAGATATATTTATATTTTTCTGGCTAAAGAGTTGGATATCTGAGATAGTTCTATCCAAGAGACGGCATGGACACTATGGACCGAGTTGACTTTCTTTCCTGTATTAATCTAACATTCTATGAGCAAGAGACAGAGAGAGTGAAATGTGGAGTGACAGAATGAAACTGACAGAGAGGAAGTGAGAAAGTTACAACGTGCCAGAATGAATGAGAACAAGAGAATAGAGAGAGTATGACTGGAGGACGTATAGAGGAAGTAAATTAACATTTATTGGGCAATTGGTTAAATACTTGAAGGAGAAAAATTGCTTGACTATGGGAATCGAGCATGGGAATGGGACTAATTGGAGGGGGTGAGACCATGGTGGGATTTGAACACATGGATGAGAATAATAAAAATGAGGCATTACTTAATCGGGATCCAATGTTGGTCGAAGAGCAGATTGTTGATGGCTGAACAGGACTTAGTGGAGTTAGAATAGGAAGAGCAAATTATTTAGGTGAGCTCTAATTCATAGTGCACTGTAACTGCGAGGTGGGCAAGGAAAGCATTGCAATTGTCAATTCTTGTTCAACAAAGTCACTGAGCTATTGAGGCGAAGGAATGAGTTGGGCAGTATTATGGAGATGATAGTGGGCAGGACCAGTGATTCAAAGGAGAAGAGGTCAGAACTGAACTCAGGATAAAACAGAATGCCAAACTTGCGAACAATCTCGATCAGCCTCAGACATTGGCCACAGAGGGGACTGAGTCACTAGATATACAATGTGAGGAAGACTTGAAAAGATTTAAGTGACATACTCAGTAATATAGTGAAATATAGATTAGAGTTATATTTGCTGGATATAGAGACTTACAAGGAACACCAACAACAGCAAAGAGGGTGGAATAAATTAAAAGAACACTCGTACAATTAACAACGTATGCATAGTTAATAGCTGGATGCCGAGATGTTCCAGGAACAACTACTGAAGCAAAGATGAGAAAGCAATTTACAAGTCTAGTAATACAGCGAAACATGGTTTGCAGAGTTAATAGTTGGATACAGAGACTACCAGGAACAACAAATGCAGCAAGGAGGGGGGAGTAAAATATGAAATCAGTAATACATTGAACAATGGTTACTGGAATAACTAGATAGACTTACCAGCAAAACCAACAACAGCAAGGACGGGATAGTAAATGTATTGAATAATACGAAATGCACAACGCATTCGCAATACTAATGATAGTTCCTCATAATGTGCAACAAGAAAGTTAAAATACAACATGAAACTCTTGCCATGTGTTGTAACATTCCAATCCATTTTTTTCAGATTCTGATCCATTGTTGTAATATTCGAATCTACTGTTCTCAGATTCCGATTCCCTCTCTGTGGAGCAGTGCGATGATCGCTGTTAGTGCCAGAGGTAATGCTCTCACTGTGACGATGGGGCAACACATTGAAAGGAGTGCCTTATTAATATGAGCGAGAATAACTCCAGTGACACAATTCTGTAAATAGAGACTTATATTAATTACAGTCACTGAACAACCAGCTTCTGTAAACCCGTGGAGACTGATATTATATCAGTCCCTGAACAAACATTTTGAATTAACCCCTTTCAATCCAACACTTTATGTACCACAATAAGGTAGATCTCCTGGAGAAGTTTTGATCACCTGGATAAGTCGGGGCGGAATGTTGCCTGATACTTTTTCCGAAATTGACCTGAATTTTAAATTGGTTTTTGCCTCTGCCGGGAGATCACATGGCTCCGGTTGTTTTGGAGTGTAGAATATTTCAGTTTAAGGTGTGTCACAGTTGTGTGGCGCAGTCTGCTTGCGCTTGGTCATCTTTAATTTTCCCCATTGTTAATGGTTCAAAAGATTACATGTAAGCTTGAGGACTGCTGACCGATGGTCGTGTGAGTCTTTGTCGGCCGGTGCGGACACGATGGGCTGGAAATGGCCTCCTGTGTTGTAAATTTCTATGTTTCTATGTTTCTCTATAACTGGTCCGAATGGGATGTATGAGTGTTGCTGAGTGAAGGAATGATGGAAATAGCTCAGGCCAGAATCATTAATCCTCCCTGGATATGTCAGTGGTGACAGAGGACTGGAGGTTCGCAAATGGTACACCCTGTTCAAAAAAGGAAAGAGGGATAAAATCTGTAGCTACAGGCCAGTCAGACTAACGTCTGTGGTGGGGAAACTTCTAGAGGCCATAAGCCGGTATGAAATTAGTTGTCTCTTGGAAAAACCTGGATTAATAAATGACAACCAGCACAAATTGTGTTAATGTCGAAGTGTATCTGAAAAACCTGATTGAGTTTTTTGATGTAATAACCTAACGGTTTGATGAGCGTAGTGCAGCTGATGTTGTGTATAACGACTTTCAAAAGACGTTTGATAAAATGTCACTTCATCGACTTGATAGGGAAACTGAACCTCATGGAATTAAAGGAACAGTAGCTTGGTGGATACAACATTGGCACCCGAACAAATAACAGAGAGTGGCGGTGAAAAGTTGCCGTTCAGACAGAAGGGAAGTATACAGTGTTGAAACCTAGAGTTCCATATTAGTATCAGTGCTCTTTCTGATAGAGATTAATAGCCAGGACCTAAGTCTAAAGGCATAATTGCAAAGTTGCAGATGTCCCGAAACTCAGAAAGGTAGTAAGCAGTGGGGAGCATAGCAGACATCAGGAGCACAGCGATATTCTGGTTAAATGGGATACACATGGCAGGTAAAATTAAACATGTGTGAAGTGATAAATTTTGGGAAGGAACATGACAAGATGCAATATAAGTTAAAACATAAATTTTTTTAATGGTGTGTTGGTGCAGAGACACCTGGGAGTCGATGTGCACAAACCTTTGAAGGTGCCAGGGCAAGTTAATAAAACTGTTAAAAACGCAGGAAGAATCTTTGACTTTATGAATCATCGCTTATGGTAGCAAAGTGATTGTGCTACTGTACTAATGATCCAGAGACCTGGACTAAAGATCCAATGGCATGAGTTCAGATCCCACCATCTGTGCAATTTAAGGTGAATTAAATAAATCTAGAATTAAAATATTGTGTCAGCAATGGTGACCGTGTGGATCTCGATTGTCATTACCCATCTAGTTCAATAACGTGTTTTCGGGATGGAAATCACCCGTCCTTACATAGACTGGCATATATATGACCCCAGTCCCACAGCAATATGGTTAACTCTAAATAGCCCTCCAGATGTAATCGATGCATTCACCAGCAGCGTTAAGGGGGAATTTGGGATGGACAATAAATGCTGCCCACACCACCGATTCACACAAAATGAAGGTGCAATAAAAATCTGTTAAACATCGGTTAATCTCTGCATGACGATTCGGCAGCACACATTAGGAAAGCCTTGGAGAAGGTGTGGAAGAGATTTAATCACCATCATAGGCAGTACCTCGAAATCGGGGATTGCTTGCTTCAACTCTAAAAGTGAGTTCTTAGGTGATTGAACATATATGGGAATTACGGTCTCTGTACCAGGTCGGGTAGATAATGGTAGAGTGAAAGGGTGGGTGGGAGTGGTTTGCCGCACACTCCTTCCGCTCTCTGCGCTGGTTTGCTGCATGCTCTTGGCGACGAGCCTCGAGGTGTTCAGCGACCTCCCAGATGTTCATCCTCCATTAGTGCAGTCTTTGGCCAGGGACTCCCAGCTGTGACTGGGAATTTTGCTCTTTTTCAAGGAGACTTTGACGGAGTCCTTGCAACGTTTGCTCTGCCCACGTGGCGCCTATTTGCCTTCGAGGAGTTCCAAGTAGAGCGCATGCTTTGTGAGTCTCGTTTCAGGAATGCGGACAATGTGGCCCGCCCAGCGGAGCTGATCAATTGTGCTCAGTGCTTCGCTGTGGGGATGCTGGCCTGATCGAGGGCGCTAACGTCTGACATCCCAAGGGGTCTGCAGGATCTTGAGGAGCCATAGGTATTTATCCAGTAATTTGTGGTAACTACTTCATACTGTCCACGTTTGTGATCCGTAAAGTAGGCTGGCTATGTCTTCATTCCCGTAGACCATGAGCTTGGTGCCAGATTTTATGGCGTGATCTTCCAACACTCTCTTCCTCATGTGACCGAAGGCTGCGCTGGTGCACTGGTACCCGCAGAGAGAGTTATAAGGAGACAGAAGCAACTGTGATTTTTCCCGTTCGATCAGAGAATATTAAGGAGAGATTTAATAGAGGTTTTCAAGACTATGAGGGCTTTGGATAAAGTAACTGAAGAGAAACTCTGCCAGTGGTAAAAGAGTTGTTAACCAGAGGGAAGAGTATTACGAAAATTAGCAGAGGGAAGATGAGGAGAATTTCTCTTACAATGCGAGTTTGCATGACCTGGATTGTTCTCGCTGAAAATGGGATGGAAGCAGATTTAACAATAACTGTTAAAATTTGCAGATGACACAAAGATGAGTGGGAAATCGGTTTGTGTCGAGGACACAGAGAGGCTGCAAAGAGATTTAGATATGTTAAGCGAATGGGCTAAGGTTTGGCAGATGGAATACAATGTCGGAAAATGTGGGGTCATCCACCTTGGAAAAAAAAACAGTGAAAGGGTATATTATTTGAATGCGGAGAAATTACAACATGCTGCGATGCAGAGGGACCTGGGGGTCCTTGTGCTTGAATCCCAAAAAGTTAGTTTGCAGGTGCAGCAGGTAATCAGGAAGGCGAATGGAATGTTGGCCTTCATTACGAGAGGGATGGAATACAAAAGCAGGGATGTCTTTCTGCAACTGTACAGAGTATTGGCGAGGCCGCACCAGGAGTACTGCGTGCATTTCTGGTCACCTTACTTAAGGTAGGATATACTAGCTTTGGAAGGGGTGCAGAGACGATTCACTCGGCTGATCCCGGAGATGAGGGGGTTACCTTATGATGATAAATTGAGTAGACGATGTCTTTACTCGTTGGAGTTCGGAAGGATGAGGGGTGGTCTTATGGAAAAATGTAAAATAATGAAATGGATAGACAAGATAGAGGTAGTGTGGGGAGGGGTCGCGGTTAGGTTGTGTGTGGGGGTCTCGGTTAGGTTTTGTGTTTGTGGGGGGGGTCACGGTTATGTTGTGTGTGCGGGTCTCGGTTAGGTTGTGTGTGGGGGGGGGTGGTCACGCTTGGGTGGTGTGTGTTTGTGTGGGGGGGGGTCTTGAATAGGTTGTATGGGAGGGACCGGTAGGTTTTGTGTGTGGGGGTCACGGTTAGGTTGTGTGTGGGGGGTCACGGTTAGGTTGTGTGTTGGGGGGTCACGGTTAGGTTGTGTGTGGGGGGGTCACGGTTAGGTTGTGTGTTGGGGGGTCACGGTTAGGTTGTGTGTGGGGGGGGTCACGGTTAGGTTGTGTGTGGGGGGGTCACGGTTAGGTTGTGTGTGGGGGGGTCACGGTTAGGTTGTGTGTTGGGGGGTCACGGTTAGGTTGTGTGTGGGGGGGGTCACGGTTAGGTTGTGTGTTGGGGGGTCACGGTTAGGTTGTGTGTGGGGGGGTCACGGTTAGGTTGTGTGTGGGGGGGTCACGGTTAGGTTGTGTGTTGGGGGGTCACGGTTAGGTTGTGTGTGGGGGGGTCACGGTTAGGTTGTGTGTGGGGGGGTCACGGTTAGGTTGTGTGTGGGGGGGATCTCTGTGATTTTATGTGTGTGTGGGGGGTCTCGGTTAGGTTGTGAGTGTGGGGGGGGTCTCGGTTAGGTTGTGTGTGTGTGGGGGGTCTCGGTTAGGTTGTGTGTGTGGGGGGTCTCGGTTAGGTTGTGTGTGTGGGGGGGGTCTCGGTTAGGTTGTGTGTGTGTGGGGGGTCTCGGTTAGGTTGTGTGTGTGGGGGGGTTTCGGTTAGGTTTAATGTCGGGGGTGTCACGGTTAGGTTGTGTGTGTGTGGGGGATCACAGTTAGGTTGTGTGCGTGTGGGGGGGGCTCGGTTAGGTTGTGTGTGTGGGGGGGGGTTTCGGTTAGGTTGTGTGTGTGGGGGGGGTTTCGGTTAGGTTTAATGTCGGGGGTGTCACGGTTAGGTTGTGTGTGTGGGGGGGGTTTCGGTTAGGTTTAATGTCGGGGGTGTCACGGTTAGGTTGTGTGTGTGTGGGGGATCACAGTTCGGTTGTGAGCGTGTGGGGGGGGCTCGGTTAGGTTGTGTATGGAAGTGTCTCGGTTGGGTTGTGTGTGGGCGGGGGGGGACTGTTAGGTTTTGTGTGTGGGGGGGGGTTCGTTTAGGTTTAATGTCGGGGGTGTCACGGTTAGGTGGTGTGTGTGTGGGGGATCACAGTTTGGTTGTGTGCGTGTGGGGGGGGCTCTGTTAGGTTGTGTATGGAGGTGTCTCGGTTGGGTTGCGTGTGGGTGGTGTGTCTCGGTAAGGTAGTGTGTGGGGTGTGGTGTCGGTTAGGTTGTGTGTGTGGGGGGGTTCTCGGTTAGGTTGTGTGTGGGGGGTGGTGTCGGTTAGGTTGTTTGTGTGGGGGGGGTTCTCGGTTAGGTTGTGTGAGTGTGGCGGGGTCTCTGTTAGATTGTGTGGGTGTGGTCTTCGTTCGGTTGCGTGTGTGGGTGGGGTGTCTCAGTTAGGTTGCGTGTGGCGGGGTCTCGGTTGGGTTGTGTGGGGCTGGTCTCAGTTAGGTTGTGTGTGTCAGGGTCTCGGTTAGGTTGTGTGGGGCTGGTCTCAGTTAGGTTGTGTGTGTCAGGGTCTCGGTTAGGTTGTGTGGGGGTGGTCTCAGTTAGTTTGTGTGTGTCAGGGTCTCGGTTAGGTTGTATGAGGGTGGTCTTGGTTAGGTTGCATGTGGGGGTGTGTCTCGGTTACGATGTGTGTGTGTGTGTGTGGGTGGTGGTTTCGGTTAGGTTGTGTGCGTGAGTGGTGGTCTCGGTTAGGTTGTGTGTGTGGGGGGTCTCGGTTAGGTTGTGTGTGTGGTGGGGGGTTTCGGTTAGGTTGTGTGTGTGGGGGGTCTCGGTTAGGTTGTGTGCGTGAGTGGTGGTCTCGGTTAGGTTGTGTGTGTGGGCGGTGTCTCGGTTAGATTGTGTGGGGAGGGGATCTCGGTTATTTTGTGTGTGTGTGTTGGGGGGTCTCGTATAGTTTATGTGTGGGGGGTCCTCGGTTAGGTTGTGTGTGGGGTCTCTGTTATGTTGTGTGTTTGTGGGGGTGTCTCGGTTCGGTTGTGTGTGTGTGGGGTTTCAGTTATGTTGTGTGTGGGGGGTGGGCTCTTTAATTTTTGTTGCTTTTATGGATCGAATAGTCGGGTCAATTCGCTGTTGGTTATTTTAGGGCCTAGTGCCGATTAAAAGCCTCAGGCTGGAATTAAGGTTCGGCCGAGGGTGCAGTGTTGTTCCCGGCGAAGGGATTTGTCTCCGGATTTTGAAGGTGGTTGATTTTAAATTGCTATTACCTTCTTTCGGGAAGATTGATTGATGTACGTTGATGTGCTGATTTGTATTTTGAAGATTTTATATGTTATTAGTTGTTTTTTGTTATTTTTGTATTTATTTTAACAATGTCTGATTTTGGGTGAGGATTGTTTTAATGATTAATTCGGTTTTAGGATGGGGAAGGTGGGATTATTTTAATTGTTAATAGTCTTAGCAGGTTGATCAGTGTGCATGCCACGTTGGAGGACCACGTGGGGGGAGGGGGAGGTAGAATTTAGGAAGCACTTTTTCCTTTGATTGTTTTAAAATTTATTTTCTGAAATCATGTGTGTGTCATCATCACAGGCAGTTCTGGGAATCGAGGAAGACTTGCTTCCATTCTAAAAGTGAATTCTCAGGTGACTGAACATTCGAGGATCCGCAAGATCCTGCAAATCCCCTGGGAGGACAGTGCCACCAACGTTAGCGTCCTCGACCGGACCAACATCCCCAGGGTTGAAGCACTAACCACACTCGATCAGCTCCGCTGGGCAGGCCAAAGTGTTGGCCTGCCCGACACGAGACTCCCAAAGCAAGCGCTCTACTCTGAACTTCTTCACAGCAAACGAGCCAAAGTTGGGCAGAATAAACGTTGCAAGTACACCCTCAAAGCCTCCGTGATAAAGTGCAATATCTCCACTGACACCTGGGAGTCCCTGGCCAAAGACCGCCCTAAGGGCAGGAAGTGTATCGGGGAGGGCACTGAGCAGCTCGAGTCTCGTCGCCGAGAGCATGCTGAAATCAAACGCAGGCAGCGGAAGGAGCGTGCGGCAAACCCGTTCCACCCATCCTTTATCTCAACCACTGTCTGTTCCACCTGTGACAAGGACTGTGGTTCTCGTATTGGACTGTTCAGCCACCTAAGGACGCATTTTACGAATGAATGCAAGTTTTTCTCGATTCCGAGGGACTGCCTATGAGGAACAGTCCAATACGAGAATCACAGTCCCTGTCACGGATGGGTCAGACAGTCGGTGATTGTACGGGAGTGTGGGGCTGGTTTGCCGCGTGCTCCTTCCGCTGCCTGCGCTAGATTTCTGCATGCTCTCGGCGACGAGACTCGAGGTGACCCTCGAGGTGTGCGTGTACGTAGTGGTTCGATGGCAATAGTTTTCTGTTGGGCAGCGGGGGACGGGGAGCAGAGAAATATCAGTCCCGCACCAAACGCTTATCCTACTAGTTCTAAATAGCAGTACAATTAGAGCTGGTATGCAGAACATCTTTTGTTAAGAAGGGAAATAAGAACATAAGAATTAGGAACAGGAGTAGGCCATCTAGCCCCTCGAGCCTGCTCCGCCATTCAATAAGATCACAGCTGATCTGGCCGTGGACTCAGCTCCACTTACCCGCCCTCTCCCCATAATCTTTAATTCCCTTATTGGTTAAAAATCTATCTATCTGTGACTTGAATACATTCAATAAGCTAGCCTCTACTGCTTCCTTGGGCAGACAATTCCACAGATTCAGAACCACTGGGAGAAAAAATTCCTTCTCAAATGAGAGAGAGGCTTTTTTTTCAAGAAAAAGACTGACACGGTGGGTTGGAAGTGTGGAGAGAGTGAGGGAGAAGTTTCCCAAGGGTTGGGGGAGAAAAGTATGTTGGGGTTTCTGGTGGGGATGGGGTGGGGTTTACCCTCAATTCATGATCCATCGTCTTGATGGCTAATTATAGTCGAGAGGCCAAATGTTTCGCCCTTACTGGGGCTTCATCAGAGACCAGGAAAAGCAAACGGGTCGTGGGGCTCAAGGGTCAGAGGGTATCAGATCGAGAAACTTACATTGAGAGGTTATGGAGAGTTTAGAGCTCCACTAGGTTAGGGTTCGGTTTCAAGGTTTTTGGGTTGTGGTCTGCACTGTTATGTTTTATGTTAGGATTAGATTTTAGCGGGGGTTCGGGTCCTGGGTTAGGGTTTGGTTTTGGGGTAGGAGTCTGTGTTTACAAGTTTTGGGTTTAGGTTTCTGAGGGTTAGGATTTAGTTTTAGGGTTAGGATTTGGGGCTGGGGGCTAGATTTTAAATTTCTGCTTCGGGTTCGTTCTTAGGGAGTTGGGGCCGAACTAGGTTTTGGGGCTGGAGTCTGGAAAAATGATTTCTTGGGGCTCGAGTTAATTTTATGGTCCTGGGTTAGGATTTGGTTTTGGGGCTGGGGTCTGTGTTTACAAGTTTTACCTATAGGTTTATGAGGGATCGGGTCTGGAGTTCGGGTCAGTTATTTTCATTATTTTAAATTATTTGAATTAAGAGTATGATTCTTTCTGTTCTGGTTACTTCTTTTTTGTTATCGGATTCTCTGTTCATGTTTGGGATTATTTAGGGTTTATTGTTACATGCTGGGAACTAGGATTTGCTTCAGGTTTGGGCACAGGCCTGAGAGTTCGGCTATTCTCTCACAGGGCCGCCCCTCACAGCGCCACTGCTCACAGTGCCGCCCATCACAGAGAAATGATCTGGGCTTGGGTATATGGGGCACGTGATTGAAATTTCTAGGGAACGCCATAAAGCCCCATGGCCAACTGTGAAGTGGAGGTTAAGTGCTTTCATTGTCAATACACAGGTTAGTAATTGGGGCAGGTCGATGTGAAATGAAATTTAATGCAGAGAAATGTGCTGCGATAGATTTTGGGAGGAAAGTAAAGGGAGGAAATGTACAATAAATGGTAAAACTTTCAATGGAGCATGGGAACAAAGAGATTTATGGTTGTAAGCTTCAGGCTAATTCCTTGTCTTACTGAATATCGAGAGTGTTAAATAGGTGTGCTTGTATTTACTCTGTACAGCCACCAGAGGGCTCATCCCCTGGGGTTCCAAGGGATCCCATAATCCCTTGGTGTCACACGTATTTAAGGGGGCTTCACAGGTTTGATAGGCACTCTGGAGACCTGCAATAAAAGACTAAGGTCACACTTTACTTTGAGCTCACAGTGTTCAGTCTGACGCTTTCTCCATACACACCAACTGGCCACAAGATACAAACAGCGAACCCAAAGATGCAGAGAACAGTGAGCATCCTGGAGAAATTCTCGGAGGGAGAAGTTTGGGAAACATTTGTGGAACGACTCGACCAATACTTCGTGGCCAACGAGCTGAATGGGGAAGAGAGCACTGCCAAAGGAAGGGCGATCCTCCTCACCGTCTGTGGGGCACCGACGTATGGCCTCATCAAGAATCTGCTTTCTCCAGCGAAACCCACAGAGAAATCGTACGACGATTTGTGCACACTGGTCCGAGAGCATTTAAATGCGAAGGAAAGCGTTCTGATGGCGAGGTACCGGTTCTATAACTACAAAAGGTCTGAAGGCCAGGAAATGGCGTGTTATTTCGCCGAGCTAAGAAGCCTTGCTGGACATTGCGAATTTGAAGGACATTTGGAGCATATGCTTCGAGACTTATACATAGTTGGCATTGGCCACGAGACTATGCTTCGCAAACTTTTGACTGTAGAGACCCCAACCTTGAGTAAGGCCACAGCGATAACCCAGGCGGACATTGCCATCAGTGACAATACGAAGCAAATCTCTCAACACACAAGTGCTGCTCCAAGTACTGTGAACAAATTGATGTTGTTTTTGAATCATAATGTACAGGGCAGGTCAAACATACCTGCAGCTGCACGTCCGCAGATGACTCAAAGTCCATCATCTTGTTGGCGCTGACGTGGTAGTCATCGATTCCATTGATGCCGATTCAAAGAGTACGTTTACAAGGGCTGTGCAACAATGGGACATGTCCAACGAGTGCGCAGGCAAGCTGCAAAACTTCTTCAACCTGCAAACCACCATGTTGCAGAGGAGAACATATCCATAGAGGATCACGATGAACCAGAGCCTCAGACCGAGGAGGCAGAGATAGATGCAGTGCAAACATTCACCACGAATTGTCCACCGATAATGCTTAATGTTGAACTTGTTGAACTAAATGGACTCCCGGTGTCAATGGAGCTGGAAACATGGGTGAGCCAGTCCATCATGGGCGAAAAGACTTTCGAAATTTTGTGGTGCAACAAGGCCTCAAGCCCAGTCAAAACTCCAGTTCGCACGAAACTAAGAGCTTACACGAAAGAACTGATTCCTGTAATAGGCAGTGCTACCATAAAGTTATCCTATGATGGAGCGGTGCACAAGCTACCACTCTGCTTGTTACCGGGCGATGGTCCCATGCTGCTCGGCAGGAGCTGGCTGGGAAAGACACGCTGGAACTGGGACGACATCCGAGAGCTATCGCCCGTTGACGACACTCCATGGGCACAGGTCTTAAACAAATTTCCTTCGCTGTTCGAATCAGGCATCGGGAAATACCAAGGAGCAAAAGTGCAGATCCACCTAATTCAGGGGGCACGGCCCATCCATCACAAGGTGAAAGCAGTACTGCACATGATGAGAGAAAAGGGTAGAAATCGAGCTCGACCAGCTACAAAGAGAGGGCATCATCTCACCGATCAAGAGAGTGAGAGAGAGAGAGAAACACAGAGAGAGAGAGAGAAGGCGAGAGTGAGATAGAAGGCGAGAGAGTTCCAGTCCTCAAGGGCGACCACAATGTCAGAATCTGTGGCGATTACAAAGTAACTATCAATCGTTTCTCCCTGCAGGATCAATACCCACTTCCAAAAGCCTACGACCTCTTTGCAGCGCTGGCGTGAGGAAAGGCGTTCACGAAGCTGGATCTGACCTCAGCCTACTTGAGGTAGGAACTGGAGAAATCATTGAAGGCTCTCACCGGCATCAACACGCACAAAAGTATTTTTGTTTGTAACAGAAGCCCGTTTGGAATTCGATCGGTGGCGACGATATTCCAGAGAAACATACAAAGTTTACTGAAGTCGGTCCCGCACACCGTGGTCTTCTAGGACGACAACTTGTACACAGGTCGGAACACAGACGAGCAGCTGCAGAGTCTGGAGGAGGTTCTTAGTCGACTCAACCGCATGGGGCTCACCTTAAAATGCTCAAAGTGCGTTTTCCTGCCGCCTGAAGTGGACTACTTGGGAAGGAGGAATGCGGCGGACCGCATCAGACCCATCAAAGCGAAGACGGAGGCAATCGAGAACGCACCGAGGCCACAGAACGTGGCGGGGCTGCGGTCATTCCTGGGACTCTTGAATCACTTTGGTAACTTCTTTCCAGGTCTCAGCACCCTGCGAGAAGCACTCCATGTCTCACTAGAAAAGGGGCGAATGGGTTTGGGGCAAAATCCAAAAAAGGGCCTTTATAAAAGCGAGAAACTTGTGATGCTCGAACAAATTGCCTGTGTTGTATGATCCATGTAAACGTTTGGTACGAGCATGTGATGCGTCGTCATACGGTGTCGGGTGTGTATTGCAACAAGCTAATGATTTCAGGAAACTGCAACCGGTGGTTTATGCATCCAAGAGTCTGTCTAAGGAGTCTGTCTGCAGCATGACTGGAAACGAAATGTTAGCGCGTGTCTATGGGGTAAAGAAAATGGATCAATACCTGTTTGGGCTAAAATTTCGAATTAGAAACTGAACATAAGCCACTTATACCCCTGTTTTCCGAGAGTAAAGGGATAAATACAAACGCATCAGCCCGCATCCAGAGATGGCCGTTCATGTTGTCGGCATCCAACCATGCCATCCGCCACAGTCCAGGCACAGAAACCTGCGCCGATGCTCTTAGTAGGCTACCATTGCCCACCACGGGGGTGGAAATGGGCAGCCTGCAGATATAGCCAAGATTATGGAAGCATTTGAGAGTGAGCAATCACCCATCACAGGACAAGCAGGACCTCTTATGTCCTTAGTCAAAAGCTGTGTGCTTCACGAGAGTTGTTCCAGTGTCCCAGTGGAAATGCAGGAAGATATAAAGCCATTCCAGTGGCGCAAAGATGAAATGTCTATATCGGCAGACTGCCTGCTGTGAGGCAATCGAGTAGTGGTCCCCAAGAAGGGCAGAGGCACCTTCATCAATTACCTCCAAGTACCCGCACAGGCATCAGAATGATGAAAGTGATAGGCAGATCCCACGTGTGGTGGCACAGTATCGATGCGGACTTAGAGTCCTGCGTTCACAGATGTAACGCATGCTCGCAGTTAAGCAATGTACCCAGGGAGGCGCCTCTAAGTTTAAGGTCTTGGCTAGGGTATACTTCGACTATGCCGGCCCATGCTTGGTAAAATGTTCCTTCTGGTTGTAGACGCGTACTCCAAGTGGATTGAATGTGAGATATTGTCGGCTAGCAAGTCTGCTGCCACCACTGAAAGCCTGCGGGACATCTTTGCCACACACAGCTTACCCGATGTTCTGTTGAACGACAACGGGCCATGTTTTCCCAATGCTGAGTTCAAAGAATTCATGAATCATAACGGGATCAAGCATGTCAAATCTGTGCCGTGTCAACCAGCGTCCAATGGTCAGGCAGAGAGAGCAATGTAAACCATCAAGCAAGTCTTGAAGAGGGTCACTGAAGGCTCACCCCAGACTCGCTTATCCCGAGTCCTGTTTAGCTACCGCACGAGACCCTGCTCGCTCACTGGGATCCCACCTGCTGAACTGCTCATGAAAAGAGCACTTAAGACAAGGCTGTTGTTAGTACACACTGAAATACATAAACAGGTAGAGAGCAGGCGGCTTCAACAAAGTGCGCACCATGACAGCACAAATGTGTCACGCGATATTGAATTCAGTGATCCTGTATTTGTATTAAATTATGGACCAGGTCCCAAGTGGCTTCCCGGCCAAAGAGGGGAGCAGGGTGTGTCGGGTCAAACTTTCAAATGCACTCATTCACCGGAAACACTTGGACCAAATCAAACTCAGATTCACGGACTATCCTGAGCAACCCACATTGGACCCTTCATTTTTTGATCCACCAACACACCACACGCTAGTGGGAACTGACACCACATTGATCACGAAGCAGAACGCATCACGCACAGCAGCCCTGCAGGACACAACACACCAGGCAGCCCAGCAAGGCCAGCTGCACAGCAGCCCAGCGAGGACCCAAAAAATGATTCAACTACACCAGCTTTCACACCGAGATGATCAACCAGGATAATAAGGGCCCCAGATCGACTCCCATTGTCAATAGTTATACTATTTGCGTGAATGTTGTTATATATGTGGGCTGGTAGTTACACTGTGCAGCCACCAGTAGGCGCATTCCCCGGAATGCCAAGGGATCCCATAATCCCTTGGGAGCACAGATATTTCAGAAGGCTTCACAGGTTGGAGAGGCAGTCTGGAGACCTGCAATAGAAGACTAAGGTCACACTTTACTTTGAACTCACAGTGTTCAGTCTGACTCTTTCTCCATACATTAGTCTTACATCATAATTTCAATTTTCCCGCCAATCTCATTGCCTGTATCTTGCGGTGCTCACTGGGCAGAAGGCTGCAAATGTACCTGCAGACGCTGTGTGATCCCGAACCTCTCTCTCAAATAAAGTCTCTCCAACTTTAGTCTCTTTCTTTGCTTTCTGTGTGTGTACAGTAAAAACGGAACGACTGTCTGTTTGTCACATAGGCCCCAGGCTTTAGGTATCTCTCCCAGAGTTTGAGCTCCCTGGACTTTCTGTGCCATATCTAATCCGTGCTGTAGCTGCCCTTGCATTGTGTGATGGAACAGTGTAGATGGTGTTTTGCTCTGTATCTAACCCGTGCTGGACCTGCCCTGGGAGTGTGTTGGTACTTTGCAGATGGGACTGTACTCTCTGTATCTAACCCATGCTGTACATGCTCCGGGAGTGTTTGACGGGACAGTGTTCAGGGAGCTTTACTCTGTATCTAACCCGTGCTGTACCTCACCTGGGAGTGTTTGATGGGACAGTGTAGAGGCAGCTTTACTCTGTATCTAACCCCCTGTACATGCCCTGGGAGTGTTTCATGGGACAGTGTAGAGAGAGCTTTACTCTGTATCTAACCCCCTGTATCTGCCCTGGGAGTGTTTGATGGGACAGTGTAGCCGGAAAGTTACTCTGTATCTAACCCCCTCTACCTGTCCTGGGAGTGTTTGATGGGACAGTGTAGAGGGAGCATAACTCTGTATCTAACCCCCTGTACCTGCCTTGGGAGTGTTTGATGGGACAGTGTAGAGTGAGCTTTACTCTGTATCTATTCCGTGTTGTACCTGCCCTGGGAGTGTTTGATGGAACAGTGTAGCCGGAGATTTACTCTGTATCTAACCCGTGTTGTACCTGCCCTGGGAGTGATTGATGGGACAGTGTAGCCGGAGATTTACTCTGGATCTAACCCGTGCTCTACCTGCCCTGGGAGTTTTTGATGGGAAAGTGTAGCCGGAGATTTACTCTGGATCTAACCCATGCTGTGCCTGCCCTGGGAGTGTTTGATGGGATAGTGCAGAAGGAGCTTTACTCTGTATCTAACCCGTGCTGTACCTGCCCTGGGAGTGTTTGATGGGACAGTGTAGAGGGAGCTTTACTCTGTATCTAACCCCCTGTACCTGCCCTGGGAGTGTTTGATGGGACAGTGTAGAGAGAGCTTTACTCTGTATCTAACCCTCTCTACCTGCCCTGGGAGTGTTTGATGGGACGTGCAGAGGGAGCATAACTCTGTATCTAAACCCCTGTACCTGCCTTGGGAGTGTTTGATGGGACAGTGTAGAGGGAGCATAACTCTGTATCTAACCCCCTGTACCTGCCTTGGGAGTGTTTGATGGGACAGTGTAGAGGGAGCTTTACTCTGTATCTAACCCGTGCTGTACCTGCCCTGGGAGTGTTTGATGGGACAGTGGAGCCGGAGATTTACTCTGTATCTAACCCGTGTTGTACCTGACCTGGGAGTGATTGATGGGACAGTGTAGCCGCAGATTTACTCTGGATCTAACCCGTGCTGTACCTGCCCTGGGAGTGTTTGATGGGAAAGTGTAGCCGGAGATTTACTCTGGATCTAACCCGTGCTGTACCTGCCCTGGGAGTGTTTGATGGGATAGTGCAGAGAGAGCTTTAATTTGTATCGGACCCGTGCTGTACTTGCCTTGGGAGCGTTTCATGGGAAAGTGTAGAAGGAGCTTTTCTCTGTGTTTAACCAGTGCTGAAACGGCCCTGGGAGTGTTTGATGGGACAGTGTAGAGGGAGCTTAACTCTGTATCTATCCCCGTGCTGTACTTGCCCTGGGAGTGTTTGATGGGACAGTGTAGAGGGAGCTTTACTCTGGGTCTCATCTGTGCTGTACCTGCCCTGGGAGTGTTCGATGTGACAATGTAGAGGGAGCTTTACTCTGTATCTAACCCCCTGTACCTGCCCTGGGAGTGTTTGATGTGACAATGTAGAGAGAGCTTTACTCTGTATCTAACCCCCTGTACCTGCCCTGGGAGTGTTTGATGGGACAGTTTAAAAGGAGATTTACTCTGACACGTTCTATAATCTATCAGACGTTGATGCATCAGAGTATTTCTCTTTAACATAACCTGGCACGTGAAGGACCATAATATTAAAAGAGACTGCATGTGCCGCCTGTTCGCTGTGCAGTCATATCGCCTCTGCAGCATGACGTAAAAAGGCTGGGGGAATTGTGTCGTTACAATGATCGGACACTAGGTGGCGCAGCGGCTCCTTCACTGAAGGGATTGGATTCAAACACAACCCAGACAGGACGGGTGATGAATAACTCTCAGGGGAATAAAACAAAGTGTGATAGGGAAAGGGAACGATGTGAATGAGCCTTGGAGAAAGGAACTCAACAAAGTCCAATATATTCCATTTATCATTCATGATTTATTAACAATTTCACATCGAACAATTTACAGAGACGTTTTTAAAATGTTAACACGAATTGAATATAACAAATGAGAGTCACATTGCGCCTGGAACACACGCGGCCTGAGCTGCCAGCTATCTGTACAACTGAAACAGACATCAGGGAGAGAGAAACATTTCAACATAAAGGGAAGGGCATAATTGTGAATCATGAATGAGAAAAGTGACGTCGTTATACATGAGATATTCAAACAATTATGAAACTCAGAGATACATTTACATTATAGCCACGATTATCTCACTTCTCAAACACAGAGACGAAAAAACTGAAGTCAATTGAATCCGGGAATCACCAAGAGGACCTAGTTTATTTTCAGGACACAGTGATGTTAATAACCAGATGAGGAAAATCCACGGCGGCCGAGATCCAGCCGATCACTTGACCTGTAAAAGAGGGACAAAAGATTGAAGCAGGGATTTAGTGCTTTGGGGCATTTATCTCAGGGTTTTTATCAATGAAACGTTCAGAGATTTGGCAAACAGCTTCAGTCAGCTCGAAGCAAATGCACTGAATCTTCTCACCTTCACCAGAGTGACGGCAGCGCTATAGAACATGCTCAGGAAGAACAGGATGATGAATGTGGAAGCGGTTGTCCAGATGTTGCCGCTCTGGCCCTCGTAGTCTTCATCCCAGATGTGATCTGAGGAATCTGCGGAGATGTAGAGGAGGAAAATATTCAGATCGTTTGCTAATCCAAAATATCGTATTATTATTATATATTCTATTTTATTTCCTTAAGGTATTAGTTTTTTCTCTAACTTGATGTTCAATGTATGCCCTGTGTTAAGTTAATCACTCCCAACAATCTATCTGTGTTCCTAATTCCACAGTCGCTCTTCCTTTATTATCCTCCTACAATCTGTGTTGGAAAATTTGACAGTTTTCCTTCAATGTCACACGCTCATTGATTTTGTATCAATTTCATAGGATTTACCGTTCGGGAATAGTATGATGTAATATCGAGGGAGGTTTACTGAGCGATACCGATTATTTTAACAATAGTTTTAGCTACCTAATTATTTGGAGACTGTCAAGGCGGCAGGGTAAGACGTCGGATGTGAGTTATAATCTTGATTAATTTGTGACGGTCAATGTTCTGAACACAATTAACTTGCATCAGTTTCCAACTAAGAACGTTAATTCAGTGTGTGCGTAGGACCAGAATAGAGGAATGTGAGATATTATGACATCAGAAATTATTTATTTAATATAATGGTTGGGAGACTGTTCCAAGAGTGTATTTTAATTCTATATTCATCGATAGCCTGATGTATTTTGTGCACTTTAGTGTTTACATATATGTGCATGACGATCACTTCTTCTGGTTTAGTCTGTGTTTGTGTGTTGATGTGTGTTAATGTAATGTTGATATGCAAGTTTGCGGGTGTTAATGAGCCATTCTATGCATCTATATTTATGTGTCAGTGTGTGTTTATTTTCGTACGATTCTGTACGTTTACTTGCAAGTCTTTGTGTGTTTATATGAAATTTTGTGTATTTATGTTTAAATGTGTGTGTTTTGTATAAGTACATTCATGTGTGTGTTTTTCATTTGTGTGTGTATGGTTATGTGCAAGTGTTATGTATGTTTAGGGGTAAGCATGTGTGCGCTTATGTGTAAATGTGTGTGTTCGCATGTAAATGTGTGTGTGTGTTATGCGTTAGTGGCATTGTGTTGATGTGTGTGTTTATGCGAGTGTAAGTGCATGTGTGTGTGCGTGTGTGTGTGTGTATGTGTGTTAATGCGTGTGTTTTTGACTGTTTAGTGTAAGGGTGTGTGTGTGTATTTTTGCTGTCATTCAAACTATCAGAGAGTACTAATAACTGGTTCAGACAATGACAGTGTGTATTATATTCTGGGCATGTGTATTATCCTGTGTAAGTGTGCCTATGTGCGTGTTTATGTGTAAGTCTCTGTGTGTTTATGTGCAAGCGTGAACTTTCACAAAAACACACGCACTCACTTTTGCACGCATTCTTCCCCGCTCTGTGTAAATGTTTTCAGCGTGAGACGCCAGGTGACGTCAGGCGACGGAATGCAACAATTCAAAGATGGGCATCTCTCCCTGGTGGGAATTGAGGGGTACAGTGGCTTAACAATTGCCGTTTCCCTCACTGTGTTGGAGAATCGGAGACACAATGAGTTAACAATTGCCCTTTCGCCTCTCTCTGATGGGGCAGCGGAGGTACCGTGGGTTAACAATTGCCCTTTCCTCTCTCTCTGGTGGGGCAGTGGGGGTACAGTGGTAAACAATTGTCCTTTCCCCTCCCCCTGCTGGGGCAGTTGGAGGTACAGGGGGTTAACAATTGACCTCTCCCCTCCCCCTGGTGGGGCAGTGGGAGGTAGAGGAGATTATCAATTAACCTTTGCTCTCTCTCCGGTGGGGCAGTGGCGGGTACAGGGTGTTAACAATTGACTTTCCTCTCTGGTGGGGTGGTGGGGGGTACAGGGGGTTAACAATTGCCCTTTTCCCTCCCTATGGTGGGGCAATGGGAGTTACAGGGGATTAACAATTCACCTTTGCGCTCTCTGGTGGGGCAGTGTGAGGTACAGATGGTTAACAATTGCCCTTTCCACTCTCTCTCTGGTGGGGCAGTGTGAGGTACTGGGGGTTAACAATTCACTCCTGCGCTCTCTGGTGGGGCAGTGTGAGGTACAGGGGATTAACAATTCACCTTTGCGCTCTCTGGTGGGGCAGTGTGAGGTACAGTGGGTTGACAATTGACCTTTCCCTTCTCTCTGGTGGGGCAGTGGGAGGTGCAGGAGATTAACAATTGACCTTTCCCCTCCTTCTGTTGGGGCAGTGGTCTTACAATGAATTAACAGTTGACCTTTCCCCTCTCTCTAGTGCGGTAGTGGGAGTACAGTGGGTTAACGATTGAACTTTCCCCTCCCCCTGGTGGGGCAGTGGAGGGTACAGGGGGTTAACAATTGACCTTTCCCCTCTGGTGGGGCAGTGGAGGGTACAGGGGGTTAACAATTGACCTTTCCCCTCTGGTGGGGCAGTGGAGGGTACAGGGGGTTAACAATTGACCTTTCCCCTCTGGTGGGGCAGTGGGGGGTACAGGGGGTTAGCAATTGACCTTTCCCCTCGCTCTGTTGGGGCAGTGGGAGTTGCAGGGGGTTAACAATTGACATTTCCCCTCTCTCTGGTGGGGTAGTGGGAGTACCGTGGGTTAACAATTGACACTTCCCCTCCCCCGGGTGGGTCAGTGGGGGGTACAGGTGATTAACAATTGACCTTTCCCCTCTGTTGGGTCAGTGGGTGGTACAGGGGGTTAACAATTGACTTGTTCTCTCTGGTGGGTCAGTGGGGGGTTCAGGGGGTTAACAATTGACTTGTTCTCTCTCTCTGGTGGGGCAGTGGGAGGTACAGGGGTTTAACAATTGATTGTTCTCTCTCTCTGGTGGGGCAGTGGGAGGTACAGTTCCTGTTCCCGTGTCGCCCTCATTTCAGATCCAAGAGGGTGCGATGCTGCCAATTAAAACCGGCCCCAAATCTGAAGGGATGGACAACACGAGAAACAATGACACATAGATCTAAATGTGCTGCATTTGTTTGTCGGAAAATGGAACTTTGCAGGTTCTGCCAGTGGGAAGAAAGTTGCTGAAATTACTTTGAGGAACCCTGTCATGAAAGAGCTTCACTCTGTCTCCAAACTGTGGTGTATCTGAGCTGGGAGCGCTGGCTGTACAAGCTTTGTGCCCAAGTCCGACAGATATTCTGCTTCACATTAACAGCCCGCCCCTTGGCAAAAATGGGAAACAAAATTAATTGAGCGGCTGTGTGTGTAACTCACGATTGGAAGAAAAGGCCTTTATTGGTTTTTATTTAAGAACTGAAATGCAATCGAGAGATTCTCATTGACAAGCATTGACGGTGTCCATCAGACCAAGAGAAATGTTCACAAAACTGGGTTTACCGCTGGATTTATTGACTGTTCTGATGATGGTCTTCAAGGGGATGGCTTCATGTCCTACCACACAGGAGTAAGAAGCACCGCTGGCCCACTCCTCGGCTGCAATGGATAACAGGCTGTACGTGAAGAAAGAGCTGCTGCTGTTCTCCGTCTTCACCTCGGTGTTCGTGTAGTTGCCCGAATTCACCGGCTTGTCATTGACGGTCCACTTGACGAAGATCTCTCGGGGGGAGAAACCTCTCACTAAGCAGGTGAGGCTGACCAACCTCTGAGCGGAGATTTCTTCTGCCGAAGGCAGGAGGACAGACACGGCCGGTTCCCGCGGATCGTTAGCTGCAGATCAATTACAATAAACATCAATAAACTGGAGACTTCCAGAGAAAATGACACCGGTGGTTAAATGCGCGAGATACGTGGTTTGCGCTGAATTTTAAAGGATTCCCTTTTTCGCCTCTGTGGCCTGTCCAGTTTTTCAGCCCAGAACAGAATGGAATAAAATCCTTCTCTCTGGGAGCTTGAAGAGTTGTACTGGAAAATTACACAGGAATCACTGCTAGGAACCAGGCCATTCGGCCAACTGATTTATACCAACTTTTATGCTCCACACGAGCATCCTCCCAGCTCACCATCTAAACCACGTAACATGTCCTTCTATTGCTTTCTCCCTCCTGCAATTATCTAACTTCCCCTTAAATGCATCATCCCATATCCCAGAGTGTTTAGTTCGTGGGATTACCATTTGAATTATCAAAGTAATCTATTAAAATACTTATTAGAACGAATTGGCCCATGCACAAGCACCGGCTAGATAGTTTCAGCCTCTCACGTGTTACTACAATCACGCCGCTCACCCATTTCCTTGTGGATGGAACCTCTGATCGGAGTGTGCATATCCCGATGGCTCACCACGCAGTCAAACACATCCCCACTCAGCCAGTCTTGTGTCGAGATGTCTAACTTGCTGATCACACTGTCGCCCTCTCCCGGTTCACCGTGATTCCCTGGTTTCAAAATGTCCTTTTTCCGCTCCCAGGATACGGTGACTCCAAAAGGAGCATTCGACACGATGCAGGTTAAGGTCACTGTCGCCTCCATTAAGACCTGCTCGAGTGACGGCGGCGAAAGAGTGATTTTTGGATCGTTGCACGAGGAATCTTCTGTGAAGCAGAAATGAAAGACAAGCAAAGCTTCATCTCCAGAGTCAGGATAGCAGCATTCTGCTTAACTCCCAAAAGGAACAATAAATCACCTTTGAGATATTAATCTCTCGTTGTTGCTTAACAACCATCATTATTGGAAGGACAACGAATTGGCAACCATCCCGGGAGACGCTTTAACATTTCCTGTGTATTTGCACCCAGAGCCACCTGTGATCGGCTGTGAGGCAAAGACCCGACATAAAACATTGAATAAAGTTGGGTGCAATTGTGTTATGCACTGAATAGCGCTCGTCCCGAAAATCCTTGCTCCTTTACGCCCGTCTATCGATCCTTCTGCCCGAACGCATTTGCGCTCAGTATAATGGCTCCACCCCCAGGTTAAAGAGCTCTACATGGAAATTACACTGGTTCAAAACGAGTGTCAAATCAAATCCAGGATTATAGTTGCAACAGGAAACAAAGTTAATTTTCTGTGTCTTGTGATTTTGGGGTTGATGAAAATGTGCAGGAACCAGTAGCCACCCGCCCCCCCCCCCCGGCAGAGCAGAAGTAAAAGGTAGTGGGGAGGGAATTTCAAGGGGTCTTTTGTCATGGGGAATAAATTGCAATACTGATGTGAAGTAGTTTTTTTAAACATTTCTGTCATTAGTGAGCTTTTATCATGTCTAGTGAGAGAGAGTAAGGAGGGAATATAACCGCAGGACAGTAATAGTGTCATAGGAACAGGAGAAGTCCATTCAGCCCATCCATCCTGTTCTGCCATTCAATCAGATCATGGCTGATATCTACCTCAACATCATCTACCCGCTTTGGTTGTGCAACCCTTTACACCCTTGCCTAACAAAGATCTATCAATCTCAATTTTGACATGTTCAATTGACCCCTACCCTCAACAGCTTTGGGAGGCCCGGGGGGGGGGGGTGTGGTGGAGAGAGTTCCAGATGTACACGAGACTTTGTGTGAAATTATCCTTCCTGACATTACCCCTGAATGGTGTAGATCTACTTTTAAGGTTCTGTCCCTGGTTCTGAAGTACCGCACCAGAGGAAATATTTTCTTGCTATCTACAACATCAGTTCCATTTATCAACGTAAACACCTCAATTACATCGCCTCTTCACATTCTACACAAAGGAATACAAGCCTAACCCGTCCTCATCATTTAGCCGTTTTAGCCCGGTATCATTCGGGTGAATTTGCGTTGCACCCGCTCTAAAGCCAGTTTATCCATACTGCGGTGCGGTGCCCAGAACTGAATGCTGTGTTCTAAAAAGGCAGATCATAAAATCATAGACATTTTCAGCATGGAAAGAGGCAATTTTGGCCCATCGTGTCCGCGCCGGCCAAACAAGAGCAATCCAGCCTAATCCCACTTTCCAGCTCTTGGTCCGTAGCCCTGAAGGTTCATTGCATATCCAATATTTTTTTTTAATGCGCTGAGTGTTTCAGCCTCTACCACCCTTTCAGGTAGTGATTTTGAGACCCACACTACATTCTGGATGAAGACATTTCCTCTCATATCTCCTCTAAACCTCGCCCCAATTACTTTAAATCTGTGTCCCCTGGTTGTTGACTCATCTGCCAAGGGGAACAGGTCCTTCCTATCCACTCTATCAAGGCCCCTCATAATCTTATACATCTCAATCAGGTCTCCTCTGTTGCAAACAAAATAGACCCAGCCTATCCAATCTTTCCTCATTGCCAAAATTCTCCAGTCCATACAACTTCCTGGTAAATATCCTCTGCACCCGTTCCAGTGCAGCAATATCTTTCCTGTAACCTGGTGACCAGAAATGCACGTGCTACTCCAGCTGCGGCCTAACAAGTGTTTTATAGAGTTCAACCATAAGCTCCTTGCTATTTTATTCCATGCCTCGACTAATAAAGGTAAATATTACGTCTGCCTTCTTAACCCACTTATCAAGCTGGTGTGCTACCTTTAGGGATTTGTGGACATGCACTCCAAGGTCACTTTATTTGTCTACACCCTTTCTAGCAATTTCTAGCAGTGGCCCTTACATAGTAAAGGCCTGGAGACACCGACTGTCGATCCCAATATGCTCAGGCAACTCAGGATAAAGCTGAGACTAAGGGCAAGCAGAGGGTAACCTTTAGCAAAGTGACGGAATCATGAACCGTGAGGAATCCTCAGTCAGGGCTTACACCGAAATGAAAAACAAACTGTATGATTAGAAATTAGAAATAGTTCAGTGCTTTTTTACTAATTACGATTAAAGCCCTGACTGAGATCAGCGCTCAGAATGATCCGGAACTTCCCGGGGCGATGTCTCTTACCCGGAGATCTGGTGATAGTTCGGTTTTGGGTGATTCCTTGATGAGAGACCTGGCAGGTATAGACTGAATGGGCGAACCATTCCGCGGCGGAGAATGTCAGCCGACTGCTCGCCGAGAAGTTCCCATTCACCTCACATACGGGAGAGGTGATGAAGCCCGATTTCATAATTTGTCCATTCCTCAGCCAATTCACGGTCAGTGAGTTTGGATGGAAATCGATGATTGAACACACGGCGGTTGCAGATCTGCTACTGGTGATTTCTTCCTTGGAACTCAAGGTAAGGATAACAGCTGGATGATGTACCACAGGACCTGCAAGAAAATACATTTTATGGCGATTATTTGTTACAATCCAAACAATTAAGAACTTTAAAGTGGTTTTTAACATATAATCTACATCACCGAAACAGACCATAAGGCCCAACAGGCCTATGTTTATGTTCCACATGGGCTTCCTCTCTCCCTATTGCCTACCCGCTATCAACATAACCTTAGATGCCTTTCTCCCTCGTGTACTTATCTAGATTCCCCTGAAACGCATCTCTGATATTCGCCTCGTATTCCATGTGGCAGGGAGTTCCATATTTTACCAATTCCTTGGGTGAAGAACTTTCTCCTGGACTCCCTATTGGATTTATTAGTGAATATCTTATATTTATGGCCCCAATATCGGGCTCCTGTTCAAGCAAAATATTTTATCTACGTTTAACCTTTAAATCGCTTCATAATTTTAAAGACCACCATTTGATCACCACTCAGCCTTCCCTTTTCTGGAGAAACGAATCCCACTCCGTTCAGCAATTATTGACAGTTGCAATTTTTCAGTTCTGGTGTTGTCCTTGTGCCTCTGTATCATACTTATAATATGGAAACCAGCACTATGCACATTACAGTTGATATGATCCGGAGATTAGAGCAGTGTACAGTACTCTATATGTGATATGGAGACCAGACATGTGCGTACTACTCTGAGTGTGATATGGAAACCAGAACTATGCTCGAATTTTGATTTGGAGATCGTAATGCACACTGAGATCTGTTATGGAGACCAGACCTGTATGCAGCACTCTTAATATGTTATGGAGACCTTATCTGTGTACAATACTCTAAATATGATGTGGAAACCAGACCTGTACGCAGCACTCACTGTGTGATATGATGACCAGAGCTGTGCAATGACTCGAAGTGTAAGATGGAGACCAGAACTGTGCACATTACTCAAAGTCTGGTCTAACCAAGGTTGTATAGAAGTTGAACATATCATCTCTGCTTTTCACAATTTGCCTTCCTTGTATCCCACAGCACTCACCTGGCATTTTTACGTCCCAGACCTTGCCATCTCGTCGAACCTCGCAGTAGATTGCGCTACTCCCCACCAATGACTTGCTGATGGTTAACTGGCTGCTCAGTGTGTAGGCTCCCTTCTTGTTGAGGACTGAAGGGTAGGTCTTCAATCCAGTGGTGATCGGCGCTTCTTCTGTCCTCCAGGAAAGGCTGGTGATTTCCGGGGAGTAGTCCATCACTAAGCAGCCATAGGTGACGGGGCCGCCAGTGTCGGGTTGTTCACAGGAGGAGAGCAGGGCATAGAGTTTGGGAGCAGATGGTGTCGCTGGGAAAGATTGGCCAAGTGAACAAGTTAGACTCTGTAATCAGTGCTTATAAAATAACCAAACAACTAAACGTTTCACTACGGGGTGAACTAAATCCATCATTTACCGATCAAACCCTACGTCAACATTTGAATTACTAGCAATTATGAGATCCGACGTGAAACGCCTCCACGTAACTCCAGTCCTGCACATCAGGATAGTCACGAGACTTAAAGGGGCATTCTGTCCAGCAGGCCCCTTTTTACGGAGTGAATGGTGGGATATTGTATCGTGGATTTCTTCCTGCTATTATGGAACTCTCCCCTCAATCTCCAATCACTTTCACAGTAAATTATTTCACATTATATATTCTGAGTTCCTCCCTGCATCCTTTTGCTCTCATAATCTTATTAGCAGCACAAAATCAGGCCATTCCATGATATTAAAGTGAAGTCAACTCTCCATTTTAAGATGCTGTTTAAACTAACCTCTTGGACCAAGATTTTGGTCAATTGCCAAAATCACTGCTGACCATACTAAAGAAAACTGCTTATGTGGCCTGATATCAAATTTTACCTCCTTAAGCTCGTATGAATCGTCTTGGGACGTTTCACTACATTAAACGCGCTATATAAATGCAAGTATTGTTTTCAGGGGATACACTTGGTTGAATGTCGATGGGGTGAATTATCCTAATCACACAACTTCTACAGCAAGATCTACTAGTTGTATTAACTTTTTTTAATCCCGGCATGTTTATAAGCATGACCGAGAGTGATAAAATAATACAACTTTAAAGCACGGAAGGAGGCTATTCGGCCCATCACGCCTCTGAACGATCTCTCCAATAATCCCGTTCACCTTCCAATTCCCAATCTTCTTCTCAAACGTTCAATTTTATTAAGCTGTTATGGATTATGCATGCAGCCCTCTTTCTGATAGGACAACCCATGTCCCAACAGCACCTGTGTAGAATAGTACAATAATACCCTCTCCCTTCATTCCTTTGCTGCTGATATTCAATCAGTGCCATTTACTCACCAACTCACCGACCTGGGGAAATATGTTTCCCGAATCCCTTCATAAAACCCTTCATAGTTCCAAAACCCCTCTATCAGACCTCATCTAAATCTTCTTTCTTCCCAGGAAAATATAGGACGTTCAAATAAATGGTTGAAGTCTCCTTTAAAATGTGAATTGATTAATTCAGCGCTCAGATTTGAACCGGGAACTTTTGCACAGCCTGATATCTAGGATTCAAGTTTGATCTCAATCGGGATTGATTCGGGCCTATCTCTTTCCTGCTCCGAATTGGAGGAAGAGCGATGCAGTATGAGTTGTGATCTGTCCCCTGTTACTGATTGGATGTCTCCTGACCTTCCTCTTCCCAATCACTCCATGAAATAATCCGAATGATGTACGGTTCCCAAAGCCGGTTATATGGAACGATGCTCTTTAAAAGCTCCATTTAATTTTACAAATTATTTTCCAGCCTCCCGCCAGTGAGAACATGCACTGCTTTCTGGGTCGTTGCAGTCACTTCTTGTTGTTGTTCGAACCGAACATAATCTAAACATCAGGACAGGTTTTCTTCTCTAAATACCTAATATTGGCAAAACTTAAACATTATAAATCGGTTGGTTATCAGCCGGGTCTATGCTAGGAAGGATAAAGAACCTGGTTACTGCTGATATGGGTAACTCTCGATTCTGGTTTGTGCGGATTACTGAAACACCTGTGGTTTATTGGTCAGATACTGAAATCTCGGTCTACACCGTAAAGTTACAGAGAGGGTCGATGATGCTGTTGCAATGGATGTGTTATATATAGATGTTCAAATGGCATTTTATAAAGTATCTCATAAAAGAATTATTCGGAAAATTGAAGCACATGTGATTAAAGGGATGGAGGTAACTTGGGTATTTAATTGGCTGCGGGAGAGGAGGCAGTGAGCAGTGGTGAACAGATGTTTTTTTCTGACAGAAGAGTAGTGGGGTCGCCCATTGATCGGTATGAAGAACATTGCTTTTCCTGTTATATATATAAATTACCTGGACTTGTTATCGGGAATACAGTTTACAAGTTCACGGATGATGCAAACTTGGCAACGTGGGAATGTGTGAGCAGGATAGCAGCGGACTTCAGGAGTGCATCGACAGATTGGTGAAATAGGCAGGCACATGACAGATACAATTTAATGCATTTTGGAGGAACAACATGTAGAGGCAATATAATCTAACAGGCATTAATTTGAGGGAGGTGCCAGAGCAGAGGGTCCTGGGCGTACATATTCACATCTCTTTGAAGGTGACCGGGCAAGTTGATAAGAAGTTTACTAAATTGTATGCGTTATTGCCATTGTAAAAGGGGCATTGAATAGAGAATCACGGGTGTCATGTTCAACCTTTACAAATCACTGGTTAGACATCGGATGCAGTAGTGTATACAATTCTGACCTCCACAATTTAGAAAGGATGACAAGGCCCCAGAATGATACCAAGGATCAGAGACTTCAGTTAGGTGGAATTATTAGAAAAGCTGGGGTTGTGTATTAAAGCAGTGAAAATTAATTGGAGGCCGAATAGAGATATTCAAAATTGAGAGAGGTTTTGTCAAAGCAAGTCAGGAGAAACGATTTCCACTGATGAGTACGTCGTTAATCAAAGGTCACAGATTTAAAATAATTGGCAAAAGAACTAGAGGGAAAATGAGGGGATTTTTTTTTAAAAGAGAGGGTTAAGTTCTAGAAAAGCTTCATCATGTTGAACACCTCTATCAGATCTATGTTTATTGTCTGTTATAGTGAAATGGGACAGTTAAAATAAAGGGACTGAGATATTTGGCTCAAACGATTCAATTGGATACCGTTAGAGTCTGAAAGATTATTGTGAATGGCAATTCATCGCAGGCTGAATGTATTTCTTTAAATGCTTCACAGAAATGCAGTTCAGTTACTGTGTGCCTTGTGTTATGACCCAGTCCAACAGCTGCATCTGACCTGCGTCTGTCCCGACCTGGTGCATTAAAAAAAAACAATTGAACGAAATGCTGATTTCAAACATAACGTTCCCATGACGGTTATTTGAAGCAGGAGTTCGACATTCACCAGTTAAATTGTCAAATTAACTTCCAGCCTACCATAAGATCAGAACAGGCGCTGCTTTCTGGACCATTTCAATCTTTTCCAGAAACTGTTTGTTCTGAAATTGAACTCAAGATCAGGCCAATCTCATTCAATCATTATCTGATACTCAAAATGTTTAACGTTTATCAATTAATCAAAAATGAAGCAGTTATTTTGCAATAATGTTAAACTCAATTAAGGCATTGTTGTTTCATTGGAGCAATGGAAATATTTATTTGAACATATCTGCCTTGCTAACTCGAACTTTATTAGTTGGATACAAATTAAGGCTGCGTGAATGCCCCTGGATAAAGCATTTTCAGGTCTGTTATATTACAAATAATATAGAGTAAAGCTCCCTCTGCACTCTATGCTCAGCTGTATCAAGGGATTGATTTCGAGAAAAGCCATGCCAATACTGCACTGTCAAACAGTCCAGATAAGGTAGCGCACTAGTTAAATAGAGAGCAGAGCTCCATCTACTCTGTCCTACTAAACACTACCACGGCAGACAGTACACGAGTTAGATAAAGAGTAAATGTTGCCTCTACACTGTCCTATCAAAGTGTCACGGGATAGTTACAGCACGGGTTAAATACAGAGTTAAGCTCCTTATACATTGCACAATCAGACTGACCCAGAGCAGCTACAACACGGGTTAGATAAAGAATACATTCTCCCTTTGCACGATCCCATCCAAAACTCTCAGTGTCCCAGGGCAGATACAGCAATGGTTAAATAGAGAGTAAGGCTCCCTCTACACTGCCGCATCAAACGCTCCCAGGGCATGTACAGCTTGGGATAGATACTGAGTGCAGCTCCCTCTACACTGTCTCATCAAACACTCCGACGGCAGGTAAAGCATGCGTTAAATACAGAGTAAATCTCTCTCTACACTGTCCCATCAAACACTCCGAGGGCAGGTCTCTCCGGTTAGATACAGAGTAAAGCTCCCTCTACACTGTCGCACCAAACAGTACCGGAGCAGGTACAGCAGGGGTTAAATACAGAGTATAGCTCTCTCTACACTGTCCCATCAGGACTCCAGGGACAGTTATAGCATGGGTTAGAAACTGATTAAAGCACCTTCAACAGTTTAACAGAAGTGTTTTTGAACTTCTGCTTCTGAATGCCAAAAATTGCGTTATTGGTCCCATTTGTGAGGTGCCTCCTCAAACTTAACCTGAAACTGTCACATTTTTCAGAGATACAAGCTTCTCAAATAAATGAGTCGAATTGTACTCAACGAAATACAAGAGGACAAACCGGAAGGTTTACAGCTAATCAGGAGGGCTCCTGATTCTCACACAGTGAGCAGGCGCACAGAAAGAGAACAGGCACAATCTTGCTCTCAGCAGATAGATCGGTGCCATCTGTCAGTTTCAATAAAGCTGATTTACAATTGATCTCCTGTCAATTTCCGATCATCTCAAAAGTGCAATTTAAAAAAAAAATTAAACTGATATTAAGTTGGAAAACTTTCTTCGACTTCCAATCATGTCTCCCTCCATCTCTACAATCGTACAAATCCTGAAAACAATTATATCGAAATAATCTACATTCCATGGTAATTTGCTGCATTTTATCGGGACTCCCTTTCAGAGTAGGAATTTAACAAACCAGGAAACAGTTACATTGAAAACCGATTAGCCACTGGTTCAATATAATTTCATAATTAAATATAACCTGTAAAATCATCGAGGCAAAACACGAAGTTAATTCATTAAAATCTGCGGATACACCTTATCCATCTGAACAAAACTGAGTAAGACAAGTCTTGTTTACTAAGTTAATCTTAGACTTAATTTAAAATTCTCGCCAACCCTCGAGATGTTGCAGTAACTGTAATCCTCTCCAGTATACAACGCAATTGTGGGAGGTCATTAATGGTTAATGAGTTCACACTGATATTATACTCTAAAGTAATATTGGTGTTTGCTGATCTAATACTGCATTATAATAAAATTAGTTAATATTCATATTAATCCTGTTCCTGCTTCGTAACGTGTGACATATTAGCGTTTCAGTTAATTTAATATGGCACTTATCAATTTTAACATATTAAGAATCATATTAAAAGATGAAGACATTCAGACTAATATATTATGTTTATTGATTCAAATCACATTTGAATAAGTTAAAATGATCAGTAGCTTCCAATATATTCCCGCTCTCTAGCGACACATGTAAACTCTGCATGTTTCTGAACTCTCTGATACAACATAAACTCCCTCTTTTCTCAGAGTGGATTTCATATGATGGATTTAGGAGTGGAGTATTTTAAATAGTTCAACGTCTGGCCGTTGTTACATCTCACTAACTATCGATGGGCTGTAACGCTGAATGTTTTCTAAATCAGGTCCCTCCAGTTTAAACATTATCCTCATTCTTAACTGTAAAATATATTTTATTAAATAACAGGCAACAGACCAGTGTGCAGTCGGTAACATAGACTCCGCTATTTAATAACATAGATAATCTTTTTTATATTTTACTCCTGTAATTCACACAATGCCCGTAAATTAATTATTAAGCTATTTATTGAAACTACTTTCCAGAATGATCAACGTAATATTGGCGGGGAAGCATTCATTCAGGCCATCTGCGACACTGACATTTCATGAGCAAATGGAGGAGAGATTTTGGTGATCAATTTAACGTGAATCACAGTTAAACATAACTCTTAAATGTAATGTGTTCACTCTCTATAATTCTACCCCATATGCAGCACAGCTATGGGAGACTGGATGTTGTTATTCAATTCAAAAATAACATTGACCTTCTGGTAATTAAATTAATCAGCTTTACTTTGAATGGGTTGTGTGTCTGTCAGTCTGAACTTTCCTTGAATTTAAATAGAATCATATGAATAATGCTCTGACTGCCAGCGACGCCTAACGCTCAGGCTATCATCTTACAAACGGTGCAGATTAGTTAAGTGATAATTGTCTCGCTATGAAACAAAAAATTTAATTGAAGAAATTACATAATTTTAGAATTTAATAACCCGTCAGATTTATGACATTTACAAACTGTAATTTACAACTCGCATTTAATTGATAATTGAATACAATCTATTGTGGATCTGTTTAAAACAGGGAGATAATTAATTTCAGACCCTCCTTGAACTGCGGTGGAATCAGTATGCTGCTATTAAAATCATTTCAGACCTAATCAGAAATTGTCGCCAGCCTCTAAAATTTTCTGCTCACGTTAATTGTGACCAATGCGCAGCAGAATTGTGGGATGCGAATAATGGTTAATACAAGAATATTAATTGCATCGCATATTTAGTGATATTGGGCAATATTACCGCATTATAATTGTTTGAGTTATATTTATTTAACTGCCCTTCAACCTGCAAATTTTTAATCGTAGAATTCGAAATTACAGCAACATTTCATGGATTAAATGTGTGCACCATAAAGAATAGGTTAATCGTTGAACCTGTAATTCTCACTTAAATAATAAGATGGAGAACATTATTTAGTAACGATTTTTGATTTATAAAACCTACTTTTTGTCTGCCTACAATTATCTTTGAAACTGTTTTAAACGGATCATAAAAACTTGCAGCAGTTTGATGTCATTGAGATAAACATCGCACAAAAGCCAAACAGTTTCACAAAAGTTTTGTTATTCAAAGTAACCCAGACACACTCTCTGCTCAGCAGCTAAATAGCAAACCATAGCACTGAGCGGCTGAGTACAACAACAGAATGTTTTGTGGAGAAGCAGCTTAATTCTATAAACGGTTTCAGCGGAATCAAATGTAACATTGCCAAAAAATGTCAATGCAGTATCCAGCGAGCCCGTCTATCACTGAACGAATTAATTATTGAAAAAAGTAGAAATATAAAATAATGGGAGCAGAATTGTGATTAGATGGATCATGTTAATAAATTAATATTGATATAGGATATTGTTGTGCTATTGCGCGCTATTTCTATTAATTTGTATTAAGTTCAATCTGATTCATATCACAAATATATTAATTATATAGTTCTTCATTACAGTAACATTCCACATATATGAGCATTCGTCAACTTTTGATCAATAAATGACATTGCAATTATCAAAAAATAAAACACAATACAATATCTTACATTTACATATAACATCTAAAGCATTCTGTTTCTGCCTAAAATCATCTTTCAAACACATTTAAATATAATATTTGTATTTGATCAGAAAACATGCAGCAATTAGATGTTGCAGAGACTAAGCATTGCAGAAACACGAAAGGATTTAACAACCATTGGGTGTTTGAACTAACCAAGGCACAGAGTCCCATCAGCAGATAAACACCAAATCACACCAATCTGGGGATCAATCCCTCAACAACATGTTCTGTGGAGAAGCAGTTTCTTTCCATAAAAGCATTGCAGCAGAATCAAATGAAACATAGCAACAAATCTCAGTACAGAACTCAGCGAATCAGTGAATTATTGAAATACACAGAAATATACAATAAAGACGCAAATTCCACAGTTGCTGAAGAGTGAATGTTTCTTACCTGCTGTCACTGTCACCATGGTGCCTTGTCCCCAGTAGTCCATGCCGTCACAGTGTTACATTCCCGGGGCTGGGTCACACAATAACCGGCACTGCGTAAAACAGACAGCAATCCAACATTAGTTTAAATATTCACATCCCAGAGGCAAAGTAAAACCACAATGGATCTTCATAAAATGATAAATGTATTAATGGATATTGTTCACTCTTTATAAATGCACTGGTGTTATATATTTCACAGAGCAACCCGTGAACAGTTCATGAAATTTTCCAACTGATCAATGAATAATGATCAGTTTATCCATATTAAACTGTGCTGGTAGTACAGTGCTGGACATAAATAGGACTTCACTGCAGATACAGTGGATTGAGAAAGCGAGCACTGACCCAGACCTACTCAATTAGTGCTGAGGGGTTTTTGTATTGACAGTAATTGCTGTGCCACCCACTGTACCACAGTGAGACACGCCGTGCCAAATACGTCAGCTGACAGTTAACTGTAAAAGACAGAGACTAAATTGCACAGTGCTGTAAAAAACTTCTTTTCGACTCCCATAAGAGTGCAGCAGCCAGATATTTCAAGTTGTGCTGGTCATTTTACAAATCTATTTTAGTTCGACCCATTGCTTGTTTTCAAGCCTCGTTTGCTTCGAATCTCCTACGGTGGCAATGATCGCAGGCGTGGGCAAACTCCGTGTGGGGGTTTTTTGTACGAGGCGCTCGCTGTGTACAGCACCGTGACCCCGCTGTAGTACCACAGTGGCAGGGACCCGCACAAATACTCCACTCATTCTCTGATTAACGCTGGCAGAAAATAAATTGCTCAATCAACAGAAAGGTTTATCAGATTTTGATTGTCGAATGATGATTCTTTCTGACAGTGCAGAAATGGACCAAAGTCCTACCCATAGTTACAATATTAAAGCTTTCATTGAATCCTCGTTGTTAATCCTGGACACAGTAACGATAAACCATCTTCATCTATACAAAGTTAGTTAATGTGCATTTTATTCTTAAACAGTTTATTGCTGTAGCAAATACACTCTTGCAATCTAGGTTAAACACATCTCTTGATATACTTTACACCGTTACTGACCTAGAATTCGATGGAAGTTGCTGCAATTGCTCTCGTTCAGTTTCTGTACGAGCCCAAGTCGGGTTCGGGTCGCTGTGGCTCTCTTGCACAGTAATACATGGCGGTGTCTTCGGTTCTCAGATTCTTGATCTCGATGTAGGTTGTGGAAGATGTACTTGAAGGGATGATCCGACCTTCCACTCCAGGCGCGTAATATGTGCTACTGGATGCTTTATAGTAAGCAAGCAGCCACTCCAGCCCCTTCCCGGGAACTTGTTTAACCCAGTGCATGCGGTAGCTGTCCAAACTGAACCCGCTCACTGAACAGGACAGTTTGTGAGATTCTCCGGGCTTCATCGACACAGAAGCCGACTGGGTCAGCACGATTTCGGACTGGACATCTGTCAATGAATGAAATAAATTGTAATTACTTTCGAGAACATTCACATCAATGAATAGCAATAAAAACACAATATCTGAAGCCGCCTTGTATTGTGTCACGGAAGCAGCGAGGAATACTCACAGGTGAAGCAGGCCAGAAACAAACAGAGACACGGGGCAAGTCCCATCGTCGGGTCTCTCGGTGTAACTGTCTCGGGAAGGTGTCTCGGAGCCGCAACACCGCCTTCTGATTGTGAACTGGAGCTGGGTCCCGCTATTTAAACTGTCCGGTCCCCTGTGTGTGTGTGTGTGTGTGTGTGTGAGAGAGAGGGGGATGGTGACTGGGAGTCACACGCCTCCCCCAGCAGCAGACTGACTCCTCCCCTATTTTCCTGTCTGAATCCAGCTGTGTAAAATATAATACATCATTAATAATCCGTGTTTTCTGTACATTACCCAAAATTACCTTGACTTTGATTGCCGATATACTGCTGGGGATTATATACCGAATATCCAAAAGATTTTCAGTAGAACACTGAATCAGTGTCAGGATTTACATTCCCCACAAACAGCCCACATTGACTCCGTGTCCAATTCCTCTCAGCTGGATGTAAAATATCCCATTGAATTATTTCGAACAAGAGCAGGGGAGTTCTTCCCTGTGTTTGTTCAATATTTATCCCTCAACAAACTTCACTAAAATATAATTTAGTCATGTATCACGTTGCTGTTAGTTGGATCTTGCTGTGCACACTCCAAAACGTAGTTAATTGTCTCGAAAGAGCATCCTGTTTTCGAGAAAGCAGCTATATAAATGGAAGTCTTTATTTTTGTGATCGGCAACTGCTTCTGGGATGGATATGCTTCCCGGTTATACAGCAGGGAAAGCTAAGTTTGGGAACAACATTACATTTTATCAGATAGCATCCATCGCGCCTGTGCAGCTCCACACTTAATACAATCGTTCCTGACCCAAATCGGGCATTGGATCTCAGTCCACCCGTGTGAAGACTGTTACTTTATTTCACGCTGAGCAATTCTAAATGTTAAAAGTGAAGATCTGCACCTATCTGTATAATTGTGAGGAGTTCGCACAGTCCGCCCAAAGCTATCTGGGTGAGAATTAAATCACGCTGCCGCGCTCTCTAATCGAAATTACATTACTGTCCCACCGGCCATGGAAATGTCCTCAACACTAAAGATTAAACGGTGTCGATCAGTGTGAACCGATTATCCGTAGCTTTGGGATATTATTGGTTTGAGGTAACATTTTTAATTTGCACCTGGAAAGGGAAATCATTATAATAAATGCTTTAATTTAGTGTCGCCATCGTGCAGTTTGATTCGGTGCTGACCTTAACCCAGCTATGGCCAGCTGTTGTGATGCCAAGTGCATTTCTCTCACAGTTGTACCAGAGCGTGTTTTATTTAAAAATATAAAGGCTGTCAATGACAATTAGATCAAAACTTGAGTAACTATAATTCCCGGTCAGAGGCTCCATCACTGGGACTGTAACTCGGCAGACTGCAGCTCATGGGGTCAAGTATAAATTATCAAAGCGACAAAGAATTGTGATATGAATTATTGCGATCTTTATATCTGTACCTCTATATTTGTATGTGATACCAGCACAGGCATCAATTGCCGTCTGCTGGATTATAATAGAACAATCCAGAGGAGATTTGTCCTTCCTTAATTGATGCATCAAATGCTTTACATTGCTCTAATGAGATTTTCTTCTGTACTTCACGTGTCATAAACGAAATATCATGTTTCTAAGGTCATGCCATCAAAAATATATTTTAGATGGATGTTGCCTACTGATTCAGTAGTCGAAGAATTAACTTCCAAGTTGATCCCACCCACGCACAGTCCATACCTCTCCCACAAAGTTTGTCACAGAGTTCCACAATTTCACCATCAATGAGGGGCTAGAACTCACAATGTAACTTGCAGGAAACATCTGCTAATTCGGTGCAGAAAAACAACTAGCTGTTTCCCGCCCGCTGAGCAGAGACAGAAAGCTAACGACAACCACCTGTGAATGGAACCTATTTGTACACAAATCTGCCCAGCAACAATATACTCGTACTGGCAAGGAACATCCCCATTGGTAATATGGAGATCATTTCAAATGACTTGTTATACCTGGGAATGATTCCCAGATCCTGCGACCTATCTGAGCCACCAGAATCCACAAAACCTGCTGAGTCATTGAATATATTCAAGGCTGAGATACATAGTTTTTTGTACTCTAGGTGAATCAAGGGATATGGGCTTATAGCAAGAAAGTTGAGTTGAGATAGATGATCAGCCATGATCGTACTGAATGGCGGAGCAGTCTCGAGGGGCCTTGTGGCCTACTCCTGCTCCTAATTCTTATGTTCTTATATAACTTCACACCTTCCTATGAAAACCTCCTCAGAATTGATAACAGTAATTGTGTCATTTCTGCATTAACTCCTCCTGATCTCTTAGCCCTCTTGTGGTTTGCTCTGAGAAATTCCTTTAGAGTTTGGAAGAATGAGAGGCGATCTCATTGAAACGTATATGATTCTGAGGGGGATTGACGGGCTAGATGCTGAGAGGTTGTCCCGCTGACCGGAGACTCTGGAACTAGGCAGCATAATCTCAAGATAAGGTGTCAACCATATCAGGCTGAGATGAGGAGGAATTTCTTCACTCAGAGGTTTGTGAATCTTGGGAATTCTCTGCCCCAGAGGGCTGAGGATGCTGAGTCCTCGATTATATTCAAAACTGAGATCGATAGATTTATGGACTACAGAAGAATCAAGGGATATGGGGATCGGACGGGAAAGTGGAGTTGAGGTCGAAGATGGGCCATGATCATATTGAATGGCAGAGCAGGCTCCAGCTTCTGTGTGGCTCCTAATTCTTATATTCCTATATCACTTCACATCTGCCCAAGTAAATCTTCTCAGAATTTGCAGCAGTAATTGGATCCTTTCTCCCTTAACTCCACCTGATATCTTGGCTCTCTCGTGGTTTGCTCTCAGAAATACCTCTGGGTGACGTCACTGGGAAAATGCAAGATGTTGTGTGTGGAATGAAATAATCATGTTGAAAAACACTGGCGCTTGCAGTAGATGGTCATCACCAGCAGGTGGCGACAGTGATCATATTGAAACAGGAATCATGCAGAGGCTGCTGTTGCTGAGCTGATAAGTCACCGTCTGCATTCTCAGAACAAATTATAGCATTGCTATCAATCAATATTTAATAATACTCAGATTACTGCTCAGTTCAATTGGAAGAGAGCTTTCATCCTTAGAATTAGAAGGAGAAATAAAGATTAGATTTAGTCAAATCCAGACAATGGGAAGTATGTCAAGGCCTTGGTGATGCTGCGGAGCAGAACGTCTAGTAATTTATCAGAGTGAAGTATTTCAGTTATGAGGAGACTGGAGAAACTGGGATTGTTCTACTTAGATCAGAGAAGGTTAAATGGTTCTTTAATAGTAATTAAATATTGAAATGTTGTCATAGATTCAGAGAGGATTATTGCACAGAATGAGGCCATTGTGCCCATCGTCCCTGAGCTAAAAAAAGAGCCATCCAGCCTAATCCCACTTTCCAGCACTTGGTCCGCAGCCTTGTAGCTTAGGACACTTCCAATGCATAATCATGTGCTTTTTAAATGTGCTGAGGATTTCTGCCTCTACCACTATTTCAGGCAGTAAGTCAAAAATCCCCACCACACTCTGGGTGAAATAAATTTTCCACGACTCCCCTCAAATCCTTCCACCAATTACATTAAATTTATGTCTCCTACTTACTGGTCTCTCTGCTGAGGGAAATAGGTACTTCCTATCCACCCTATCGAGGCACTTCATAATCTTATACTCCTCAATTGAATCTCCCCTCAGCCTCCACTGTTCGAAAGAAAACAACCCCAACCGAACCAAACTATCCTCAGATCTAAAAGTGTCCAGTCCTGGCAAGATCCTCATTATTCTCCTTTGTACCCTCTCGAGTGCAATCTCATATTTCCTTTAATGTGGTGACCAGGCTGCACGCAGTACTCTACCTGTGGCCTAACTAGTGTTTTGTACAGTTCAAGCATAACCGCCCTGCTCCTTTATTCTATGCCTTGGCTACTCAAATAAAGTATACTGTATATCTCCTTAACCACCTTATATACCTGTCCTGCTACCTTCAAAGATCTGTGGACATGCACTCCGTTCCTCTGTCCCTCTACATTTCTCAGTGTTCTATCATTTATTGTCTATTACCTTGCCTTGATAGCCCTCCCCAATTGCAGTACATCACACTTCTCCAGATTGAATTTCATTTGCCACTGTTCTACCCACTTGATCAGTCCATAGATATCTTCCTGTAGTCTTCAGCTGTCTTCCTCAATATCAACCACACGGCCAATTGCTGTATCATCTGCAATCTTCCTAATCATGCCCCCGACATTCAAGTCCAAATCATTGATATATAACAAAAAAGCAAGGGAATTAATACAGAGCCCTGCAGAACCCCTCTGGAAACATCCTTCCTGTCACAAAAACACCCATCGACCATTCCGCTTTGCTTCCTGCCTCTGAGCCAATTTTGGATCGAACTTGCCAGTTTCCCTTGGATTCCATGGGCTTTTAGTTTTTCTGACCAACCTGCCTTGTGTGACCTTGTCAACGGCCTTGCTAAACTTGATGTAGATTACATCAAATGATTCCTGATCGACCCTCCTCATTATCTCCTCATAAAATGTAACCAATTTAGTCAGATATGACATTCCTTTAACAAAACCATTTTAACAGTCCTTGATTAATCTGTGATATTCTGAATGAACATTTATTCTGTCCCTCAGAACATTTTCCAATAATGTTCCCACCACCGAGGTTAGGCTGAATGGCCTACAATTACTTGGTCTATCCGTTTCTCCCTCTTTAAACAATGGCACAATGTTAGCAGTCCTCCAGTCCTCTGCCCCCATGCCTGTAACCAGAAAGGTTTGAATAATGATGGTCAGAGCCTGCGCTCTTTTCTCCCTTGCCTCGCTTAACAGCCAGTGGAACATTACATTCGCGACTAGTGATTTGTCTATTTTTAAAGATGCTAAACCACTTAATTCTTCATCTGTCTCTAGGTTTATCCCATCTAATATTTCACACTCCTCCTCATAAACTACAGTGTCTGCATTGTCCCTCTGTCTGTGAAGACAGACGCAAAGTATGTATTGAGAACCATACCAGTGTCTTCTGCCTCCACACACAGATTACCGTTTCCATCTCTACTCTTTCTTTATTTATTCCCTTGCGTTTTATGTATTTATGAACCAGCTTTGGGTTTTCCTTGATTTTACTTGCCAACATTTCCATGACCACTCCTTGCTTTCCGAATGTCCCTTTTCATTTCAGCCTTCCACTTTCTAAACTCCCCTAGATTGTTTGCAGTATTGAGTTTTCGGTACCTAACAAAATCTTCGCTTTTTCCCTTATACTATCCTGTGTGCTCCGTGACATCCAAGGGTTCTGGATTTGTGAGTCCCACCCCTTTTCTTTGTGGGAACATATTTGCTCTGTACCCTCCTTATCTCTGCTTTGAATGCCTCCCAAAGCTCTGACACTGATTTACCTTCAAGTAGCTGTTCTGCGTCTCTTTTGTTAAATCACTTCTCAGCTTATTAAAATTGGCCTTTCCCCACTCGACATTTACACCTGGTCTACATTTTCCATAACTATGCAAAATATATCTGAATTTTGATCAAAAGAGTCAAAATGCTCTCCCACTAATACCCCTTCCAACTGGCCAGTTTCATTCCCTAAAATTAAATCCAGAATTACTCGTTGGCATTACTACGTTCTGTCTAAAAGAAATCTTCTGAAATCCATCTTAAGGGTTCTAGGGTAGTTGTCACCCCCTACTAATGTTCCCTATTGTTTTTGGACTTCTCACAAATGTAGTTGTATATTTGCTATTCTATCTCCCTCTGACTGTTTAGGGATCTATAGTTGTGTGCTTGTCCCTTTTTTGTTCTTCCGTTCAATATATATGGAATCATTTGATGATCCTTCCAACATATCATCCCTCCTTACAGCTGTAATGGTTTCCTTTATAGGAGATAGGGTCATTGTCCTCTCTTGTGTTTGCATTTTCATTTCTTGAGGCTTTTCTCATTGGTACCTGCATTTTATTTGTCTCATGCCTCTTATTGCTTTTCGTATCATTCTACTTGCTATTATCCAGTTGTGTTTCAAGTCATGTGTTAGAGCCTTTAACTTTGATTTAACTACTTGAAAAAATAGTCGTGCTTAAGATCGAGATCAGGCTTATGGTTGAAGGTATCTTAGGTTTTGGGTTTAGGTTAGAGTTAGGGTCGGTAGTTTTGGGGTCACTCGGGTTAGTGTCATTAGGGTTAGAGTAGGGGTTATGGTTGGTGTTATGGATTAGTGTTGGTGTTGTGGTTTGCATCAGGGATCGGATTTGTGAGCTAGGGTTAGTGTTACGGTAGGCTTTCCATGGTTCCATGGGGGTTACTTTAAGTTTGGATCGGGGTCAGATTTTTCTCGTTTTATATTTGATTGAGTCAATTTGTTAACTGGGTTTCTCATTCCCAGAATCTCTCTCTGTCTTCTTCCTTTGTGGAGTTGTCCAGCTCATTTTGGTTTCAAGCCCCATAATTTCGTGGGACTTAACCCCACGTTCCATGAAATGCCTGCTGGTTGCTTTGTCCTCATGTTCTGTTCTGGTGGCACTGAGGTGCCCTGCAAGCCTGGTTCTTTGATAGTTCCCTTTTTTCCAACTATTCAAGATGTAGCATTGTTTGCATCGGATTGCCGTAGATTACACTGGGCAGATCGCACGTAATCTTTCGGCTTATGAAGTCAGTTTCCCCGTGCTCCTGCTTTGTATTTGGTTTTGGATTTGTAATTATTTGCATGTCCCATATTGCTTGCCACCAGAGTTCTGGTTACCTGTACTCTGCTGCCAACCAACATATCATTTACATTATTTTCTCTTTTAAAAGCTGATGTTATGCTGTACTGGCTGAGTGCGTACATCTAATTTCAGTTTTTCAAAATTATTTAAATTACTCTGTTAATTTGTGAGGCCACTTGACACAGGACCTTACGCAATATAAACAGTGACAGGGTCTCGTGTAATATAAACAGAGACAGGGTCTAGTGTAATGTAAACAGGGACAGGGTCTATTTTAATATAAACAGGGACAGGGTATCGTGTAATATAAACAGGGACAGCGTCTAGTGTAATATAAACAGAGACAGGGACTAGTGTAGTATAAACAGTGACAGTGTCTTGTGTGATATTAACAGTGGCAGGGTCTAGCGTACAATAAACAGCAACAGGGTCTAGTGTATTATAAACAGAGACATGGTCCACTGGAATATAAAAAGAGACAGGACCTAGTCATCTTCATCATAGGCAGTCCTTTGAAATCGAGGAAGACTTGCTTCCTCTGTAAAAATGAGATCTTCGGTGACTAAACATTCCAATATGGGAATTACAGTCTCTGTCACAGGTAAAACAGACAGCCGTTGAACGAAAAGGTGAGAGGAACTGGTTTGCCGCACAATCCATCTGCTGCCTGTGCTTGGTTTCTGCCTGCTCTCGGCGATGAGACTCGAGGTGCTCAGCACCCTCCCAGATGCACTTCCTCCATTTAGGGCGGCCTTTGGCCAAGGACTCTCAGGTGATGGTCGGGATGTTGCATTTTATCAAGGAGACTTTGAGGGATTCCTTGAAACGCTTCCTCTGCCACCTTGGACTCGCTTGCAGTGTCGGAGTCGAGGGCTTTCTTTGGGATCTTCGGTCAGGCATGCAACACTTTGGCACACCCAGCAGAGCTGGTCGAGTGTGGTCAGTGCTTCGATGCTGATGATGTTTGCCTGGTCAAGGATGCTAATGTTGATGAGTCTGTCCTCCCAGGGGATTTGCAGGATCTTGTGGGGAAATTGTTGGTGTTATTTCTCCAGTGATTTGAGGTGTCTCCTGTTTATGGTCCACATCTCTGAGCTATGCAGGGGGGCGGGTATCACTACAGCCCTGTAGATCATGAGCTTGGTGGAAGATTTGAGGGCCTGGTCTTCGAACACTGTTTACCTCTGGCGGCCAAAGGCTGCACTGGCACACTGGAGGCGTAGTGAATCTCGTCGTCAATGTTTGCCCTTGCTGTTAATTGGCTCCCGAAGTCCGGAAAGTGGTCCACGTTGTCCCGGGCCACGCCGTGGATCTTGATGACTTGGGGTTAGTGTGGTGGAGTCAGACTTGTGGATGACCTTTGTCTTATGGATGTTTAGTGCAAGTACCATGCTTTCATGCCGAGTGTAATATAAACAGAGACAGGGATCCATGTAATAAAAACAGAGACATAGTCTAGTGCAGTAATAACTGAGATAGGTTCTCGCATAAAATAAACAGCAACAGAGTCTAGCGTAATACAAACAAAGACAGTATGCAGTGCAGTACTCCAGCAGTGTAATATCAAACGGGTTAACGAAACAGATAAAATATCTGTTTCAGTAATAATTGAGATTGGGACTTGTGTAATATAAACAGATACATGGTCGGGATATAATGTAAATAAAATATGTTCTAATGCAGAAATAAATGAGACACGGCCAAGTGTAATTTAAAAAAAGACATGATCTAGTGCAGTAATAACTGAGACAGGGCACAGTATTACTCAGAAAATTAGAGGTGCATGTCACAAGGGTAATACAGTAATCATGGGGGATTTCAATCTAAATATAGACTTAGCAAACCAAATTTGCAGTAATATTGTGGAGGACGAATTCATGGAATGAATACAAGATGGTTTTCTCGATTAGTATGTTGAGGAACCAACAAGGGAACAGGCTATATTAGATCTAGTATTGTGCAGTCAGAAAGGATTAATTAATAACCTTGTAGAAAATGGGCCTTTCGGGAAAAGTGGCCACAAAGTGACAGAATGTTACATGAAATTTCAAAGTGATTTAGTTCTCCCCAAAACTAGGGACTTAAGTCTAAACAAAGCAAACTACGTAGCTATGAGAGCGTGTTGGGAACCTGTCTTAAAAGGTATGATGGTAGACAAGCAATGGATAGCATGTGAAGAATTAATGCATAAGTTAAGACAAACATACCTTTTTTAAGGCACAAAAATCGTGCAAGAAAATTGGTCCAACCATGGATAACAAGAGAAGTTAAATATAGTATTAAATCAAAGGAAGAGATTAATAATGTAGCCAAAAGTAGTAGTAAGCCTGAGGATTGGGAGGATTTTAGAATTCAGCAAAGTAAAACCAAGCAATTGATCAATAAAGGGAAAATAGATTATGAGAGAAAACACCGACACACATAAACAGACAGTAAAAGCTTCTATAGGGCATGTCTTAGTTTTTGCTGCAATAGACCTTGTATCAGTTTATATTACACGAGACAACGTCTTTTTTTATATTACACTAGACAATGTCTCAGTTTATATTACACTAGATAATGTCTCCGTTTATATTACACTAGACAATGTCTCACTTTATATTACACTAGATGCTGTCTCAGTTATTACTGCACTAGAACATATCCCTGGTATATTATAATCGGTCCTGTCTCCGTTAGTACTGTGCTAGACTTTGGTTCTGTTAATATTGCATTAATCCATTCGACCTGGTCACTGGTTATATTAAAGTAGGCCCTCCGTCTGTTCATATTACACTGGGCCATGTCTCTGTTTATATTACACAAGGCTCTCTCTGTTAGTACTGCAGGAGAACATGTATCTCTTTATATTACACTGGGACCTGTCTCAGTTATCATTGCACTAGACCATGTCTCTGATTAGACTGCACTCGGCCTTGTCTCAGTCTACATTACACGATGCCCTGTCTCAGTTATTACTACACTGGAACATGCCCCTGTTCATATTGTCTTAGATTGGATACTGTCTCATTTTTACTGCACTCGCATATGTATCTCTTCATGTTACACGAAATCTAGCTTCAGTTTTAATGTAATAGACTATGTCTATGTTTATAATGCACTGGGCACTCTCAGTTATTACAATCTACACCATGCATCCATTTATATTACAGGAGCCACTGTCGCAGTTATTATTACACGAGACGATGTCACCTATTTATATTGCACTCGGTTTTATCTCTGTTTTTAATAAAATAGACCGTTCTTCTGTTTAAATTGCATGGTACCCTTTCTCAATTAGTACTGCAGGAGATGATGCCTCTATTCAATTAGATGACGGATCATCGTTATCTTAACTCCATCGACCAGCATTGGTTAATACCTTATCCGAACCAAATTTTACAAATCAATCGCTGGCAACAATCAGAAATAAATGCCTCTGCCTTTTATATCCTTCCCTTTATGAAGCGATTTGATAGAGTTGATAGTGAGACATTGTTGACACTGACAGGAGCGTCGGTAACCAGAGGACATGGATTTAAGATCATTTGCAAAAAAAAAACAGAGGGGAGATGAAGAGATGTTTTAATGTAGCAAGTTGTTCTGCTCTGGAATGCAGAAGGTATACACGAACTTTCGTTTTGATAAATAGAGAAATAGGGTGCAAATGCAAGGAAATTGTTGTTAAACATCTGTAAAACATGGGTTATACCCCAGCAGAAGTATTGTCTTTAATTCTGGGCACCACATTTTAGGAAAGATTGTAAGGCCTTGCAAAGGGTGCAGAGGGAATTTACCAGTGTAGTACCTTGGAGGAAATACTTCAGTTACGTGTAGACCTTCGGGGCATTGGGATTGTTATCATTGGAGTAGAGAAGTTTAAAAGGAGATTTGATAAACATGTTCAAGATTGTGAGGGGTTCTGAAACAGTAACTACGAAGATTATTTTCCAGTGGCTGACGGGTCTGTAACCAGAAGACATAGATTTAAGGTACTTGGCAAAAGAGCCAGAGGCGAAATGAGGAAAAAGAAATACACAGAATGTGATGATCTGGAATACACTACCTGATAGGGTGCTAGACGCAGTTCCAATAATATATTTCAAAAGGGATTTGGAAACAATGCAGGGATATTGGGAAATAGCAGGGGGAGTGGGATTAATTGGTTGCTGTTTCAACTTTGTGCCGGCACAGGAACCAGTGAGCTGAATGTACGCTTTCTGTACAGTATCATTCTTCGATTCTATGATTCTATAACTGCAACATCTCTCTGTTCATATTACACTAAGACCTGTCTCTGTTTCTAAAACTCTACGGGTTAGAATGTCTACTTTTTTTGCATGCTTAACGCCCACTTACCGCCCATTTTACAACTGAAATGACGTATAATGCCCATATATCAATCTTTTTGACATAAAATGGAAACTGGCAGGCATTTTTCGGAAAATTATCGCCGAGCATTACTTTCCCCATTTGCTTAACGTTCGGGAAAAATAATACTGCCCGTTCACATTTTTTGAGTTGAATCAGCAGAATTCAACGCCCATAATATTACCCACTGTTAATTGCCAGACTGATTTAACGCCGAGATTCAATATTAATGCCCGCCCACCCTTTGTTGTAGGAAAGAGCATATTTACGAAACTTGTGGCCATGAGATCGTCCAGCATCAATCTCTCCACCTCGCACACATATCGCTCACAATATCGCTCTCCCAAGAAAACGCCCAGTAAATTTGGAACTAAGCGGAATGAATCACAGCGTTATGGACGCCATGTTCTAGATCACATGTCGTGTCCTTTAAAAGTCTGCTGTGTTTCAACTTCGACGGAGTTCGGATGTAATCTGCAGGTCGTTGCAGTTGATGTGAACATCTGTAAAAACATCTCACCATACTGTGACCGATTGTAATTGAAGAGGTGTCTCCGTCGGGGCATTGTTTGTTTGTGACCAATCGGTGGACAACAGAGAGCTACGGCAATAGTGCCTGCCCTTTCTCACTCTCTGTTGGTGACCAATTACATGCAGTAGACTCGACATCGCCGAAAGAACATTCCATTGCATTTTGTGTTCAATATAAGACATGACAGACAGATGAGGAGGACCAGATGTTACATCCCCCGCAATTACAAGCAGAGGCATTCTTACCTCGACTTGCCCGACACCACATGCCTTCAGAGACTGCGCTTTAGGAAAAGGGGAGGTGCAACGAGACCTAGGTGTCATCGTACATCAGTCATTGAAAGTTGGCATGCAGGTACAGCAGACGGTGAAGAAGGCAAATGGCATGTTGACCTTCATAGCTAGGAGATTTGAGTACAGGAGCAGGGAAGTCTTATTGCAGTTGTACAGAGCCTTGGTGAGGCATCACCTGGAATATTGAGATCACTTCTGTTCTCCTACTCTGAGGAAGGACGTTCTTGCTATTGAGGGAGTGCAGCGCAGATTCATCAGACTGATTCCCAGGTCGGCTGGGCAGACACATGAGGAGAGATTGTATCGACTGGGCCTGTATTCATTGGAGTTTAGAAGATTGAGAGGAGATCTCAAATTCTGACGGGACTGTACAGCTTAGATGCAGGAAGAATGTTCCCGATGTTGGACAAGTCCAGAACCAGAGGTCACAGTCTAAGGATAAGGGGTAACCCATTTAGGATCAAGAAGAGGAGAAACTTCTTCACTCAGAGAATTGTGAACCTGTGGCATTCTCTACCGCAAAGAATTGTTGATGCCAGTCTGTTAGATATATTCAAGAGGGAGTTAGATATGGCCCTCAGGGCTAATGGGATCAAGGGGTATGGAGAGAAAGCAGGAAGAGGGTACTGAGGTCAATGATCAGCCATGAAATTATTGAATGGTGGTGCAGGCTCGAAGGGCCGATTGGCCTACTCGTCCACATATTTTCAATGTGTCTATGTTTCTCTGATTCTATGTTTCCACAAAGAGGTTATCACTGAGGTATGCCAGATGATAAGGGCAGATCTGCAGCCTGTCATCACCATCAGTACTGCACTGTCCTTCAAGGTCAAAATCACTGCAGCACTGTCGTTCTAAATCTTGGGTTTTTTTCAAGCCACAGTTAGAGACATTTGCGGACTTTCTCAGCATGCCACACATCGCTGTATTAGACAGGAAGGTCACGGAAGCCTGTAAACACACAGGAGGGACTTTATCAGCTTCCCTATCACATGGGAGGCACAGAGTGAGAGGGCTCTCGGGTTCTCCAAAAAGGAAAACATCCCCAAGGTGCAGTGAGCAATAGACTATACGCACACCGTGATGTGGGCACCTTTTCAGAATGCTGAGGTTTTCAGGAACCGCAAGGGATTCCACTCCCTGAATGTCCAACTGGTTTTGGACCACCAGCAAATTACACTAGTCATGAATGCTCAATTTCCGGGCAGCATCCATGATGCTCACATGCTGCGTGAGAGCAATGTATCCGACTTGTTCAACAATCATTTACAAGGTCAATGCTGGGTGCTTGGTGACAAAGGATATGGTCTCACCACTTGGCTGATGACACCCCCTGCGCGACACCCACACCGAATCCGAGAGGTGATACAATGAAAGCCACAGAAAAACTCGCAATATCGTAGAGAAAATCATTGGTGTGCTGAAGCAGCACTTTAGATGCCTGGACCACTCAGGAGGCGAGATCCAATATCACCCTGATCAATTAGCTAAATTCGTGTTGGTGTGCTCCATGCTGCATGACTTGGATATAAGGAGGGAACAAGAATTGCCTGATGAGTCTGAGAGTCCACCTCACCAGAGTGAGGAAGATGAGGACGAGGAAGCGGACGCTGACATCGGCCCAGATAATCAGCCTGATGCTGAAACCATTCCGCCTTCCAACTGTAGACCGCATGAAAGGGCCCATGGTGGCATCATAGCTGCAAGAGCCTTACGTCAGGAACAAATCAATGATCGCTTTGCCTGAAAGAACGTTGGAGTTATTTGCAAGGCTGACACACTGTTGGGTGTGCACATCATAAATCAATGGTGGGCATAACCTTGGTGACAGTTAAAGTTTAAGTTGATTGAAGTTAAGTGTGACTTTACCCTTTCATTTAAAGTAATCACCAGCATGTAATGGTGCAGCTTTCTGAGCCAATGTGCTGCAAGGTTCCTTTTAAAAAAAAGTAAACAAACATTAATTTGATATCATCAGTATTTTTGTACAAAGCAACCCTTCCCCACACCTCACCCCCGCTTCTCCTTCCGACCTCCACCCCTTCCCCTCCTGACTTCAAGCTGCCTGGCCGAGGAGATCCTCAGGCGATGCTTCATTACTGGGTGACGGCCGAACCGCTGTTTGGACGGATGCGGGAGAGGACGGTCCTGAATTGGGAATGTGCTCTGAGCCAGAAGCAACATGTTGCTACTCGCTCTCATGTGTGGTTGGCAATGGGGGTGCGGCACTTTGCGATGCAGTGCGGTGCTCCGGGACCACTGGGGGCCCTCTACCACCATTGTTGCTGGCTACCAGCTCGAGGGCCTCCTCCATCCCTTCCATATTGTACATTATTATTTGGACAAAGACTCGGTGCCAACTATATTCTTGGTGCTTAGCAGGCTTTTTGCTAATAGTGAATCTCCACAACAGCCAGACAAGCACAGACCACAGCCACACACACTTTCAGTCCCTCTGAGCTCCCTCTCTCTCTGTCTCTACTTCTGCGCATGTCATGATGACCTTGACCTCCTGAATCGTGGGAATCGAGCGTTGCCATGCTGTTGCTAAGGATGGCCACACTTTACGGCAGAAGGACAAAATAATTTAATGTTACCGCCCATTTGATATCGCTCGCAGTAACGCCATTTTCAATAATGGAAACTAGTTGTTTTGCGAACAGGTGAGAAGCCGGCGATCTGGAAACCATTTTTTAATGCCCACACGGGACATAATGCCCATTTTCGGGTGATAAGCATAAAAGTGGAGGTTCTAGCATTCGATCCTGTCACAGTTATTATTTCACTAGACAAGCAATCTTTTTATATTAAACTAGGCCCTGTCTCTGTTTATGTTAAACTAGACCCTGTCTCTGTTTATATTACACTGGACCCTGTCTCCGTTTATATAAAAAAATACTCTGTCGATGATTATATTACATTAGACCCTGTCCGAGTTTATTTTGCACTCGACCCTCTCTCTGTTTATATTACATAAGAAACATAGAAACTTAGAAAATATGTGCAGGAGTAGGCCATTCGGCCTTTCGAGACTGCACCACCATTCAATATGATCATGGCTGATCATACCCTCAATAAATCTTGCCTGCATTCTCTCCATCCCCCTTGATTCCCTTAACCGTAAGGACCATATCTAATTCCCTCTTGAATATATCCAATGAACTGGCATCAACAACTCTCTGCGTTAGGGAATTCCACAGGTTAACAATTCTCTGAGTGAAGAAGTCTCTCCTCATCTCAGTCCTAAATGGTCTACCCCTTATTCTAAGACTTTGTCCTCTGGTTTTCGACTTCCCTAACATCGGGAATATTCTACTCACATCTAACGTGTCCCGTCTGGTCAGAATCTTTTAAATTTCTATGAGAACCCATCTCATCCTTCTAAACTCCAATGAATAAAGGCCCAGTTTATCCAATTACTCCTCATATGTCAGTCCTGCCATCCCGGGAATCAGTCTGGTGAACCTTCGCTGCACTCCCTCAAATACCAAGAATGTCCTTCCTCAGGTTAGGAGACCAAAACTGAACACAATATTCCAGGTGAGGCCTCACCAAGGCCCTGTACAACTGCAGAAAGACCTCCCTGCTCCTATACTCAAATCCTCTCGCTATTTGCTTTCTTCACCACGTGCTGTACCAGCATGTCAACTTTCAATGACTGATGAACCATGATACCCAAGTCTCGTTGCACCTCCCCTTTTCCTTATCTGCCGCCATTCAGATAATATTCAGTCTTCACGTTTTTGTCTCCAAAGTGGATAACCTCACATTGATCCACATTATATTGCATCTGCCTAGCATTTGCCCACTCACCTAACCTGTCCAAGTCACCCTGTAGGCTCTTACTGTCACCTTCACAGCTCACACCGCGACCCAGTTTAGTGTAATCTGCAAACTTGCAGATATTACACTCAATTCCTTCATCTAAATCATTGATGTATATTGTAAAGAGCTGGGGTCACAGCACTGAGCTCTGCCGCACTCCACTAGTCACTGCCTGCCATTCTGAAAAGCACCTGTTTATCCCGAATCTCTGCTTCCTGTCTGCAAACTCAAAAGAGTTTCATTTCTCAAAAGAGTTTCCTGTCTGCAAACCACTTTTCTATACACGTCAGTATATTACCCCCAATACCATGTGATTTGATTTTGCACACCAGTCTCTAGTGTGGGACCTTGTCAAAAGCCTTTTGAAATTAGACCCTGTCTCTCTGTATGTTACACTAGAACCTGTCTATGTTTAAATTACACCAGACCCTGTTTCTGTATATATATCACTTAAAGCTTGTTTCTGTTTATATTACACTAGGCCCTATCTCTGTATAAATTACTCTAGACCCTGTCTCTGATTATATTACACTAGACCCTGTCTCTGTTTATATTACACTCGACCCTGTTTCTGTTTACATTACAACAGGCCCTGTCCCTGTTTATGTTACACGTGACCCTGTCTCAGTTATTACTGCTGGTGATCATGTCTGAAATATATTACACTACGCCCCGTCCCTGGTCTGATTGCACTAGACTCTGTCTCAGTTATTCCTGTCCTAGACTCCGCCTGAAATATATTACACTATATCCTGTCCCACTTCATCTTACTCTCGATTTTGTCTAAAATATAACTGCACTGGACCCTGACTCTATTTATTATACAAAAGACCATGTCTCAGTTATTTCTGCACTTGACCATGCATCCGTTATAAAAGCAGAATATAGATAGATGGATCGATGGATATTAACATTCTCTCATTACAACGGATCCCGTCGCAGTTTCTATTGCACTGTATCGTTGATGTGATGGTCTTCCAAAAGGTGTTTGATAGATAATATCTTCGCCAGCAAAGTTGAAACCCATAGAATAAAAGAGACAGGGGCAGGGTGGTTATAAAATTCGCTAAGTGACAGGAACCAGAGAATACTGGCTGTTTTCTTTGATTGGAGGAGGGTATACAATGGTGTTCTGCATCAGTTGGTGCGAGGAACACGGAGTCTCTTCGTTTATATTCATGAATTAGACTTGGGTGCAAGGGCACAATTTCATTTTTTTCAGATGACACAAGACTTGTAAGTACAGTGAACAGTGAGGAGGATAGTGACGAATTCAAGAGGACCAAGACTTGCTGGTGGAATGGGTGGACACGTGACAAATGAAACGCAGAAAATTGTGAAGTTGTACATTTTGGTACGAAAAGCGAGGAGAGCCAATATAAACTTAAGCGTACAATGCTAAAGCGGCTGGATGAACACAGCGACCTGGGGTATATTTGCACAAATCATCGTAGACGGCAGGGCAGGCTGAGAAAATGTTTAAAAAAGCATGTGGGATCCTCGGCTTCATAAATTGAGGCATAGAATACAAGCCAAAGGTAGTTATGAGCAACATTTATAAAACACTGTTTCAGCATCAACTGGAGTATTGGGGCCAATTCTGGATACAACACTTTAGGAAGGATGTGATGGCCTTCGAGAAGATTCGGAAAAATGTTTACAAATGTGATTCCAGGGAGAAGGTACTTCGCTTACATGGATAGTCTGGAGAAGCTGGGGTTGTTCTCCTTAGAGCAGAGATAGTTGAGATGAGATTTGATAGAGGTGTTCAGAATGATAAGGGATCTGGGCAGAGCAGCTGGAGAGAAACTGTTTTCATTAGTGGAAGGGTCAAAAACAGAGGATGCAGATTTAAGGTGATTGGCAGAAGAACCGAAGTCGAACTGATGTAAATGTTTTTACGTAGCGAGTGGTTAGGATCTGCAATGCACTCCGTGAAAGGGTGTTGGGGGCAGCTTCAGTCGTGGCATTCCAAAGGGAATTGGATACGTACCTGCAGGAAGACAATTCACAGGGAAAGGGCAGGGGAGTGGACAAGCTGATATAATCTTGCAGTGAGCAGCACATGCTATATGTGCTGACTGACGCTCATATGTGTTGTAACCATTCTGTGAATCTATAATGCAGCAGAGCCTATCTCAGTTATTACTATACTAGACCGTGTTCCAGTTTATATCACCACATCCACCACGTTAAATATTCACCACTCCATCACCAGCGCACCATGTCTGCAGTGAGAACACCATCACCTCCGCGTATTCCTCAAAATCACACATCATCCAGACTTGAAAACTTATTACCCTTACTTCATAATCTCTGTGACAAAGAGGTGTTAATGCTGGCCTTGCCAGCGACACCCACAGCCACATGTCACGAAACAATAAACCAATGTCCCTGTATCAGTATTTACTGCACTAGGCCCTACGTCAGTTATTACTGTACTAGAACTACTGATATTGTTCCAGGCCCTGTCTCAGATATTACTGGAATATGCCATGCCTTTGTTCCTATTGCACAATAACCTGTCTCTGTTTATATTAACTTTGACAAAGACACTTTTATATTATACTAGTCCCATCATTTCACATTACTAAACTAAACCATGTCTCTGTTTATATTAGATTAGACCCTGCCTCAGTTATTACAGCACTGGACGCTGTAAGTTCCAGGACAGGGACATTATGTGTCAGATAAAGCGTAAAGCTCCCTCCACACCCCTAGGACAGTTATGGCACGGGTTATATCAAGAGGGATGCTCCCTTTACCTGTCCATACTGTCCCATCATAAACTTCCAGGTCAGGTACAGCACGGTTTAGATACAGATTAAATCTCCCTCTATGTTGTCCCATTAAACTATCAGAAGGCAGGTACAGCATGGTTTAGATATAGAGTATTACCCGTCTACACTGTCCCATCAAACACTCCCAGGGCAGGTACAGTACGATTTAGATATAGTATGAAGCTCCCGCTAAACAGTACCATCAAACACTCCCAGGGCAGGTATAGCACGTTTTAGATAAATTGTAAAACGTCCTCTACATTGTCTCATCAAACACTCGCAGATCGTTTAATTCACTGGTCATATTTTGGATTAAATCTCCCTCTGCACGGTCCAATCAAATTGGTTCGAGGCATATCATTAGGGCTGAAGGAAAACTATTGTTTGATGTTAACATCTAGTTGTGGAAGAAGGCCAATTATTCATTCCTGAGAGACAAGACGGAAAGTGGAAATAGGAGAGGGAGAGGATACAGGAAATCCCCAGACACATTTGTGATGTCACTATATACAGTGACTAGAATCGTTCCCCATTCTGACCGTGGGGATCACCTTTACTTTATTCTCCTATAATTTAGAGAAATGTAGCAAAAAACAATTGTTGGTGGAATCTGTTGAGGCATTTGCATTTCTGTCTTTGTTTTTTTCTGTGCTGTATTGGTAGGGAAACATTTATTGTGTTTCTGTCAAACAATACTCTAATCTGGGACTTCTATTTCTGTGTTTATTTAAATAAACGCCTCACTGGTTACCATGAAGTATTCATGGCAGAAAAATCAGATCAACAGAGTCAATTATTGATTAGTCTCAACAAACAACGAGGAATTTATTAAGAATATTGACAGTTGGTACAAAGAAATAGAAACATATCAACAGTGACGTTGGCTTCAGTTTTGTTCAATTATAACAGATGTGATTTGTATTAATGAGAATAAACATTTCAATTAATAATTCAGTTCTGATAGTTCTGCTGCCGAAATCAGTGGAATATCTCGGAACCAGGTGTATTCCACTGGATCTTCATTTAGTTGAAGATTTTACCCACTGGAACTGACCAAGTTAAAACAGTGACCATCAGAGTGTCTGAAAATCATGGTAACATCTGAGCTTTTCACATATTGCAACTTGTATTTTAAAATGTTGATATTTAGAAATAACTTGCATTTATATAGTGCATTTCATGAACGCCTGATGTCCCAAAATGCTTTGCAGGCAATGAAACACTTTTGAAGTGTGGTCACTGTTGTAATGTAGGAAACGTGGCAGCCAAATTGTGCACAGCAAGATCCCACCGACAGCAATGAAATAATGATCAGATAATCTATTTTCAGATGTTGTTTGAAGGTTAAATACTTGCCTAGAAACTGCGCAAAACTCCACTGCTCTTTAAGATAGTGCCATGAGTCCTTTAAATCCATCTGAGCAGGAAGATGGTACGTCAGCTTAATGTCTGCCCCAAAAGACGGCGCCTCTGACCGTGCAGCGCTCCCTCAGCCCTGGCACCGGGCGGGTTAGCATAGATTATGGGCTCAGGTCTCTGGAGTGGGGTTTAGTATCTGTGATCTACTGAGTCAGAGGCGACAGTGATCACACTGAGCCAATAATTGAACATATCACAGCTTGTATTTTAAAATGTTGCCATTTAGCTCATCGTGTCTGAAGTTCAGGGCCTAAGCCCAGACTTACCCCGATCAATTTAATTGCCAGCGGTGAGCCTTGTTTATTCCTTGGGATTTTATTCCCGCTCTATTGTAATTGTGCACGGGATTCCCACTGGGGCCATATAAAGATGTCAGCGATTGCACAAAGAAAAATCTGGATGTGCGCGAGGCAGATGACTCACCAAGTTTGCTGATGATACAAAGATGGTTGGGAAAGCAAATTGTGAGGTGGACACAAGAAATCTGCAAAGGGATATAGACAGGCTATGTGAGTGTGCAAAAATATGGCAGATGCAGTATAATATGGGAAAATGTGACGTTATCCATCTTGGCAGTAGGAATAGAAAAGCGAATTGTAATTTAAATGGAGAAAAATTGCACAGTGTTGCAGTACAGAGGGATCTGGGTGTCCTGGTGCTTGGAACACAAAAAGTTAGTATACTATTACAACAAGTAACCAGGGAGGCAAATGGAATGTAGGCCTTTATTTCAAGGGGGATAGAGTATAAAAGAAGAGATGTCCTGCTGCAACTGTACATGGTATTTGGGAGGCCACACCTAGAGTACTGCGTACAGTTTTGCTCTTCGTATTAAAGGAAGGATATACTTGCATTGGATGCAGTTCAGAAAAGGTGAACTATGTTGATTCCGGAGATGAGGGGGTTGACTTAGGAAGATAGTTTGAGTAGGATGGGCCTATGCACATTGAAGTTCAGAAGAATTAGGTGATCTTATCGAAACATATAAGATAATGAGGGGGCTCGACAAGTTGGATGCAGAGAGGATATTTCCACTCAGAGGGGAAACTAAAACTTGGGGACATAGTCTCAGAATAAAGAGCCGTATTTTAAAACAGATGAGGAGCAATTTCTTCTCTCAGAGGCTTGTAAATCTATGCAATTTGCTGCCCCGGAGAGCTGTGCAGGCTGGGTCTTTGAATACATGTAAGACGGAGATGAACAGATTTTTGAGCGATAAGGGAGTAAAGGTTAATGAGAGTGGGTACAGATGTCGAACTGAGTCCATGATCAGATCCGCCATGATCTTATTGATCCTGGCGGAGCTGATTCGATGGGTCAAATGGCCTAATCCTGTTCCTTCTTCTTATGTTCTTATTAATCAAGGAACTTGAGTTTTACACTGTGTGAGCTGCACCATCAGAGCAGCAGAAGCGGGGATTGTTCTCTTTAGAGCGGAGAAAGATCAGATTTAATAGAAGTGTTCAAAATCATGAGGAGTTTTAATCGGGTAAATTGGAAGAATCTCCATCACTCCCTCCCTCCCTTCATCCCTCACTCACGCCCTCCAATCCACCATCCCTCCCTCCATCAATTGCTCCCTCCCTGCACCCATCCCTCCCTCCCTCTGTCCATCCCTCCCTCACTCTACCCCTCCCTTGCTCGACTCATTCCTCCCTCCATCCCTCCCTCAGCCCAATCGATTCTTATTTCTTCCTTTGCAATGTTTCTGCTTCCATTGATGAGGATTCCTCAGATGGAATTTTCTGCGCCCAATTCCTTCAACGGGCTTTCATATATATTAACAAATAAGAGAGCGACCGATGACAAATATATATAAGTAAACCCCCACCCTAATAAAGCTGACAAGAAATAAAATGATGACTTTTCGGGAGAGGGAGTTGGCTGGGGATGGGCCACTGGGTAGAATTTATGGTTGGGGCAGTCAGGATATTTTTACTTAAAACAAAAAAATTGTTAACAATTTGAAAACTTGTTTTAGACATCCTGGACTTTCAGCTGTTCTTTTTCCGTCCCCCTTCTCGCTGTTGAGGACGGGCCAGTGCCCGCCTGGAGCTCGCTGCCATTGAGTGTACAGGATGGTAGAACGCAAGCTCTTGCTATGCGGACTGACTTGGAGAAGCTGTGGCTGTTCTCCTGACAGCAGAGAAGGGTGCGGGGAGATGTAACAGATTTGGTCCCAAGGATGAATGACTAGAAACACTAGTTCGGTCCCAGCTGGAGTATTGTGTCCAATTCTGGGCACCACACTTTAGGAATGACATGAAGACTTTCGAGAGTGTACAGAAGAGATTTACTGCAAACGCATCAGGGAGGGGGAATTAAATTATATGGAGATAGTCGAGAAACTGGGGCAGTTCAACTTAGAGCAGAGAATGTTAAGAGGAGATTTAGTAGATTAGTACCAGACAACGGAAGGAGCGTGTGGCAAACCAGTCCCACCCAACCTTTCCTTCAACGCCTATCTGTAATTCCTGAATTGGACTATTCATTCACGTAAGAACTCACTTTTAGAGTGGAAGCAAGCCTTCCTCGATTTCCAGGGACTTCCTATGCCTATGATGATGACTGGCACTCTGCAGTGTTATTAAATGAGCTAAGGTCACACTTCTTCATTGTTCAGAGTAATCGGTTCCATCTTTTTAAAAAGTGTATCAATTGGTTGACGTGGTAACGAACAACCATGCACAAATGCAAAGAACAGTTGTTATCCAGGAAAATTAGCAGAAGAGCGTGAATAGGAGGCTTTCATGGAGAGACTCGACCAATACTTCGTGGCCAATGAGCTGGAATGGGACGAGAACGCTGCCAAATGAAGGGTGATACTCCTTACTGTTTGTTGGGCAACAACCTATGGCCTCATGAAGAACCTTCTGCCCCGGTGAAACCAACAGCTAAATCCTATGAAGAATTATGTATGCTGGTCCGGGAATCCTAAGGAAAGCATTTTGATGGCGAGATATCGGTTCTACACGTTTCAACGGTCGGAGGGCTAGGATGTGGCAAGCTATGTCGCTAAAATAAGGCGCATCGCAGGACATTGCGAATTTGTGGGATTCCGAGAACAAATGCTTCGAGACATTTTTGCAATGAGGTAATCCTTCACAAACTGTTGACAGTTGAAACCCTGAATCGATATCAGGCCATAGCGATGTCCACCAGCGATAACACCAAATAAATTTTGCAGAGCAAAGAGATTTCGGCCAGTCCTGTGCTCAAAGTAACGTCATTTTCGAGCAGGAATATATATGGCAGAACGTACACTCTAGCGAATGCTGCACGATCTCAGATGACCCAGAGTCTGCCATCATTCGTTAATGCGTAGCAGTTTACACCTTGTTGGCATTGTACGTGAAAGTCGCCCCCTCAATGCCGCTTCAAGCACTATGCGTGCAATGGTTGCTGAACAATGGGACACCTCCAGCGAATGTTCAGGAACGCTGCAAACCCTATAAACCAGCACATTGCAGAGTAAGATCGATCCACTGTGGATCAGGATGAATTGGAGACTTGTACCGAGGAGGCAGAAGTGTATCGGGTACACTCATTCATCACGAAATATCCACCAATAAGGTTGAAATTTGAACTGAACAGAATTCCAGTGTCGATGGAACTTGTGCGAGTCAGTACATAATGAGTAAAAAGGCCTTCGACAGGCTGTGGTGCAACATCGCACAGAGGCCCAATCTCAGCCCCATTCACACCAAACTAAGGGCTTACACGAAGGAATTAATCCCTGTAATTTGCAGTGCAGAAGTCAAAGTATCCTATAATGGAGCAGTACATGAACTCCCGGTATGGATCATGCCAGGGGATGGCCCAACACTGTTTGGCAGAATCTGGCTGGGAAAAATCCGTTGGAACTGGGACAACATCCAAGCGGTTTCATCCGTCGACGATGCCTCATGTGCCCAGGTTCTGAGCAGATTTCCATCGTTGTTCAATCCAAGCGTTGGGAGCTTCTTGGGGGCGAAAGTGCAGATCCATTTGGTTCCCGGTACAAGACCCATCCACCACAAGGCACGGGCGGTACCGTATATGATGCATGAGAAAGTAGTAATTGAGCTGAACAGGCTGCAGCGAGAAGGCATCATCGCACCGGTGGAATTCAACGAGTGGGCCAGTGTGATTGTCCCGGTCCTTAAAGAGTATGGCACGGTCAGAATTTGTGGGGACTATAAAGTAACGACTAACCCTTTTTCGCTCCAGGACCAGTATCCGCTATCCAAGGCAGACGAGCTATTTGCGACCCTTGCTGGAGGGAAGACGTTCACCAAGCTGGACCTGAACGCGGCCTAAATGATGCAGGAGCTGGACGAGTCTTTGAAAGGCTTCACCTACACCAACACACACAAAGCTCTGTTCATGTATATCTGATGCCCGTTCGGGATTCGGTCGGCCGCGGAAATCTTCCAATAGAACATGGAACGCCTGCTAAAGTCGGTTGCTCGCACCGTGGTCTTCCAGGACGAAATACTAGTTACATGTCTGGACACCATTGAGCACCTGATGAATCTGGAAGAGGTTCTTTGTCGGTTGGATCACGTGGGACCCATGTTGACACGCTCAAAGTGTTTTTTCCTGGAACCGGAGATCGAGTTCATGGGAAGAAAAATCGCAGCAGACAGCATCAGACGCACCACCGCCAAAACGGAGGCCATCAAGAACGTGCCGAGACCACAGAACGTGACAGAGCTTCAATCAGTTGTGGGGCTCCTTCATGATTTTGGTAATGTCCTACCTGGGTTAAGCACACTGCGAAAACCCCTACATGTGCTACTGCGCAAGGGAGACGACTGTGTCTGGGGTAATTCACAAGAGGCTGCCTTTGAGAAAGCATGAAATCTGTTGTGTTCAAACAAACTGCATGCCCTGTATAACCATTGTAAACAATTAGTGCGAGCCTGCGTGTTACAACAGGCTAAAGAATTGAGGATTTTGAAACCGGTCACTTATGTGTCCAGGAGCTTGTCCAAGACCGAAAGGGCCAACAGCATGATTGAAAAAGAGACTCTGGTATGCGTTTACGGGATTAAAAAAAAGCACCAGTGTTTGTTTGGCCTCAAGTTTGAGCTTGAAATTGAACACAAGCTATTCTCTGAGAGCAAAGCGATTAACACCAATGCCTCTGCCAGCATCCAAAGATGGGCGCTCACGCTGTCAGCATACAACTAGGTGATCCGCCACACGCCTGACACAGAGAACTGCCCTGATGCTCTCAGTCGGCTACCATTGCCCACCACCGGGGTGTAAATGGCACAGCCTGTGGACTGGCTCATGATAATGGATGCATTCGAAAACGAAACGTCACCTATTACACTCCGGCAGATCAGAACCTGGACCATCCAGGATCCTTTACTGTCCTTGGTTTAAATAACTGTGTCCTCCATGGGACTGGTCCAGCGTCCCAGCGGAGGTGCAGGAGCTGATCAAGCCGTTCCACAGGCGCATCAATGAAATGTCCTCGCAGGCGGACTGTCTGTTGTGCGTTAATCGCGTGGACTTGCCAAAGAAACGCATAGATACGTTCATCTGTGAACTGCACTGCACACTCCCAGGCATGGTAATGATGAAAGCCATAGCCAGATCCCATGTGTGCTGGCCTAGCGTCGTCTCAGATTTAGAGTCATGCGTGCACCAGTGCAACACATGCTCTCAGCTGAGCAATGCACCCAGAGAGGCACCGCTAAGTTTGTGGTCGTGTCCCTCCAAACCGTGGTCGAGGATCCATGTGGACTATGCGGGGACATTGCTGGGCAAAATGTTCTTGGTTGTCATGGATGCTTACTCAAAATGTATTGAATGTGTAACAATGTCTGCAAGCACGTCCACGGTCACCTTTGAAAGCCTTTCAGCCATATTTGCCACGCAGGGCCTGCCTGATGTCCTACTCAGCGACAATGGGCTGTGCTTCACCAGTGCTGAATTCAAGGAATTCATGATCCGCAATGGGACCAAGCACGTCAGATTTTCCCTACTCAACCTGCATCCAACGGCCAGGCAGAATGGGCAGTTCAGACCATTAAGCAAAGCTTGAAACGAGTGATGGAAGGCTCACTGCAGACCCGGCTATCCCAGTGCTGCTCAGCTACCCACCAGACCCCACTCACTCACCGGGGTTCGCCCAGACGAACTGCTCATGAAAAGGGCGCTAAAAGGAGGACTCTCTCTTGTCCACCCTGACCTCATTGATCATGTGGAGGGCAAGTGGCATCAACAAAGTGTGTATCATAATCGCGCAAATTTGTCACGCGAAATTGAGGTCAATGAACCAGTGTTTGTACTCAGTTATGGACATGGTCACAAATGGCTCGCTGGTACGGTCATCACCAAAGAGGGGAGCAGGGTGTTTCAGGTCAAATTGGCCAATGGACTAACGTGCAGAAAAATTTGGACCAAATCAAATTGCGGTTCACCAACAGCTACGAACAACCCGTAGAAGACAACACCAACTTTGACCCTCCACAATACACACAAGTGGCAACCGACATGATGGTTGACCACAAAACCGCACTCACCATTCCCAGCAGCCCGGCAAGGCCGGCTGCCCAGCTGCATCGTAAAGTACTAACCAACCCACCCACACCCGCATTTGTACCGAGATGATCGACAAGGGAGCGAAAAGCCCCAGATTGTCCCACCCTGTAAATAAGTGTACTATTAAATTTACGAGGGAGTGATGTTATGTATTTAACACCTTGCACCCTGTATTATATCAACACCAGAGTGACTATCTGTTGGAGTCCCAAGGGATCCCAGCATCACTTGGACCACGGTATATAAGTAGGCCACTCACGAGGTACCGGCACACTGGAGTCTTATTAAAGGAGCGAAGGTCACACTTGTTCATTATTCACAATACTCAATTTCATCCTTTATTACGAGTGTATCAGATTGTACTGATAGGGCGATAAATACATATTCAATAGTAGCCTTCAAAAGGAAATTGTGTAAATACTTGAGGGAGAATAAAATTCAGGGATATAGGGAAAGAGCGGGGATTGGGACTAACTAGATTGCTCTTCGAAAGAGCTGGCACAGACACTATCGGCTGAATTGCCACCTTCTGTGCCGTACTATGAGTGATCATAATGTGGTTGAATTTCAAATTCAGTTGGAGGGTGAGATAGTTTGATCTCAAAGCCAGTGTCCAAACTTATTAAAGGAGACTACAAAGGTATGAGGGAAGAGTTGGCTAAAAGGTACTGGGAAAATAGATAAAAGTGTGGGATGTTGATGAGCTGTGGCAGATATTTAAGGAGATATTTCATAACTCCCAACAAAAATATATGCAATGAGAAGGCAAGATTGTAAGAGAAGGGATAAATATCCGCGGCCAAATAAGGAAATAAGGGATGGTATCAAATTCAAAACAAATGCGTACAATGTGGCCAAGACAAATGGAGGCCAGAGGACTGGGAAACTTTAAAAAACCAGCAACGATAAACTAAACAGATGATAAAGAGAGGGAAGATCGATTATAAAAGTAAACTAGCACGAAATATAAAAACAGATAGTAAGATTTTCTGCAGTTCCATAAAAAGGAAAAGAGTGGCTAAAGTAAATGTTGATCACGTGTAGGATGAGACTGCGGAATTAATAATAGAGAAAAGGGAAATGGCAGAGATGTTGAGCAAATATTTTGTATCCATCTTCATGGTAGAAGGCACTAAAACATCCCAATAGTGGATAATCAAAGGGCTATAGGGAGGGAGGAACTTTTTTCTATCACTGTCAATAATGAAGTCATCTCAGTAAAATAATGGGACTAAAGGCGGACAAGTCCCATGTACCTGATGGCTTACAAGGGTCTTAAAAGAAGTGGCTGTCGAAATAGTGGATACATTGGTTGCAATCTAGCAACATTCCCTGGAACAGAGTATTGGCTAACAAACAGATCAGCGAGTCACGATAAATGAGTCATTTTCCGGTTGGAAAACAGTGACTTTTGAATATATCTAACCAACTGACCACAACAACTTTATGTGGTAGAGAATTCCACAGGTTTACAATTCTCTGAGTGAAGAGGTTTCTCCTCGTCTCGGTCGTAAATGACTTACCGCTTATTCTTAGACTGTCACCCCTGATTTTGGACTTCTCCTACATCGGGAACATTCTTCCTGTTTCTTACTGTCCAATTCCGTCAGAATTTCATATGTTTCTATGAGATCCCCTCTCATTCTTCTAAACTCCATTGAATATAAGACTAGTTAATCCAATCTTTCTTCATATGTCAGTCCTGTCATCCCGGGAATCAGTCTGGTGAACCTTCGCTGCACTCCCTAAATAGCAAGTACGTCCTTCTTCAGATTAGGAGGTCAAAACTACACACATTACTCAAAGTTTGGTCTCATCAAGGCCATGTACAACTACAATAAGACTTCTCTGCTCCTATACTCAAATCCCTTCGATATGAAGGCCAGCATGTCATTTGCTTTCTTTACTGCCTGCTGTAGCTGCATGCCAAGTTTATATTAAACTAGAACTTGCCTCAGTTAATATGGCATTAAATGCTGTAACTCCCGGGACATGTACAACATGTGTCAGATACAGAATAAAGCTCCTTCTAAACTGCTCCATCAAATACCCCGAGGGCAGGTACAGCATGGTTTAGAAGTAATGTAAAGCACCATTTATGCATCACCATTAAATGCTACCAGGTCAGATACAACCAGTTTAGTTTATTGTTAACTCCCTCCACACTGTCCCATGAAACACTCCCAGATCATTTAATTCACGGGTCATATTTTGGATTATAGCTCCCTCTGCACATTCCAATCAATTTGGTTCAAGGCATATCATTATGGCTCAAGGAAAACTTTTGTTAGTTGTTGATATGTAGTTGTGGGGGAATGCCCATTATCCATTTTTGAGAGACAAGATGGAAAGATAGGACAAGACGGAATGGGGAATAGATAGGCGTTTCTGCCGCCGCAACCGAGACTCCAGGATGATATGCAGCTAGTGTCAAGGATGTCTCAGAGCGGGTGCAGGACATTCTAAAAAGGGAGGGAGAACAGCCAGTTGTCGTGGTGCACATTGGTACCAACGACATAGGTACAAAAAAGGGATGAGGTCCGACGAGACGAATTTAAGGAGCTAGGAGCTAATTTAAAAAGTAGGACCTCAAAAGTAGTAATCTCGGGATTGCGACCAGTGCCACGTGCTGGTCAGAGTAGCAATCGCAGGAAAGCGCAGATGAATACGTGGCTTCAGCTGTGGTGCATCAGGGAGGGATTCAATTTCGTGGGACATTGGAACAGGGGAGGTGGGACCAGTACAAACCGGAGGTTCTGCACCTGGGCAGGACCGGAAGCAATGTCCTCGGGCGAGTGTTTGCTCGTGCTGTTGGGGAGGAGTTAAACTAATATGGTAGAGGGATGTGAAACAATGCAGGCAGACAGAGGGAAACAAAAAGGAGACAAAAGCAAAAGACAGAAAGGAGATGAGCAAAAGTGGAGGGCAGAGAATCCCAAGGCAAAAAACAAAAAGGGCCACTGAATATAAAGGGGCTGCAGGAGGGGTCAAAACTAGAAATCATGGTTAAAAAACTAGGTTTAAACCATTCTACATAAACGCACGCAGCATTCGAGATAAAGTAAATGAGTTGAAGGCACAAATCATTACAAATGGGTTTGATTTGATGACCATTACATAATCATGGTTGCAAGGTTCCAAGACTGGGAATTAAACATACAGGTGTATTTGACGATTCGGAAAGATAGACAAGAAGGGAAAGGAGGTGTGGTAGCTCTGTTAATAAAGAATGATATCAGGGCAGTTGTCAGAGACGATATTCACTCTAATGAACAAAATGTTGAACCATTGTGGGTGGAGATTAGAGTTAGTAAGGGGAAAAGTCACTGGTGGGCGTAATGTATAGGCCCACAAATAACAACTTCACGGTGGGGCATACAATAATCAAGGAATGATGGAGGCATGTGAAAAAGGAACGGCAGTAGTCATGGGGGATTTTAACCTACATTTCGATTGGTCAACTCAAATCGCCCGGGGTAGCCTGGAGGAGGAATTCATAGAATGCATACGGGATTGTTTCTTAGAACAGTATGTTACAGAACTTAAAGGGAGCAAGCTATCTTAGATCCAGTCCTATGTAATGAAACAGGAAAAATAAACGATCACCAAGTAAAAGATGCTCTCGGAATGAGCGATCACAGTATGGTTGAATTTGAAATATAGATTGAGGGTGAGGCAGTTGTGTCAGAAACGAGCGTACTATGCTTAAACAAATGGGACGACAGTGGGATGAAGGCAGAGTTGGCTAAAGTAGACTGGAAACAAAGACTAAACGGTGGCACAATTGAGGAACAGTGGAGGACTTTTAAGGAGCTCTTTCATAGTGCGCAACTAAAATATATCCCAATGAAAAAGAAGGGTGGTAAGAGAAGGGATAACCAGCCATGGATAACCAAGGAAATAAAGCAGAGTATCAAATCAAAGACCAATGCGTATAAGGTGGCCAAGTTTAGTGGGAAACTAGAGGATTGGGAAAATTTTAAACAACAGCAATGAATGACTAAAAAAGCAATAAAGAAAGGAAAGATAGATTACGAAGGTAAACTTGCACAGAACATAAAAACAGATCGTAAAAGCATTTACAGATATGTAAAACGGAAAAGATTGACTAAAGTAAATGTTGGTCCCTTGGAAGATGAGAAGGGGGATTTAATAATGGGAAATGTGGAAATGGCTGAAACTTAAAACAATTATTTTGCTTCGGTCTTCACAGTGGAAGACACAAAAACCATGCCAAAAATTGCTGGTCACATGAATGTGGGAAGGGAGGACCTTGAGACAATCACTATCACTAGGGGGGTAGTGCTGGACAGGCTAATGGGACTCAAGGTAACAAAGTCCCCTGGTTATGATGAAATGCATCCCAGGGTATTAAAAGAGATGGCGGAATTTATAGCAGATACATTTGTTATAATCTACCAAAATTCTCTGGACTCTGGGGAGGTACCATCGGATTGGAAAGCAGCTAATGTAACGCCTCTGTTTAAAAAAGGTGGCAGACAAAAGGCAGGTAACTATAGGCTGGTTAGTTTAAAATCTGTAGTGGGGAAAATGCTTGAAACTATCATTAAGGAAGAAATAGCAGGACATCTAGATAGGAATAGTACAATCAAGCAGACGCAGCATGGATTCATGAAGGGGAAATCATGTTTAACTAATTTACTGGAATTCTTTGAGGATATAACGAGCATGGTGGATCGAGGTGTACCGCTGGATGTGGTGTATTTCGATTTCCAAAAGGCATTCGATAAGGTGCCACACAAAATGTTACTGCAGAAGATAGAGGTGTGCAGATTCAGAGGAAATATTTTAGCATGGATAGAGAATTGGCTGGCGAACAAAAAGCAGAAAGTCGGGATAAATAGGTCTTTTTCGGGTTGGAAATCGGTGGTTAGTGGTGTGCCACAGGGATCGGTGCTGGGACCACAACTGTTAACAATATACATAGATGACCTGGAAGAGGGGACAGAGAGTAATGTAACAACATTTGCAGATGACACAAAGATTACTGGGAAAGCGGGTTGTGTGGAGGACACAGAGGGGCTGCAAAGATATTTGGATAGGTTAAGCGAATGGGCTAAGGTTTGGCAGATGGAATTTAATATTGGAAAGTGCGAAGTCATCCACCTTGGGAAAAAAAACAGTAAAAGGGAATATTATTTGAATGGAGGCATATTGCATCATGTTGAGATGCAGAGGGACCTGGGGGTCCTTGTGCATGAATCTCAAAATGTAGTTTGCAGGTGCAGCAGGTAATCAGGAAGGCGAAAGGAATGTTGGCCTTCATTGCGAGAGGGATGTAGTACAAAAGCAGGGAGGTCCTGCTGCAACTTTATAGGGTATTGGAAAGGCCGCACCTGGAGTACTGCGTGCAGTTTTGGTCACCTTACTTAAGGAATGATATACTGGCTTTGGAGGGGGTACAGAGACGATTCACTAGGCTGATTCCGGAGATGAGGGGGTTCCTTATGATGATAGATTAAGTAGACTGGGTCTTTACTCGTTGGAGTTCAGAAGCATGAGGGGTGATCTTATTGAAACATTTATAATAATGAAAGGGATAGACAAGATAGAGGCGGAGATGTTGTTTCCACTGGTCGGTGAGACTCGAACTAGGGGGCACAGCATCAAAATACGGGGAAGCCAATTTAAAACCGAGTTGAGAAGGAATTTCTTCGCCCAGAATGTTGTGAATCTGTGGAATTCTCTGCCCAAGGAAGCAGTTGAGGCGAGCTCATTGAATGTATTCAAGTCACAGATAGATAGATTTTGAACCAATAGGGGAATTAAGGGTTACAGTGAGTGGGCGGGTAAGTGGAGCTGAGTCCACGGCCAGATCAGCCATGATCTTATTGAATGCCAGAGCAGGCTCGAGGGGCTAGATGGACTACTCCTGTTCCTAATCCTGTTCCTAATTCTTATGTTCTTATGTTCTTAAAGTAGAAATAGGAGAGGGAGAGGATACAGGAAATCCCCACTGACATTTGTGATGTCACTATACACGGTGACAAGCATCTTACCCCATTCTGTCTGTGGGTATCATCTTTAATTTATTCTGCTTTAATTTAGAGAAACGTACCAAAAACCAATTGTTGCTAGAATCTGTTGAGACATTTGCATTTCTTTCTCTGTTTATTTCTCTGCTGTGTTGCTGGGGAAACACTTATTGTGTTTCTGTCACACAATACTCTATTCTGGGACCTCTATTTCTGTGTTTATTGACTTAAACGCCTCACTGGTTCCCATCAAGTGTTCATGGCAGCAAAATCAGATCAACAGAGTCACTTATTGATTAATTTCAAGTCACAACAAGGGCTTATGTTAAGAATATTAACAGTTGGAACAACATTAATAGAAATATCTCGAAACGTAATGTCGGGTTCTGTTTTGTTCAATTAGAACAGATGTGATTTATATCAAAGGGAATAAATATTAAAATTGATGATTCTGTTCTGAAAGTTCTGCTGCTGAAATCAATGGAACATCCCTGAACAGGCTGCTATTCCACTGGATCTCCAGTTAGTGGAAGATTTAATCCACTGAAACTAAACAAATTAAAACAGTGACCAGAGGAATGTCCTGCAATTGCATTGATGTTTGAGCTTTTTACATAGCGCAAGTTGTATTTTCAAATTTTGACATTTACAAACACCTTGCATAGATTATGGGCTCAGGTATCTGGAGTGGTGTTTAGTATCTGTGCCCTTCTGAGTCAGAGGAAAGAGCGATCCCACGGAGCCGAGAATTGAACATATGACAGCTTGTATTTTAAAATGCTGCCATTGAGCTCATCGTGTCTGAAGTTGAGGGCCTGAGCCGAGTCTTACACCGATCGGTTTAATTTCAGGTGCGAGTTCTCGTATCTTGCCTGCGGTGTCGTTTCCACAGTGGGATCTCCACTGGGTCCATATAAAAGTATGAGTGATTCCACAAGGAACAACTGGAAGTGCCCAAGGACGCAGGACTCACGGAACTTGAGTTAAACACTGTGTGAGCTGCACCATCAGAGCAGCTGGAAGCTGGGACTGTCCTCCTTCGAGCCTAGCAGGTTCTGGGCACTTATCAGAGGTGTTCAAAATGATGAGGAGTTTTGATCTTGTAATTTGGGATATACTCCATCACTCCCTCCACACATCCCTCCTGCCCTCCATACCTCCAGCCCTCAATCCGTCAATCGCTCCCTCCCTGCACCATCTCGCCCTCCCTACCTACATCCCTCCAACCCTCCATCACTCCACCCATCCCTTGGTCCAATCCTCCCAGCCTCTATCCCTCCTTTGGCCCAACCGATTTTTATTTTTCTCTTTGCAGTGTCTCGCCTTCCAGCTATTATAATTACTCAGCTGGAATTTTATGAATCCATTTCCTTCACCGGGCTTTCACACATATTTACATATAAGAGAGACAGCGAAGGTAAATATATATAGTTAACCCCACCCCAAATAAAACTGACAGAGATAAAAATGGTGAAATTTCCGGAGAGGGAGTTGGCTGGGGAACTGGCACTGGTTAGAAATTCTAGTTGGGGCAATCAGGGTAATTTTCCTTCTTTAAATAAAACAAATGAGGATAACAATTTAAAAGCTTGTTTTAAGACATCGTGGACTTTAAGCTGTTTCTTTTCCCTCCACCTTCTCACTGTTCAGGACAGGCCAGTTCCCGGCTGGAGCTCTCTGTCATTCTGTGCACAGGACGGTAGCACACACGTATTCGCTCCGTAGACTGACTTGGAGAAGCTGGGGCTGTTCTCCTTACAGCAGAGAAGGGTGAGAGGAGATTTACCAGATTGGTACCAGGGATGAAAGACTAGGAACACTAGTTAGGACCCAGCTGGAATAATGTGTTCAATTCTGAGCACCACACTTTAGGAAGGACGTGATGACCTTCGAGAGGGTACAGAAGCAATTTACTGGAAAGGCATCAGGAATGGGGGTTTCAAATTACGTGGAGAGACTGGAAAAGATGGGGCTGTTCTCCTTCGAGCAGAGAATGTTAAGAGGACATTTAGTAGACTAGTACGAGGCAGCGGAAGGAGCGTGCAGCAAACCAGTCTGACCCACCCTTTCCTTCAACGGCTGGATTTCCCACCTGCGACAGAGACTGTAAATCTAAAATTGGACTGTTCAGTCACGTAAGAACTCACTTTTAGAGTGGATGCAAGTCTTCCTCGACTTCCAGGGGCTGCCTATGCCTATGATGATGACCAGGAAAGATGGACATCACTTAATGTGGAGAGACTGGAGAATATTTTGTTGGTCTCCTTAGAGGAGAGAAGACGAAGAGAAGATTTGATAGAAGTGTTTAACATCATTAAGGGTTTAGATAGAGTAACTAAATAGAAACTGTTTCAGATGTAAGGTGATTAACAAAAGAACTAGAGGCGATATGTGGACGAACTTCTCTATGCAACCACTAGTTAGGATTTGGAGAGTATGGCCTGATAGGGTGCTAGATGCAGATTCAATAGTATCTTTCAAAAGGAAATTGTATAAATACTTGAATGAGAATAAAAAGCAGGGATATCGGGAAAGAGTGGGGGAGTGGGACGAAGTGGATTGCTCTTCGAAATAGCCAGCACAGACTCTATGGACTGAATTGCCACTTTCTGTGCCGGACTGATCTATGAGTGACCATAACGTGGTTGAATTTCAAATTCAGTTGGAGGTAGAGAGAGTTCATTGTCAAACCAGTGTCCTCAGGTTTAATCAATAAGACTACAAAGGTATGAGGGCGGAGTTGGCCAAAGTGGACTCGGAAAATAGATAAACGTATGGGACAGTTGATGAGCAGTGACAGACAATTAACGAAATATTTCATGTCTCTCAACAAAAATATATCCCAATTAAGAGAAGGGATAACCATCCGTCGCTAAATAAGGAAATAAAAGGCAACAAATGAAAGACTAACAAAATGATTAGAAAAATAGAAACATAGAATCATGTAAAATACTTCCAGGAGTAGGCCATTCGACCCTTCGAGCCTGCACCACCATTCTACATGATCATGACTGATCATTCAATTTCAGTACCGCATGAATGCTTTCTCTCCATACGCCTTGATACATTTGGCCAAAAGGACCAAATCTAACTCCCTTTTGAATATATCCAGCGAACTGGCATCAACAACTTTCTGTGGTAGGAAATTCCACAGGTTCACAATTCTCTGAGTGAACATAGACTATGTATGTTAATTAGCATGAAATATATATATACAGATAGCAAGAGTTTCTATCGGAATATAAAAAGGAAAAGATTGGCGAGACTTAATGTTGGTCCCTTAGAGGACGAGACCGGGGAATTAGTAATGGAGAACATGGAAATGGCAGAAACTCTGAACAAATATTTTGTATTCGTCTTAGTTTTAAATGCCTGGCCCCTTATTCTAACATCATTCCCTCCAGTTCTAGTGTCCCATATCGATGGAAACATCCTCTCTGCACCCAGCTTGTCAAGCCCCCTCAAAATCTATTAGGTTTCGAGAGGATCACCTCTCATTCTTCTGAATTCCAAAGAGTAGAGGTCCAACCTCCTCAACCTTTCCCCATAATCAATCCCCTCATCTCTGGAAGCATCCTTGTGAACCTTCTCTGAACGTCCTCCAAAGCAAGTATATCATTTCGTAAATATGGGAACCAAAACTGCACGGAGTATTCCACGTGTGGCCTCACTTATATCCTGGGCAAATGTAGCAAGACCTCCCTGCTTTTATACTCCATCCCCTTTGCAATAAAGGCCAAGATTCCATTGGCCTTATTGATCACTTGCTGTACCTGCATACTAACCTTTTGTGTTTCATGCACAAGTGCCCCCAGGTCCTGCTGTACTGCAGTAATTTGCAATCTTTCTCCATTTAAATAATAACTTGCTCTTTGATTTTTTTCTGTCAGAGTGCATAACCTCATAGTTTACAACATTATACTCCTCTGACAAAGTTGTGCCCAATCACGTAGCCTGTCTATGTCCTTTTGCAGATTTTATGTGTTCTCCTCACACATTGCTTTTCCTCCCATCTTTGTATCATCGACAAACTTGATTATGTTACACTCAGTCCCTTTCTCCAAGTCGTTAATATTGATTGTAAATAGTTGGGGACCTAGCACTGATTCCTGCGACACCCCACTGGTTAATGATTGTCAACCCGAGAATGAACTATGTATCCCTACTCTCTGCTTTCTGTTCATAAGCCAATCCTCTATCCATGCTAATATATTACTCCCAACCCCGTGAACTTTTATCTTGTACAGTAACCTTTTATGTAGCACCTTGTCAAATGCCTTGTGGAAGTCGAACTGCAACACATCAATGTGTTCCCCTTTATCCACCCTGTTCATTACATCCTCAAATAATTCTAGCAAATTTGTGAAACATGACTTACCTTCATAAATCCATGCTGACTCTGCCTGACAGAATTTTGCTTTTCCAAAAGTTCTACTACTGCTTCTTTAATAATGAACTCCAACATTTTCCCAACTACAGATGTTAGGCGAACTGTTCTATAATTCCTAGCTATTTGTCTGCCTCCGTTTTAAATTGGGGCGTTAAGTTTGCAGTATTCCACTCTGCTGGGGCCTCTCCAGAATCAGGGTAATTTTGGTAAATTACAACCAATGCATCCACTATCCCTGTCGCAACTTCTCTTAAGATGCAAGGATGCAAGCCATCAGGTCCAGGGAATTTATCTGCCTTTAGTCTATTATCTTACTGTGCACCGCCTCCTTCGTGATTGTGATTGTGTTAAGTTCCTCGCCCCGCTACAGCCCATTGACGATCCACTGTTGGAATATTTTAGTGTCCTCTACCCTAAAGACTGATACAAAATATTTGTTCAGCGTTCTGCCATCTCCATGTTCCCAATTCCTAATACCATAGTCTCGTCCTCGAAGGGACGAACATTTACTCCAGCCACTCTTTTACTTTTTATATACCTACAGAAACTCTTGCGATCTATTTTTATATTTCGTGCCAGTTTACTTTCATACTCCATCTTTCCTTTCTAAATCATTTTTTTAGTCGTGCTTCGATGGCTTTTTAACGCTTCCAAATCTTCTGTCCTCCCATTAGACTTGGCCAGTTAGCGCTTGTTTTTAATTGAATACCGTCCTTTATTTTCTTAGTTAGCCATGGATTGATATCCTTTCTCTTACACCCTTTCGTCCTCAACAGAAAATATTTTTCTTGAGAGATCTTTGAGCGATGAGGGAATAAATGGTTATGGGGAGTGATCAGAGAAGTTGAGCTGAGTCCATGATCAGATCAGCCATGATCTTATTAAATGGTGGAGCAGGCTCAAGGGGCCAGGTGGCCTACTTCGAATCCTATTTCTTCTGTTGTTATCATTATATTACGCTAAGCACTGTCACTATTTATATCACACTCGACCCTGTCTCTGTTTATATTACACTAGACCCTGTCTCATTTAACATTACACTAGACAATGTCTCTGTTTTTATCACACTCGGCCCTGTCTCTTCTTAAATTACAGTAGACCCTGTCTCTATTTACATTACACTAGCCCTGTCTCTGTTTATATTACACTAGATCCTGTCTCATTTAATATTACACTAGACGATGTCTCTGTTTATATTGCACTAGGCCCTGTCTATATATATATTACACTAGGCCCTGTCTCTGTTTATATTACACTAGACCCTGTCTCTGTTTATATTACAGGAGACCATGTCTCTGTTTATATTGCACTCTGCCCTGTCTCTGTTTATATTACACTAGGCCCTGTCTCGATTTACATTACACTAGACCCTGTCTCTGTTTATATTACACTAGACCCTGTCTCTGTTTATATTACACTGGACCCTGTCTCTCTTTATATTACACTTGACCGTGTCTCCGTTTATAAAACACTTGAGCCTGTCTCTGTTTATAATACACTGGGCCCTGTTTCTGTTTTCATTACATGAGTCCATGACTCTGTGTATGTAACTCTGGACCCTGTTTCTGTTTATATTAGACTGGACGATTTCTCTGTTTATATTACACGAGACTCTGTCTCAGTTTATATTACACTAGACCTGCCTCTGTTTATATTACACAAGATCGTGTCTCATTTAATGTTACACCAGACGATGTCTCTGTTTATATTGCACTCGGCCCTGTCTATATGTATATTGCACTAGGCCCTGTCTCTGTTTATATAACACTAGGCCCTGTCTCTGTTTATATTACACTAGACCCTGTCTCTGTTTATATTACACTCGACCCTGTCCCTGTTTATATTACACGAGACTCTGTTTCTGTTTTTGTTACACGAGATCCTGTCTCTGTAAATGTTACACTAGACCTTGTCTCTGTTTATATTACAGGAGACCCTGTTCCTGTTTATATTACACTAATCCCGGTCTCTGTTTATATTTTATAGACCCTGTCTCTGTTGATATTACACTAGACCCTGTCCCTGTTTATATTACACCAGACCCTGTATCTGTTTATATTGCACTAGACCCTGTCCCTGTTTATATTACACTACACCCTGTCCCTGTTTATATTACAAATGACCCCGACCCTGTTTAAATTACGCTGGACCCGGTCTCTGTTTGTAATTCACTACACTCTGCCCCTATTGATATTACACCACACCCTGACCCTGTTTATATTACACTAGCCCCTGTCTCTTTTTATATTACAATGGACACTTTCTCTGTTTGTATTACACTAGGCACTGTCTCTGTTTAGATTACAGTGCACCCTGTCTCTGTTTGTATTACACTTGGCCCTGTCCCTATTTATATAGCACTAGACCTTGTCTCTGTTTATTTTACTCTACACCCTGTCTCTGTTTATATTACAAAAGATACTGTCCCTGTCTCTATTACACTCGACTCTGTCTCTGATTATATACACTCGACAATGTCTCTGTTTATATTGCACGAGACCCTGTCTCCCTTTATGTTACACTGGGCCATGTATACATTGTACTTCACAAGACAATGTCTGTTTGTTGTCAAACGAGGATCAGTATGTCTCACTTTTGCCTCGGTCTCAGATAATTTCGTGATAAACTCCCACTCCAGGGACTATAACTCAATTTATTGTAAAACAGACCCTGCCTCAGTTATTTCTGGACTTGACCTTGCATTTGTTCGATAGACAGAAGATATATAGATGGATCGAATATGTAAATAATGATATATATATGTGTGTGTGTGGGAGGATGCAATAATTTTTGATTAGAACATAGTTTTAGTTTCGTTAATAGCTATCAAGATTTGTGTGCAATGTCTCATTGATCTGGTATTGTGTGGCAGTATTTCTGTTGAGAAGATGGGGTGAATCTTGTAACATCTCCCAGAGATGGACTGGGATTGAGTGGCAGGACTGAAGGAGAGCCATTCACTGCACCGTGCACTACTGAGTGGCAAGCTGTGTGTTAAAGATCACTCATTCACACTTGTGTTGTCCTGTGCCAATTTCTCCCAGTTCATTAATGTTGAGGATTGTGTTTCATGCAGTATTTTCTATTGAACTTTCACATGGCCCACTGGTTGTGCCAGAGAGAGCCTGGAACTGGGACTTCACAGCACCGGCAGATGGGTGGCGGCAGGGTCCTAATGTCCGCCGGAACAAATGTTCACATTAAGTTGACATGAACTGAAGTGTGCACACACAAAGTGTTTGCTATATGTGTATTTGTGTGTGTATGTGTGTGTGTATAAGAGATTGTTTGTGTATATGTGTGTGTGTATGTGTGAATACGTTTGTGTCTGTGTCTGTGTGTATGTACAAAACACATCATTAATAGTGCACAGCACAAAGATAAATGATTAGCTTCAACCATTATTTTTCAGCATATTATTGTCTTCAACAGCTAATTGCAGATCGTTTAATCCTTTAATGTTTATTGCTAAAACATTGTCTTGTGTGCTCTTGTTTAGAAGGTGATGTCACACTTACCATTGCATTCCCAAGGTGGCCATGTCTGTCCGCAGTATTCAGTGGGAAAGGGGATTAAATCACACCGAGCATAGCCAGTCTCTGAGCTTTATTGTCCAGTGATCACCTCAGCATCACACAGAATCCCCTGATGTACACCTTGCGTGTGGGATTATTGGTGCAAGTGATGGTAAAAATGAAACTGCACCTGTACCTGGAGTGAGATTAATAAATCTGTAATTATCTGACTTATTGTTTCTCTCATTTCACCGGGTCCGGTCACAGATTTTACTGCACTAGATACAGTCTCAGTTCATATGGTTGATGTGTTGGACTTCCAAAAGATGTTTGATAAAGTGCCTTGATAATATCCTTGCCAGCATAGTTGAAGCCCACAGCATAAAGGGGATAGTGGCAGCATGGATATAAAATTGGCTGAGTGACCGCAACCAGAGAATAGTGGTGACCGGTTGTTTTTTTTGGACTGGAGGAAGGTATACAGCGGTGTTCTGCAGCGGTTGGTACTAGGAACACTGCTATTCTTGATTTAAATTCATGACTTACATTTGGGTGTTGGGGAACAATTCAAAATTTTCAGATGGCACATAGCTTGGAGGTATAGTGAACAGTGTCATAGTGATGACTTCAAGAGGACATAGATGTGTTGGTGGAATGGGTGGACACATGACAAATGAAACGGAGAAAGGTGTGACGTGATACATTTTGGTAGGAAGAATGAGGAGAGGCAATATAAACTAAAGGGTAGAATTCTAAAGTGGGTGCATGAACACTGTGACCTGGGGGGATTTGTGCACAAATCATTGAAGATGGCAGGGCCGGCTGAGAAAGTGGTTAAAAATATTATGGGATCCTGGGCTTCATAAATAGACGCACAAAATACAATCAAAAGGAAGATATGATGAACATTAAAAAACACTGTTTCAGCCTCAAGTGGATAATTGTGTCCAATTCTGGGCATCGCACTTTAGGAAGGATATGAAGGTCTTACAGAAGACTCAGAAAATATTTACAAATGTGATTCCACGGATAAGGTACTTCTGTTACATGGATAGTCTGGCGAAGCTGGGGTTGTTCTCATTCGAGCAGGGAAAGATCAGATGAGATTTGAGAGAGGTGTTCAGAAAAACAAACAGCCTAGACAGAGTAGCTGGAGAGAAACTGTTCCCATTAGTGGCAGGGTGGAGAACAGAAGACACATATTTAAAGTATTATCCGGAAGAACCAAAGGTGACATGAGGAAAACTTTTTTAAGCAGCGAGTGGTTAGGATCTGGATTGCACGGCCTGCAAGGGTGGGGGAGTCAGAATCAATCATGAAGTTGCAAAGGGAATTGGATAAGTACATGAAGGAAGAAAATACACAGGTCTATGGGAAACGGCGGGGAAGTGGACTCGCTGAAATACTCTTGCAGAGAGCGGCACGGGCTCAATGGGCCGAATGGCCCTCTTCTTTTCTGTAACCATTCTATGATTCTATAATACACCAGGCCCACTCTCAGTTATTACTACACTAGACCCAACCTCAGTTTATATTACCCCATCCATCACATTAAATATTCACTCCCTCCACCACCGGCGCACCATGTCTGCAGTTATTACTATCCACAAGATGCATTTCAGGAACTTGCCAAGACATCTTTGGCAACACCCCACAAACCTGCGACCTCTTCCAACGAAAAGGACAAGGGCAGCTGGCTGAATGTAACAACATCACCTCCACGTATCCCTCCAAATCACAAACCATCCTGACTTGGAAATATATTACCGTTCCTTCATAGTCGCTGGGTCAAATTCGTGGTACCCCCTCCCGAACACTGTTGCAGTCCCTTCACGGCATGGTCTGAAGCGGTTCAAGGCGACAGCTCACCACCTGCTTCGAAAGGCCAATTAGTGATGGACAATCGATGTCGGCCTAGTCAACGACACCCACACCCACATGCCAGGAACTAATAAAACAATGTCCCTGTATCAGTAATTACTGCACTGGGCCCTACCTCAGTTACAACTGCACATGAACTACTAATATTGTTCTAGGCCTGTCTCAGATATTACTGGAATGTGCCATACCTTTGTTTTTGTTACGCAAGACCCTTTCTCTGTTCATATTCAACTAGACAAGGACACTGTTTACATTACACTCACTCCATTCTTCCATATTACTTATCCTCTACCATGTCTCTGTTTGTGTGAGACTAGATCCTGTCACCGTTATAACTGCACTAGAACATGCCACTGTTTATAATAAAGTAGACCAAGTCAGTGTTTATGTTACATTACACCCTGACTCAGTTATTATGCACTAAACCCTGTAACTCCCAGGGCATGTATGCATGTGTCAGAAACAGAGGAAAGTGCACACTGCACTGCTCCATCAAACACTCCCAGAGCAGGTACAGCATGTCTCAGGTAAAGAGTAATGCTCCCTCTGCACCGTCCCATCAAACACTTCCAGGGCAGGTACAGCACGTTGTAGATACAGATTAAAACTCCCTCTACATTGTTCCATTTAACATTCCCACATCCTTTAATGCACTGGTCATATTTTGGAATAAAGCTCCCTCTGCGCACTCCAACCAATTTGGTTCGAGGCATATCATTAGGGCTCAAGGACAACTTTTGTTAGATGTTGAAATCTGGTTGTGGGGGAATGTTAATGATCTATTCTTGAGAGACAAGATGGAAAGTGGAAATAGGAGAGGGAGAGTATACAGGACATCTCCACTGACACATTTAAGATGTCACTATGTACTGTGACTAGAATCTTTCTCCATTCTGTCCATCGGTATCATCTATAATTTATTCTCCTATAATTTCGAGAAATGTACCAAAAACAATTTTTGCTGGCATCCGTTGAGACATTGACCAGAGGAGTGTCCTACAATTGCACTGATTTGTGAGCTTTTCACATATCGCAAAGTGTATTTTAAACCGTTGACATTTAGAAACAAGTTACATTTATGCAGTACATTTCATGACCGCATGATGTTCCAAAGTGTTTTACAGCCAATGAATTACTTTGGAAGTGTGTTTCTTGTTGTAATGCAGGAAATGTGGCAGCCAATGTGCGCACAGCAAGATCCCACAAACAGCAATGATCAGATAATCTCTTCTTCAGATGTTAGTTGAAGTTTAATTATTTGCGCTGTGAACTCTGGAGATCTTCTCTGCTCTTCAAGTTAGTGCCTTGCATCCTTTAAATCCAACTGAGTGGGAAGATTGAACCTCAGCTTAATGTCTGCACCGAAAGATTCCCACTGGGTCCATACAAATGTCTCAGAGATTCCGCAAAGGAACATCTGGAAGTGCGCGAGGCAGAGTACTCGCCAATTCTGCTGACGATACGAAGGTTGGTGGCAAACCGAACTGTGAGGAGGACACGAAAAATCTGCAGAGGGTTATAGACAGGCTAAATGAGATGGCAAACATCTGGCAGATGGAGTATAATGTTGGATAACGTGAGATTGTCCACTTTGGCAGGAAAAATAGAAATGTAAATTAAGATTGCACTGGAGAAAGATTACAAAGTGCTGCAGTACAGAGGGATCTGGGGGTCCTTGTGCATGAAACACAAACAGTTAGTATATCGGTACAGCAATTAGTCAGGAAGGCAAATGGAATGATGGCCTTTATTGTGAGGGCGATGGAGTATAAAACGAGAGAAAACCTGCTGCAACTGTGCAGGGTATTCACGATGTAGATTCCGGAGATGAGGCTGGTTGACTTATGATGATCATTTGAGTAAGTTGGGCTTATACACATTGGAGTTCAGAAGAGTGAAAGATGAACTTATGTAATATATAAGATGATAGTGAGGACTTCAAGAGAACATAGACATGCGGTTGGAATGGGTGGACACATGGCAAAGAAACGGAGAAAGGTGTGACTTGAAGCATTGTGGTAGGAAGAATGAGGAGAGGCAACTTAAACTAAAGGGTACAATTCGAAAAGGGGTTCATGAACACAGAGACCTGGGGGTACGTGTGCAAAAATCATTGAAGTTGGCAGGGCCGGCTGAGAAAGTGGTTAAAAAGATTATGTGATCCTGGGCTTCATAAAGAGAGGCATAGAATACAACAGAAAGGAAGTTATGATGAACGTTTGTAAAACACTGGTTCAGCCTCAACTGGAATATTGTATCCAACTCTAGGCACTGCACTTTAGGAACGATATGAAGGCATTAGAGAGGATTCTGAAAAAAATTACAAACACGGTTCCAGGGATAAGGTCCGTCGGTTACATGGATAGTCAGGAGAAGCTGGGGTTGTTCTCCTTAGAGCAGAGAAATTGAAATGAGAATTGATAGAGGTGTTCAGATTCATCAGCGGTCTCGATAGAGTAGCTGGAGAGAAACTGTTCCCATTGGCGAAAATGTCGAGTACAGAGGACACAGATTTAAGTTGATCAGAAGAAGAACCAAAGGCGACAAGGGGAAAACATTTTTACGCAGCGAGTGGTTAGGATCTGGAATGCATGGCCTGAAAGTGTGGTGGGGACAGATTCAATCTTGGCATTCCAATGGTAATTGGATAAGTGCATGAAGGAAGAAAATTCACAGGGCCACGTGAAATGGCGGGTGAGTGGATTGGCTGAAATACTGTTGCAGAGAGCGTATTGGATTTTATGGGCTGAAAGGGCTCATTTTGTGCTGTCACCGTTCTACAATTCGATAATACACCAGAGCCTGTCTCAGTTATTACTATATTAGACCCTGCTCCAGTTTATATTGCCCCATCCACCACGTAAAATATTCACTCCCTCCACCACCGGCGCACCATGTCTGTGGGGATTACTATCCAAAAGATGCATTGCAGCAACTCGCCAAGACATCTTCGGCAGCAACTCCCAAACCTGCAACCTCTTCCACCTAGAAGGACAAGGGCATCAGGTTCATGGGAGCAACATCACCTCCACGTACGCCTCTAAATCACACACCATACTGACTTGGAAATTTTTCAGCATTCCTTCATAGTCGCTGGGTCAAATTCATGGCATCCTCTCCCTAACACTGTGGGAGTCCCTTTATCACACGGTCTGCAGCTGTTCAAGGTAGCAGCTCACCAACTGCTTCCCAAGGGCAATTCGGGAAAGACAGTCAATGTTGGTCTAGTCACCAAGACCCACACCCACATGTCAGGCACCAATAAAACAATGTCCCTGTATCAGTAAGTACTGCGCTGGGCCCTACAACAGTTAATACTGCACCAGAACTACTAATATTGTTGTAGGCCCTGTCTCAGATATTACTGGAATATGCCATGCCTTTTTTCTATTACACAAGTCCCTGTCTCTGTTTATATTAAACTAGACAAGGACACTTTTTTATCTAGCCCCATTCTTTCATATTACCAAATTAGACCTTGTCTCTGTTTATATTAAACTAGACCCTGCTTCAGTTGTTACTGCATTAAACCCTGCAACTCCCGGGGCAGGTACAGCATGTGTCAGATACAGAGTAAATCTCCCTCTCCACTGCCCCATCAAAGACCCCAAGGGAGGTACAGTATGGGGTTGATTCATTGAAAAGCTACCTCTACATTGTCCCATCAAACACTCTCAGATCATTTAATGCACAGGTCATATTTTGGATTAAAGCTCCCTCTGCGTACTCCAATCAATTTGGTTCGAGACATATCATTAGGGCTCAAGGAAAACTTTTGTTCGATGTTAACATCTAGTTGTGGGGGAATGACAATTATCCATTCTTGAGAGACAAAAATGAAAGTGGAAATAGGAGAGGGAGAGGATACAGGAATTCCCCACTGACACATTTGTGATGTCACTATATATGGTGACTAGAATCTTTCGCCATTCTGACCGTGGTTATCATCTTTACTTTATTCTCCTATAACTTAGAGAAATATACCAAAAAATTATTGTTGCTGGAATCTGTTGAGTCATTTGCATTTCTTTCTCTGTTTACTTCTCTGCTGTATTGGTGGGGAAACATTTATTGTGTTTCTGTCGCTCAATACTCTAATCTGGGTGTTCTATTTCTGTGTTTATTTATATAAACGCCACACTCGTTCCCATGAAGTGTTCATGACAGCAAAATCAGATCAACAGAGGCAATTATTGATTCGTTTCAACTCACAACAAGATTTATTTTAAGAATATTGACAGTTGGAAGAACATTAATGGAAATACCTCGAAAAGTGACTTTGGCTTAACTTTTATTCAATTAGAACAGATGTGATTTATATCAAAGGGAACAAATATTAAAGTTAAAAATTCAGTTCTGAAAGCTCTGTAGCCGAACAGGCTGTTAAACCAGTGACCAGAGGAGTGTCCTACAATTGCATTGATGTGTGAGCTTTTCACATATCGCAACTTTTATTTTCAAATGTTGACATTTAGAAACATCTTGCATGTATATAGCACCTTTCATGATATCATGATGTCCCAAAGTGTTTTACATACAATGAATTACTTTGGAAGTGTGATCACTGAAGAAATGTCGGAAATGTGACAGCCAAATTGCAAACAGCACGATCCCACATAGAGCAATGAAATAATGATCAGATAATTTGTTTTTCAGATGTTGGTTGAGGGATAAATATTTGCCTTGGAAACCCTGGAGAACTCCTCTGCTCTTTAAGATAGTGTCATGAGTCCTTCAAATCCAACTGAGTGGGAAGATGGGACCTCAGTTTCATGTCTGCCATGAAAGACGTCACCTCTGACCGTGCAGCACTCCCTCAGTACTGGCATCGGGCGTGTTGGCATAGATTATGGGCTCAGGTCTCTGGAGTGGGGTTTAGATTCTGTGACTTTCTGTGTCAGAGGATAGAGCGATCCCACTGAGCCGAGGCTTGAACATATCTGAGCTTGTATTTTAAAATGTTGCCATTCAGCTCATCGTGTCTGAAGTTCAGGGCCTGAGCCCAGTCTTACACCGATCTGTTAAATTATCAGGGGCGAGATCTATTCTCTTGCATGAGATTTCATTCCCACCCTGGGATTTCCACCGCGTCCATATAAAAGTGTCAGTGATTCCACAAGGAACCTCTGGAAGTGTCTCAGGCAGCAGGACTCACGGAACTTGAGTTTTACACTGTATGAGCTGCACCATCAGAGCAGCTACAAGCTGGGACTGTTCCCCTTAGAGCCCAGCAGGTTATGGGCCACTGAATCGAGATGTTCAAAATCATGAGGAGATTTGATCGGGTAAATTGGGAGAAAATTCATCGCCATCTCCCACCATCTATACCTCCCTCAATCCGTCTCTCCTTCCCTCCCTCCCTTCATCCCTCCCTCCAATCCTGCTGACCTCCATACATCTATCTCACCCTCCATCAATCGCTTCCCCCTGCACCATCCCTCCCTCTCTCCGTCCAGTCCTCCACCCCTCCATCACTCCACCCCTCCCTTGCTCTACTCCTCCCTCCCTCCATCCCTCCCTCAGCCCAACTGGTTCTTATTTTTTCCTATCATCGTTGAGGATTCCTCAGCTGGATTTTTCTGAATCCAATTCCTTCACCGGAATTTCATATGTATTAACAAATAAGAGAGAGAGAGCGAGGATAAATATATAAAAAAACTGACAGAAATAAAATTGTGATCATTGCTGAGAGGGAGTTCGCTGGGGAACTGGCACTGGGAAGAAATTCTAGTTGGAACACTCAGGGTATTTTTCATTTTTAAAATAAAACAAATAAGGGGACTATTTTAAAAACTTGTTTTAAGACATCGTCGACATTCAGATGCTCTTTTTTCCTCCCCCTTCTCGCTGTTGAGGACGGGCCAGTGCCCGGCTGGAGCTCGCGGCCATTGTGTGTACTGGATGGTAAGACTCATGCTCTCGCTATGCGGACAGACTTGAAGAAGCTGGGGCTGTTCTCCTTACAGCAGATAAGGGTGAGGGGAGATTTACCAGATTGGTACCAGGGATGAATGACTAGAAACACTAGTTCGGCCCCAGCTGGAGTATTGTGTCCAAATCTGGGCACTACACTTACATTAAAACTTACGAAAGGCTGAATAAGAGGTTTACTGCAAATGCGACAGGGATGTGAGATTCAAATTATGTGGAGTGACTGGAGAAGCTGTGGCTGTTCTCCTCAGAGCAGAGAAGGTTAAGAGGAGATTTAGTAGATTAATACCGGGCAGCGGAAGGAACATGCATCAAATAAGTCGCAACCACCCTTTCCTTCAACGACTCTCTTTCCCACCTGTGACATGGACAGTAATTCCTGTATTGGACTGTTCAGTCACCTATGAACTCACTTTTCGAGTAGAAGCAGGTCTTCTTCGATTTCCAGCGACTACCTATGCCTATGATGATGAACAAGCATGAGGGACTTCACTTAATGTGGAGAGACTGGAGAAGATTGGATTGTTCTACTTGGAGGATAGAAGGTTAAGGAGAAGTTTAAATGAATAGTACCAAAAATGAGGGACTGCAGTTATTATGGAGAGACTGGAGAAGATAGGATTCTCTTCCTCAGAAGAGAGAAGACCAAGAGGAGATTTGATAGAAGTGTTTAAAATCATCAAGGGTTTAGATAGAGTAATTAAATAGAAACTGTTTCAGATGTAAGGTGATTGACAAAAGAACCAGCGGTGATATGTGGACGAACTTCTCTATGCAACCACTGGTTAGGACTTGGAGAGTACGGCCTGATCGGCTGCTAGATATAGATTCAAGAGTAGCCTTCCAAAGGAAATTGTATAAATCCTGAAGGAGACCAAAATGCAGGGATATCGCTAAAAATCGGGGCAGTGGGACTAACTCGATTGCTCTTCGAATCTGCTGGCTTGGACCCTTTGGGCTGAAATGTCAACTGCTGTGCTGCACGAATCTATGAATGACCGTAACATGGATGAATTTCAAATTCAGTTGGCGGCTGAGAGAATTCGTCCCCAAACTAGTGGCTAAAGCTTAAATACAGGGGCTGTAAAAGTATGAAGGCAGAGTTGGCTAAAGTGGACTGGGAATATAGATAAAAGAAGGGACGGTTGATGAGCAGTGGCAGACATTTAAGTAGATATTTCATAAATCTCATTAAAAATATATTGCGATGAGGAGGCAAGAATATAAGAAAAGCTATAACCATCCATGGCTAACTGAGGAAATAAGGGATGGTATCAAATTGAAAACAAATGCGTACAATCTTGCCAAGACTAGTGGGAGGCCAGAGGATTGGGAAACTTTTAAAAGCCAGCAAAAAACAACTAAACAGATGATGAAGAGAAGAAAGATTGATTATGAAAGTAAACTAGCACGAAATATTAAAAACAGATAGTAAGAATTTCTACAGCTCCATAAAAAGGAAAAGAATGGCTAAAGTAAATGTTGGTACCCTGGAGGATGAGACTGGGGAAATAATAATGGAGAACAGGGAAATGGCAGAGAAGTTAAACAAATATTAGTATCAATCCTCACAGTAGAAGACACTGAAAACATCCCAATAGTGGATAATCAAGGAGCTATATAGAGGGAGGAACTTATTACAATCACTGTCAGTAACGAAGTAGTACTCAGTATAATAATGGGACGAAAGGCGGACAAGTCCCCTGTCCTGATGGCTTACATCGGAGGGTCTTAAAGAAGTGGTTGCAGAGATAGTGGATGCATTGGTTGTAATTTACCAACATTTCCTGGAATAGAAGCATAGGAATATAGAAACATAGAAAATAGGTGCAGGAGTAGGTCATTCGGTCCTTCGAGCCGACACCACCATTCAATAGGATTATGGCTGATCATTCCCTCAGTACCCCTTTCCAACTTTCTCTCCATACCCCTTGATACCCTTTGACGTAAGGGCCATTTCTAACTCCCTATTGAATATATCCAATTAACTGGCATCAACAACTCTCTGCGGCAGGGAATTCCACAGGGTAACAACTCTCTGAGTGAAGAAGTTTCTCCTCATCTCAGCCGTAAATAGCCTACTCCTTATACTAAGACTATGTCCACTGGTTCTGGACATGCCCAACATCGGGAACATTCTACCAGCATCTAACCTGTCCCGACCCAACATAACCTTGGGGTACTGAAGTTACATGTTCAGCCATGAACTCATTGAATGGCGGAGCAGGCGAGAAGGGCCGAATGGCCTACGCCTGCACCTATTTTCTATGTTTCTATGTTTCTATGAGATCCCCTCTCATCCTTCTAAACTCCAATGTATAAAGGCCCAGTTGATCCAGTGTCCTCTCATATATCAGTCCAGCCATCCCGGGAATCAGTCTGCTGAACTTTCGCTGCAGTCCCTCAACAGCAAGAACCTCCTTCCTCAGAGTAGGAGACCAAAACTGAACACAATATTCCCGGTGAGGCCTCACCAAGGCCCTGTACAACTGCAGTAAGACCTCCCTGCTCCTATACTCAAATCCCTTAGCTATGAAGGCCAACATACCATTTGCCTTCTTCACCGCCTGCTGTACCTGCATGCCAACTTTCAATGACTGATGAATCATGATACCCAGGTCTCGTTGCACATTTTCGTTTCCTAATCTGTCGCCATTCAGATAATATTCTGTCTTCGCGTTTTTGCCCCCAAAGCGGATAACGTCACATTGATCCGTATTATACTGCATCTGCCGTGCATTTGCCCACTCAGCTAACCTGTCCAAGTCACCCTGCAGCCTCTTTCCCCCTCACAGCTCACACCGCCACCCAGTTTCGTGTCATCTGTAAACGTGGAGATATTACACTAAATTCCTTCATCTAAATCATTGATATATATTGGAAACAGTTGGGGTCCAAGCACTGAGCCCTGCGGCAATCCACTAGTCACTGCCTGCCATTCTGGAAAAGGACCAGCTTATCCCGATTCTCTGCTTCCTTTCTGCCAACCAGTTCTCTATCCATGAGAGGATTGGCTAACTAACAAATCGGAGAGTAGGGATAAATGGTTCATTTTCCAGTTTGCAAATATTGACTGGTGGAGTGCCGCAGTGTTCGGTGCTGGGTCGTCAAGTATTCACAAACTGTAGTGTTGACTTCGATGAAGGGACCGAGTGCAATGTTGCCGCGTTTGCTGATGATGCAAAGATGGGTGGGAAAGCAAATTGTGAGGTGGACACAAACAATCTACCATAGGATATCGACAGGTTAAGTGACTGGGCAAAACTGTACAGGGTATTGGTGAGGCCATCCCTCGAGTACTGCGTACAGTTTTGTTCTCCGTATTTAAGGAAGGATACACTAGCATTGGAGGCTGTTCAGAGAAGGTTCACTAAGTTGAATGTGGAGATGAGGCGATTGATTTATAAAGATAGTTTGAGAAGGCTGGGCCGATACACATGGGAGTTCAGAAGAATGAGAGATGAGCTTATTGAAACACATAAGATAATGAGGGGGCTCGACAAGGTGGCTGCAGAGAGGATATTTCCACTCAGAGGGGAAAATAAAACTAGGGGACATAGTCTCAGAATCAGGATCCGCTCACTTAAAACTAAGATGAGAAGGAATTTCTTCGTTCAGTGACTTGTAAATACATGGAATTCTCTGCCGAGAGAACAGTGGAGGCTGAGTCAATGAATATATTTAAGGCGGAGAAAGACAGATATTTGAGTGAAAAGGGAATAAAGGGATATGGGGAGCGGGCAGGGAAGTGGAGTTGAATCCATGATCAGATCATCCATGATCTTATTAAATGGCGAAACAGGCGCGAGGTGTCAGGTGGCCGATTTCTCCTCCTATTTCTTATGTTCTTTTATTTATATTACACTAGACACGGTCTCTGTTTATATTACATTAAGCCCTGTCTCTATTTATTTACACTAGACCCTGTCTCTGTTCATATTACACTAGACCCTGTCTCTGTTTATATTACACTCGGCACTTTCTCTTTTTATATTATACTAGGCCCTGACTCTGTTTACATTACACAAGACCTTGCCTCTGTTTATATTACACTAGGCCCTGTCTCTGCTTATATTACACTAGACCCTGTATTTGTTTATATTTCACACGACCCTGTGCCTGTTTATATTACACGAGACACTGTCCCTATTTATATTAAACTAGGCCCAGTCTCTGTATATATTACACTAGACCCTGTCTTCCTTTATGTTGCACTGGGCCATGTATCCATTGCGCTTCACAAGACAACGTCTGTTGTGTCAACCGTGGCTTATTGTGTCTCACCTTCGCCTCGGTCTCAGGTAGTTTTGGGAGAAATTCCCACTCCAGGGAATATATCTCCATTTATTGTACAACATACACTGTCTCAGTGATTCCTGCACTTGACCATGCATCTGTTCGATAGACAGAAGATAAAAAGACGGATCGATATATATTGGTATAAATAAAGTATATACATTTGTGGGTGGGAGGCTGCAATACATTTTTGGTTGGAACAAGTTTAGTTTTGTTAATCGCCATCAAGAGTTGTGTCCAATATATCATTGATCTGGTGCTGTGTGGGCAATAACTGTGTTGAGAGGATGGGGTGAATCTTGTAACAATCTCTCAGAGATGGACTGGGATTGAGGGACAGGACTGAAGGGGAGCAATTAATTGCACTTTGCACAACTTCGTGGGACTCTGTGTGTTAAAGTTTACTCATTCACACGTGTGTTGTCCTGAGCCAACTTCTCCGAGTTCTTTAATGTTGACGCTTGTTTTCCCTGCTGTATTTTTTATTCAGCTTTCACATGACCCACTGATTGTGTCAGACAGAGCCTCACAGCACCGCCAGATGGCCAGCCGCAGGGTCCTAATGTCCACCTGCTAAAATGTATCTCATCTTATTAACACGAACTGAAAGGAGCAAACACAAAGTGTTTGCAATATTTGTGTGTGTGTGTGTTTGTGTGTATGTGTGCGTATAAGTGTGTGTGTACGTGTGTATGTGTATGTGTGTCGTTGTGTGTGCATGTGTGTGTGTGAGTGAGTGTGTGTGTGTGAGTGTGTGTGTGTGTGTACAAAACACATCATTAATTGTGTGTGCAAGTGCATTCCACAAAGATAAATGATTTGCTTCAACCATTATTCTTCAGCATTTTATTTTATTCAACATCTAATTGCAGATCGATTAATAACTTTAACAGTTATTGATAACACATTGTCTTGTGTGATCTTGTTTAGAACGTGATGTCACACGGAAAATTCCGTTACGAAGGTGACAATGTCTGTCCGCAGTATTCAGTGGGAAAGGGGATTAAATCAAACCGAGGATAATGAGCAGCCCCCCACCAGTCTCTGGGCTTTATTGTCCAGTGATCACGTCACCATCAAGCAGAATCCCCTAATATACACCTGGAGTGCGTAAATTTTGGTGCAATGAAGGTAACAATAAAACTGCACCTGTCCCTGGCATGAGGTTAATAAATCTGCAATTATCTGACATTGTTTTTCACATTACACCAGACCCCGTCGCAGTTTTTACTGCACTAGACCCAGTCTCAGTTTATATGGTTGATATGGTGGACTTCCAAAATGCATTTTTGAAGTGACATGACAATATTCTAACCAGCAAAGTTGAAGCACATAGAATTCAAGGGGTAGTGGCAGCATGGATATGAAATTGACTGAGTGACAGTAAACAGAGAGTCGTTGTTAACGGTTGTTTTTTTGGACTGGAGGAAGGTATACAGTCGTGTTCTGTAGCGTTGGTACGAGGAACACTGCTTTTCTTGATTTATATTCATGACTTAGATGCACAGGGCATATTTTCATAATTTTCAGAAGACACAAAGCTTGGCAGTATAGTGAAAAGTGAGGACGAAAGTGATGCCTTCAAGAGGATACAGACCTGCTGGTGGAATGGGAGGACACGTGGTAAATGAAACGGAGAAAGATGTGACGTGATACATTTTGGTAGGAAGAACGAGGAGAGGCAATATTACCTAAAGGGTACAATTCTAAAGGAGTTGCATGAACACAGTGACCTGGGAATATATGCGCACAAATCATTGAAGGTGGCAGGGCCGGCCAAGAAAATGGTTTTAAAAGCATATGGTATCCTGGGCTTCATAAATAGAGCCATAGAGTATAGTAGAATGGAAATTATGATGAATGTACATAAATCATTTGTTCAGCGTCAACTGGAGTATTGTGTCCAATTCTGGGCACCGCACTTTAGGAAGGATGTGAAGGCCTCAGAGGATGTTCAGAGCAGATTTAGAAGTGTGGTTCCAGGAATAAGGTTATTCAGTTGGGTGGATAGTCTGGAGAAGCTGGGAGTGTTCTGCTTAGAGCAGAGAAAGTTGAAATGAGATTTGATAGAGGTGTTCAGAAGCATGAGGGCTCCCGACAGAGTAGCTGGAGAGAAACTGTAGAAGGATCGAGAACAGAGGACACAGCTTTAAGGAGCTTGGCAGAAAGACCAAAGGCGACATGAGGAAAACGTTTTTACGCAGCGAGTGGTTAGGATCTGGAATGCACGGCCTGAAAGGTTGTGGGGATCAGATTCAATCATGGCATTCCAAAGGCAATTGGATAAGTATCTGAAGGATGAAGATTCACAGGGTTACGGGAAAGGGCGGAGGAGTAGATTAGCTGAAATACTCTTGCAGAGAGAGGCAAAGGCTATATGGGGCAAATGGCTTTCTTCTGTGCTGTAACCAATCAATGATTCCATAATACACTATCGCCTGTCTCAGTTATTACTACACTAGACACTGCTGAAGTTTATATTACCCCATCCACGACGTTAAATATTCACTCCCTCCAACACCAGCGCACCATGTCTGGAGGGATTACCATCCACAAGATGCATTGCAGCAACTCGCCAAGAAATCTTCGGCAGCACTTTCCAAATCAAATTCATGGAACCCCCTCCCGAACACTGTGGGAGTCCAGGGACCACACGTTATGCAGCGGTTCAAGGCGGCAGCTCACCACCTGCTTCGCAAGGCAAATTAGGGATAGACATTGAATGTTGGCCGAGTAAGTAACAGCAACACTCACATGCCCGGAACAAATAAAACAATGTGACTGTATCAGTAATTACTGCACTGGGCCCTACCTCAGCTATTACTGCACTAGAACTGCTAATGTTGTTCTAGCCCTTGTCTCAGATATTACTGGAATATGCCATGCCTTTGTTCCGATTATACAAGGCCCTGTCTCTGTTTCTATTTAACTGGACAAGGACACGGTTTATATTACATTTATACCATTCTTTCATATCAATAAACTAGACCATGTGTCTGTTTATACCAGACTGTACCCTGTCACCGTTATCAATGCACTAGAACATCATACTTCTTTTATTAAACTAGACCCTGCCTCAGTTATTACTGCCGTAAACCCTGTAACTCCCGGGGCAGGTACGGAATATGTCAGATAGAGAGGAATGCTCCCTCTACACATCCCCATCAAACAAACCGAGTGCAGGTGCAGCATGGTTTATGTGCAGAGTAATGCTCCGTTTACGCTGAGCTATAAAAGCCGCCCAGTTCAAGAATAGCACGGGTTAGCTACAGCGAAAAGCTCCCTCGACATTGTCCCATCAAACACTCCCAGATCATTTAATGCACAGGTCACATTTTGGATTAAAGTTTCCTCTGTGCACTCCAATCAATTTGGTTGAAGGCATACCTGTCGGGCTCAAGGAAAGCTTGTGTTAGATGTTGACATCTGGTTGTGGGGAAATGTGAATGATCCATTTTTGAGACACAAGACGGAAAGTGGAAATAGCAGAGGGAGAGGATACAGGAAATCCCCACTGACACATTTGAGATGTCACTATATACGTTGACTAGAATATTTCCCCATTCTGACCGTGGGGATCATCTTTACTTTATTCTCTTACAATTTAGAGAAATGTACCAAAAAACAATTGTTGCTGGAATCTGTTGAGACATTTGCATTTCTTTATCTGTTTATTTCTGTACTTTGTTGGTTGGGAAACATTTATTGTGTTTCTGTCACTCAATACTCGAATCTGGGACAGACGACTCAAAGCTTGGAAATAGATTGAACAGTGAGGAGGATAGTGATAACTTCAAGAGGACGGAGAAATGCTGGTGGAATGGGTGGATATGTGGCAAATGAAACGGAGAAAGGTGTTACATGATATATTATGGGAGGAATAATGATGAGAGGCAATATAAATTAAAGGGTACAATTCTAAAGGGGTTGCATGAACACAGAAACCTGGGGGTATATAGGCACAAATCATTGAAGGTGGCAAGGCCGGGTGAGAAAATGGTTAAAAATGCACATGGGATCCTGTGCTTCATAAATAAAGGCACAGCATACAAAAGAAAGGAAGTGATGATGAACATTTATAAAACAACTGGTTCAGCCTCAACTGGAATATTGTGTCCAATTCTGGGCACTGCACTTTAGCAAGGATTTGAAGGAATTAGAGAGGATTCAGAAATTATTTACAAATGTGATTCCAGGGATAAGGTTCTTCGGTTACATGGATAGTCTGGAGAATCTGGGTTGTTCTCATTGGAGCAGGGAAGGTTGAGATGAGATTTGAGGGAGGTTTTCAGAAAAACAAAGAGCCTCGACAGAGTAGCAGGAGAGAAACTGTTCCCCTGGGTGGAAGTGTCAAGAACAGAGGACACAGATTTAACGTAATTGGACGAAGAACCAAAGGCGACAAGGGGAAAACGTGTTTACACAGCGAGTGGTTAGGATCTGGAATGCATGGCCTGAACAGTGGTGGGGGAAGATTCAAACATGGCATTCCAAAGGAATTGGATAAGTACCTGAAGGAAGAAAATTTACAGGGCTACGGGAAAGGGCGGGGAGTGGATTGCTGAAATACTCTTGCTGACAGCGACACGGGCGATGTGGGCCGAATGGCCCTCTTCTGTGCTGTAACCGTTCTATTATTCTATAATAGACCAGATCCTCTCTCAGTTATTACTACATTAGATCCTGCTCCAGTTTATATTACCCCATCCACCACGTTAAATATTCACTCCCTCCACCACCACCGCACCATGTCTTCGGTGATTACTATCCACAAGATGCATTGCAGCAATTCGGCAAGACATCTTCGGCAGCACCTCCCAAACCTGCGACCTCTTCCACTCTTCCACCAAGAAGGACAAGGGGAGCAGGCTCATGGGAACACCATCATTTCCACGTATCCCTCCAAATAATACACCATCCTGATTTGGAAATGTATTATCATTCCTTCAAAGTCGCTGAGTCAAATTCGTGAAACCCCCTCCATAACACTGTGGGAGTCCCTTCACCACACGGTCTGCAGCGGTTCAAGGTGGCAGCTCACCACCTGCTTCTCAAGGCCAATTCGGGATAGAGAATCAAACTTGGCCGAGTCACCGACACCCACATCCACATGCCAGGAACCAATAAAACAATGTCCCTGTATCAGTAATTATTGCACTAGGACCTACCTCAGTTATTACTGCTCTAGAACTACTTATAATGTTCTCGGCCCTGCCTCAGATATAACTGAAATATGCCATGCCTTTCTTCCTATTACACAACCCTCTGCCTCTGTTTATATTAAACTATCCAAGGACACTGTTTATATTGCACTCGCCCCATTCTTTCATATCAATAAACTAGACCATGTCTCGGTTTAAATTAGACGAGATTCTGTCACCTTTATCACTGTACTGGACCATGCCTCTGTTTATATTAAAATAGACCATGTCATTGTTTATAGTAAACTACACCCTGTCTCAGTTATGACTGCACTAGATCCTTTAACTCCCAAGGCAGATACAGCATGTGTCAGATTCAGAATAAAGCGCACTCTACACTGCCCCATTAACAACTCGCAGGGCAGGTACAGCATGGTTTAGATACAGTCTAAAACTCCATTTACGCTGTGCCATTCAGCATTCCCATGGCAGGAACAGCATGGCTTAGATGCAGCTTAAAGCGCGCTCTACATTGTCACATCAAACATTGCGAGATCATTTAATTCACAGATCATATTTTGGATTAAAGCTCCCTCTGCGCACTCCAATCAATTTGGTTCGAGACACACCATTCGGGCTCAAGGAAAACTTTTGTTAGATGTTAACATCTAGTTGTGGGGTAATGCCAATTATCCATTATTGAGAGACAAGACGGGAAGTGGAAATAGGAGAGGGAAAGGATACAGGAAATCCACACTGACACATTTGTGATGTCACTATATAGGGTGACTAGATTATTTCCCCATTCTGCCCATGGGGATCATCTTTCCTTTATTCTCCTATAATTTAGAGAAATGTATCAAAAGCAATTGTTGCTGGAATCTGTTGCGAAATTTGCATTTCTTTCTCTGTTTATTTCTTTGCTGTGTTGGCGGGGAAACATTTATTGTGTTTCTGTCGCTCAATACTCTAATCTAGGACTTCTATTTCTGTTTTTATTTACATAAACCCCTCACTGGTTCCCATGAAGTGTTCATGCAGAAAAATCAGATCAACAGAGTCACTTATTGATTCGTTTTAACTCAGAACAAGGGCTTATTTTAAGAATATTGACAGTGGTACAATATTAATAGAAATATCTCAAACAGTGATGTTGGCTTCAGTTATGTTCAATTTGAACAGATGTGATTTATATCAAAGGGAATAAATAATAAATGAATAATTCAGTTCTGGAAGTTCTGCTGCCAAAATCAGTGGAACTTCCCTGAACAGTCTGCTATTCCAGTGGATCTCCATTTAGTGGAAGATTTAACCCACTGAAACTAAACAAGTTAAACCAGTGACCAGAGGAGTGTTCTACAATTGTATTGATGTGTGAGCTTTTCACATATCGCAACTTGTATACTCAAATGTTGACATTTCGAAACACATTTCATTTATATCGCTCCTTTCATGACCTCATGCTGTCCCGAATGCCATTCAGCCAATGAAGTTCATGGGAAGTGTGTAATTGTTGCAATGTAGGAAATGTGGCAAACAATTTGTGCACATCAAGATCCCACAAAGAGCAATGAAATAATGATCTGATAATTTGTTTTTGAGATATTGGTTGAGGGGTAAGTAGTTACCCAGAAAACTAGATAAAACTCCTCTGCTTTTTAAAATAATGCCTTGAGTCCTTTAAGTCCACCTGAGTGGGATGATAGGGCCTCAGATTAATGTCTGTCCCGGAAGACGACACCTTTGACCGGGCAGCACTCCCTCAGTACTGGCATCGGGCATGTCGGCATAAATTTGGGCTCAGGTCTCTGGAGTGCGGTTTAGTATCTGTGACTTTCTGAGTCAGAGGCGAGAGTGATCCCACTGAGCCGAGCCTTGAACATATCACAGCTTGTATTTTAAAATTACGCTGTTACCTCATCGTGTCTGAAGTTCAAGGCCTGAGCCCAGTCTTACACCGATCCGTTCAATTGTCCACAGCGAGTCCTGTTATCTGCCTTGGGATGTTATTCCCACAATATTGTAACGGTGCACGGGATTCCCACTGGCTCCATGTAAAAGTTTCAGCGATTTCGCAAAGGAATTTCTGGAAGTGCGCAAGGCAGAGGTCTCGCCACATCTGCTGACGATACAAAGATGGATGGGAAAGCAAACAGTGAGGAGGACACAACAAATCTGCAGAGGGATATTGACAGGCTAAGTTAGTGGGCACAAATCTGGAAGATTTGGTATAATGTGGGAAAATTTCAAATTGGCCACTTTGGCAGTAAAAATAGGAAAGCAAATTACAATTTCACTGGAGAGAGATTACAAAGTGCTGCAAGACAGAGAGACCTGGTGGTGCTTGTGCATGAAACACAAACAGTTGGTATGCAGGTATAGGTTGTAAACAGGAAGGCAAATGGAATGTTGGCCTTTATTGTAAGGGCGATGGAGTATAAAGCAGAGAAAACCTGCTACAACTGTACGGGGTATTCACGAGGTTGATTCTGGATATGAGGGATTTAACTTATGAAGATAGGTTGAGTAGTTTGGGTCTATACACATTGGAATTCAGAAAATTGAGAGGTTCTCTGCTTGAAATATAGAAGATAATGAGGGTGCTCGATAAGGTGGTTGCAGAGAGAATATTTCTACTCACAGCGGAAACTAAAACTAGGGGACACAGACTCAGAATAAGGGGCCGCCCATTTAGATCTGACATGAGGAGGATTGTCTTCTCTCAGAGAATAGTAAATCTATGGAATTCTCTGCTCCAGACAGATGTGTAGGCTGGGTCGTTTAATATATTTAAGATGGAGACAGACAGATTGTTGAGTGATAAGGGAGTGAAGGGTACGGGGAGCGGGCAGGGAAGTGAGTCCATGATCAGTTCAGCCATGAATTTATTGAACGGTGGAGCAGGCTTGACGGGCCAAATGTCCGAATCATGCTTCTATTTTTATGCTCTTCTGACTCAAGTAACTGGAGTTTTGCACTGTGTGATTTGAATCATTTGAGCAGCTGGAAGCTGGGATTGTTCTTCTTAGTGGGGAGAATAGTTCAGGCGAGATTTAATAGAAGTGTTCAAAATCATGAAAAGTTTTGATCAGGTAAATTGAGAGAAACTCCATCATTCCCTCACTCCGTCCATCCCTCAGCTCCTCCATCCATCCCTCCCTCCCTCCATCCATCAGTAAGTCCTTCCACCCATCCCTCCCTTCCTCTCTCCACTCCTCTACCCCTCCATCACTCCACCCCTCCCTTGCGCCACTCCTCCCTCCCTCCATCCCTGCTTCAGACCAACCGATTCTTATTTTTTTCCTTTGCAGTGTTTCTGCTTCCATCGATGAGGATTAGTCAGCTGGAATTTTCTGCAATCGGAATTTCGTATATATTAATAAATAATAGAGAGAGCGATGGCAAATAAATATGTTTAACCCCAGCCTAAAATAACTGACAGAAATAAAATGGTGACCTTTCCGGAGATGGAGTTGGCTGGGAAACTAGTGCTGTGTAGTAATTCTATTTGGGGCAGTCCTGATATTTTTCCTTTTTTTAAAAAAATAAATTAAGGGTAACAAATTAAAAAACTATTTTAAGTCATCGTGGACTTTCATCTGTTCTTTTTCCCTCCCCCTTCTCAGTGTTGAGGACAGGCCAGTGCCCGCCTGCAGCTCGCTGCCATTCTGGGTACAGGACGGTAGGACGCAAGCTCTCGCGACGCGGACAGACTTGGAGAAACTGGGGCTGTTCTCCTTACAGCAGAGAAGGGTGAGGGGAGATTTACCAGATTGGTACCAGGGATGAATGAGTAGAAACACTCGTTCGGACCCAGCTGGAGCATTGTGTCTAATTCTGGGCACCATACATTAGGAAGCACGTGAAGACTTTCCAGAGGGCTCAGAAGAGATTTACTGAAAACGTATCAGGGAGGGAAGATTAAAATTATGTGGAGAGACTGGAAAAGCTGGGGCTGTTCCACTGAGAGCAGAGAAGGTTAAGAGGAGATATAGTGGATTGGCACCTGGCAGTGGAAGGAGCATGTGGCAAAAAAGTCCCACCCACCCTTTCCTTCAACGACTATCAGTCCCACCTGTGACAGACACTGTAATTCCTGTATTAGACTGTTGAGTCACGTAAAAATTCACGTTTGGAGTGGAAGCAAGTTTTCCTCGATTTCCAGGGACTGCCTATGCTTATGATGATGAGCAGCCTTGAGGGACTTCAGTCAATGTGGAGAGACTGGAGAAGATGGGATTGTTCTCCTCAGAGGAGAGAAGACTAAGAGGAGATTTGATAGACGTGTTTAAAATCATCAAACCTTTAGATAGAGTAAATAAGTAGAAACTGTTTCAGAGGTAAGGTGATTGACAAAAGAACCAGAGGCGATATGTGGACGAACTTCTCTATGCAACCACTGATTAGGATTTGGAACTTACTGCCTGATAGCCTGGTAGATACAGATTGAATAGCAGCCTTCAAAAGGAAATTGTTTAAATACTTGAAGGAGAATGAAATGCAGGATACAGGGAAAGAGCGGGGAGTTGGACTAACTGGATTGATCTTCGAAAAAGCCAGTACAGACACTATGGACTAAATTGAAAACTTCTGTGCTGTACAAATTTATGAGTGACCATAACATGGTTGAATTTCAAAATTCAGTTGGAGGTGAGAGAATTCATTCTCAAACCAGCCTCCGAAGTTTAAATAAATGAGACTACAAAGGTATAAGTGCAGAGTTGGCTAAAGTGGACTGGGAAAATAGATAAAAGTATGGGACGGTTGATGAGCAGTGGCAGACAATTAAGGAAATATTTCACGTCTCTCAACAGAAATACAGCCCAATGAGAAAGCACGACTGTAAGAAGAGCGATAATGATCCGTAGCTAACTGAGGAAATAAGGGATGGTATCAAATTGAAAACAAATGCGCACAATGTGGCCAAGACTAGTGGGAGGCCAGAGGATTGGGAAACTTTTGAAAGCAAGGAAAGAACAACTAGTCGGAGATAAAGAGCAAGATGATAGATTATGAAGGTAAACTAGCACGAAATATAAAGACGGATAGTACAAGTTTCTACAGGTATATCAAAAGGAAACGAGTGGCTAAAGTAAATGTTGGTCACCTGGAGGATGAGACTGGGGAATTAATAATGGAAACAGCGAAATGGCAGAGACGTTGAACAAATACTTTGTATTGATCTTCACGGTAGAAGACGCTACAAACAGCCCAATAGTGCATAATCAATAGTCTATAGGGACGGAGGAACTTATTATAGTCACTATCACTCATGAAGTAGCACTCTGTAAAATAATGGAACTAAAGGCAGACAAGTCCTCTGGACCGGATGGCTTAAATCCTAGGGTCTTCAAGGAAGTGGCTGTCGAGATAATGGATGCATTGGTTGTGATCTGCTAAAATTTCCGCACATTTTTTGCCCCTATTTAAAAAAGTAGGCAGATAAAAAGCAAGAAACTGTACACCAGTTAGCCGAACATCTGTAATTGGGAAAACGCTGGAGTCCATTATTAAAGAAGCAGTAGTGGGGCATTTGGAAAAGCACGATTCAATCAAGCAGAGTCAGAATGGTTCCATGAAAGGAAAATCATGTTTGACAAATTTGCTGGTGTTCTTTGAGGATGTAACAAGCAGGGTGGATAAGGGGGAACCAGTGGATGTGGTGTATTTGGATTTCCAGAAGGCATTCGATAAGGTGCCATGGAAAAGGTTACTGCACAAGATCAAAGTTTATGGGGTTGGGGGCAATATTTTAGCATTGACAGAGGATTGGCTAACTACCAGATTGGAGAGTCATGAAAATGGGTCATTTCTATTTGACGAGCAGTGACTAGTGGGGCACCACAGGGATCACTGCTGGGTCCTCAACTATTTACAATCTATAGTAATGACTTGGGTGAAGGGACCAAGAGTAATGTTAGACAAGTTTGCTGATGATACAAAGATGGGTGAGAAACCAAATTGTGAGGAGGACATTAAAACTCTGCAAAAGGATACAAACAGGGCATTGGTGAGGACACACCTGGAATACTGCGTAAAGCATTGTTCTCCGTATTTAAGGAAGGATATACTTGCATTGGAGGCTGTTCAGCGAATGTTCACTAGATTGATTGCGGAGATGAGGCAGTTGAATTATGAAGATAGATTGAGTAAGTTGGGCATATTCACATTGGAGTTCAGAAAATTGAGAAGATGATATTATTGAAACGTATAAGATAATGAGGGGACTCAACAAGGTGGATGCAGAGAGAATATCTCTACTCATACCCGTGGCTAAATAAAGAAATGAAGGACGGCATCGAATTAAAAACAAGGGCATACAATGTGGCCAAAAATATTTGGAGGACAGAAGATTGGGAAGCGTTTAAAAGCCAACAAAGAATGACTAACAAAATGATTAGAAACATAGAAACATAGAAACATAGAAAATAGGCGCAGGAATAGGCCATTCGGCCCGACGAGCCTGCACCACCATTCAATATGATCATGGCTGATCATGCAATTTCAGTACCCAATTACTGCTTTATCTCCATACCCCTTGATCCATTTGGCCGTAAGGGCCACATGTAACTCCCTTTTGAATATATCTAACGAACTGGCCTCAACAACTTTCTGTGGTAGAGAATTCCACAGGTTCATAATTCTCTGAGTGAACATAGACTATGAATGTAAACTAGCATGAAATATCAATACAGATGGCAAGAGTGTCTATAGCTACATAAAAAGTAAAACAGTTCGCAAGATTATATGTTGGTCCCTTTGAGGACGAGACCGGGGAATTAGTAATGGAGAACATGGAAATGGCAGAAACTCTGACCAAATATTTTGTATTAGTCTTATTTTTAAATGGGTGGCCCCTTATTCTAAGATCACGCTCTCTGGTTCTAGTCTCTCCTATCAGTGGAAACAACATCTTTGCATCCACATTGTCAACCTCCCTCATACTCTAATTGGTTTCGATAAGATCACCTCTCATTCTTCTGAATTCCAATGAGTAGATAGCCAACCTTTCCTCATAAGTCAACCCCCTCATCTCTGGAATCAACCGAGTGAACCTTCTCTGAACTGTCTCCAAAGCAAGTATATCCTTTCATAAATATGGAAACCAAAACTGCACGCAGTACTCCAGGTGTGGCCTCACCAACACCCTGTATAACTGTAGCAAGACTTCCTTGCTTTTTTAGTCCATCCCCTTTGCAATTAAGCCAAGATTCCATTGGCCTTCTTGATCACTTGCTATACCTGCATACTAACCTTTTTGTGTTTCATGCACAAGTACCCCCAGGTCCTGCTGTACTGCAGCACTTTGCAATCGTTCTCCAATTAAATAATAACTTGCTCTTTGATTTTTTTCGGTCAAAGTGCATAACCTCATATTTTACATCATTATACTCCTCTGGCAAATTGTTCCCAATCACATAGCCTGTCTATGTCCTTTTCCAGATATTTTGTGTTCTCCTCACACATTGCTTTTCCTCCCATCTTTTTATCGTCGGCAAACGTGGATATGTTACACTCAGTCCGTTCCTCCAAGACGTTAATATAGATTGTAAATATTTGGGGTCCTAGCACTGATTCCTGCGACACACCACTGGTTAATGATTGTCAACCCGCGAATGAACCTTTTATCCCTACTCTCTGTTTTCTGTTGATTAGCCAATCATCTATCCATGCTAATATATTACCCCCAACACCGTCAACATTTTTCTTGTGCAGTAACCGTTTATGTGGCACCTTGTCAAATGCCTTCTGGAAGTCCAAATGCAGCACATCCATTTGTTCCACTTTATCCACCCTGTTCATTACATCCTCAAAGAATTCTAGCAATTTTGACAAACATGACTTCCCCTTCATAAATCATTGCTGACTCTGCCTGACCAAATTTTGCTTTTCCAAATGTCCTGCTGCTGCTTCTTTAATAATGGACTCCATCATCTTCCCAACTACAGATGTTAGGTTAACTGGTGTATAGTTTACTGCTTTTTGTCTGCCTCTTTTTTTAAAATTGGTGTGTTACATTTGCAGTTTTCCACTCTGCTGGGACCTCCCCAGAATCCAGGGAATTTTGGTAAATTACAACCAATTCATCCACAATCCGTTCCACCACTTCTCATAAGACCCGAGGATGCAAACCATCGGGTCCAGGGAATTTATCTACCTTTAGTCCATTATCTTACTGAATACCGCCTCCTTCGTGATTGTGATCGTGTTAGGTTCCTCGCCCCGCTACAGCCCATTGACTATCCACTATAGGAATATGTTTAGAAACATAGAAACATAGAAAATAAGTGCAGAAGTAGGCCATTCGGCACTTCTAGCCTACACCGCCATTCAATGAGTTCATGGCTGAACATTCAACTTCAGTACCCTATTCCTGCTTTCTGGCCATACCCCTTGATCCCCCTAGTAGTAAGGACCTCATCTAACTCCTTTTTGAATATATTTAGTGAATTGGCCTCAACAACTTTCTGTGGTAGAGAATTCCACAGGTTCACCACTCTCTGGGTGAAGAAGTTCCTCCGCATCTCGGTCCTAAATGGCTTACCCCTTATCCTTAGTCTGTGACCTCTGATTCTGGACTTCCCCAACATTGGGAATATTCTTCCTGCATCTAACCTGTCTAACCCCGTCAGAATTTTAAATGTTTCTATGAGGTCCCCTCTCATTCTTCTGAACTCCAGTGAATACAAGCCCAGTTGATCCAGTCTTTCTTGATAGGTCAGTCCCGCCATCGCGGGAATCAGTCTGGTGAACCTTCGCTGCACTCCCTCAATAGCAAGAATGTCCTTCCTCAGGTTAGGAGACCAAAACTGTACACAATACTCCAGGTGTGGCCTCACCAATGCCCTGTACAACTGTAGCAACACCTCCCTGCCCCTGCACTCAAATCCACTTGCTATGAAGGCCAACATGCCATTGGCTTTCTTAACCGCCTGCTGCACCTGCATGCCAATCTTCAATGACTGATGTACCATGACATCCAGGTCTCTTTGCACCTCCCCTTTTCCTAATCTGTCACCATTCAGATAATAGTCTGTCTCTCTGTTTTTACCACCAAAGTGGATAACCTCACATTTATCCACATTATACTTCATCTGCCATGCATTTGCCCACTCACCTAACCTATACAAGTCGCTCTGCAGCCTCACAGCATCCTCCTCGCAGCTCACACTGCCACCCAACTTAGTGTCATCCGCAAATTTGGAGATACTACATTTAATCCCCTCATCGAAATCATTAATGTTCAGTGTAAACAGTGGGGCCCCAGCACAGAACCTTGCGGTACCCCACTAGTCACTGCCTGCCATTCTGAAAAGTACCCATTTACTCTTACTCTTTGCTTCCTGTCTGACAACCAGTTCTCAATCCATGTCAGTACACTACCCCCAATCCCATGTGCTCTAACTTTGCACATTAATCTCTTGTGTGGGACCTTGTCGAACGCCTTCTGAAAGTCCAAATATACCACATCAACTGGTTCTCCCTTATCCACTCTGCTGGAAACATCCTCAAAAAATTCCAGAAGATTTGTCAAGCATGATTTCCCTTTCACAAATCCATGCTGACTTGGACCTATCATGTCACCTCTTTCCAAATGCACTGCTATGACAATCCTTAATAATTGTCCTCAACCGTGAAGACTGATGCTAAATTTTTGTTCAGCGTTCTGTCATCTCCATGTTCCCAATTACTAATACCTCCTAACTGAAAAAAAATTACTGTATCCACACTTTTCCTTTTTAAATACATATAGAAACTCTTGCTATCTGTTTTTATATTTCGTGATAGTTTGCTTTCAGACTCCATCTTCCCTTTCTTAATTGTCCTTTACTGCCTTTTAAACGCCTCGAAATCTTCTCACCTCCCACTAGTTTTGGCGACTTTGCGCTTGTTTTTAATTGAATACCGTCGTTTATTTCCTTAGTTAATCACGGATGGCTATCGTTTCTCTTACACCCTTTCCTCCTTACTGGAATATTTTTTTTGAGAGATCTTTGAGCGATAAGGGAATAAATGATTATGGGGAGTGGGCAGAAAAGTGGAGCTGAATCCATGATCAGATCAACAATGAACTTATTAAATGTTGAAGCAGGCTCAAGAGGCCAGGTGGTCCACTCCTGCTCCTATTTCTTATATTCTTATCATTATTTCACACAAGCACTTCCACTGTTAATATTATACTAGACCCTGTCTCTGTTTATATTACACTTGGCACTGCCTCTGTTTATATTACACTAGACACTGTCCCTGTTATTATTTCACTGAGCCCTGACCCTGTATATATTCCACGAGACCCTGTCTCTGTTTATATTACACTAGACCCTATCTCTGTTTATATTACACTCGGCACTGCCTCTGTTTATATTATACTAGACCCTGTCCCTGTTATTAGTTCACTAAGCCCTGACCCTGTTTATATTGCACTAGACCCTGTCTCTTTAAATGTTACACTAGGCCCTGTCTCTGTTTACATTACACTAGGCACTGTCTTGTTTATATTACACCAGACCCTGTCCCTGCTTATTATACTCTAGACACTGTTTCTGTTTATTTTACTCTAGTCCCTTTCTCTGTTTATATTCTACTCGACTCTGTCTCTTTAAATTTTACACTAGGCCCTGTCTCTGTTTACATTACACTGGGCACTGTCTTCTTTATATTATACTAGACCCTGTTCTGCAAATGTTACACTGAACTCTTTCTCTGTTTATATCACATAGCCCTTTCACTGTTTATATTACACTGGAGCCTGTCTCTATTATATTACACTAGGCCCTGTCTTTGATTGTATTACACCATGCCATGTCTCTGTTTATTTTATACTAGGCCCTGTCTCGGTTTATATTACACGAGATCCTGTCTCCCTTTTTGTTACACTGGGCCATGTATCTATTGCACTTTACAAGACAATGTCTGTTTGTGTCAACCGATGCTCAGTGTGTATCACTTTCGTCTCGGTCTCAGATAGTTTTGGGATAAATTCCCACTCCAGGGACTCTATCTCCATTTATTTTACAACAGACCTTGTCTCAGTTATTTCTGCACTTGACCATGCATCTGTTAGATCGATAGAACAGAAGATATATAGATGGATCAATATATATTAATATAAATAAAGTGTACATATGTGTGTGGGTGAGAGGATGCTATACTTTTATGATTGGAATATACGTTTAGTTTCGTTAATCGCTATCGAGAGTTGTATGCAATGTCTCATTGATCTGGTATTGTGTGGGTAATATTTGTGTGGAGAGGATGGGGTGAATCTTGTAACAATCTCCCAGAGATGGACTGGGATTGAGGGACAGGACTGAAGGCGAGCAGTTCACTGCACTTTGCACTACTGAGTTACATTCTGTGTGTTAAAGGTTACTAATTCACACTCATGTTGTCCTGTGCAAATTTCACCCAGTTCTTTAATATTAAGGATTAACTTTCCAACAGTATTTTATATTGAGCTTTCACATGACCCACTGACTGTTACAGACAGAGCCTGGAACGGTGAACTCACATCACCGCAGGATGGGCAGCCGCAGGGTCATAATATCCACCAGATTATATACTCTCATCGTGTGAAGATGAATAACTGAAAAGAACATGCATTTAGTGTTTGCTATATGTGTGGGTATGTGTTTGTGTTTCTATGTATGTGTGTGTGTTTGTGTGTGTCTGTGCATATCTGTGTGTATGTATGTATGTGTGTGTGTGGGTGTGTGTGTGTGTGTCAATGTGTCTGTGTGTTTGTATGTGTGCGTGTATGTGTGTGTGCGTGTGTGAGTGTGTGTGTATATATATGTGTGTTTGTGTGTGCGTGTGTAGAAATCTCATCATTGGTAATGTGTGCAAGTGCTCTCCACAAAGATAATTGATTAGCTTCAACCATTATTTTTCACCATTTTATTTATTCAACAGCGAATTGCAGATCGTTTAATCCTTTAACATTTATTGATAACACATTTTCTTGCATGCTCTTAGAAACATATAAACATAGAAAATAGGTGCAAGAGCAGGCCATTTAGCCCTTCTATCCTGCACCGCCATTCAATAAGTTCATGGCTGAACATGAAACTTCACTACCCCATTCCTGCTTTCTCGCCATACCCCTTGATCCCCCGAGTAGTAAGGACTTCATCGAACTCCCTTTTGAATATATTTAGTGAATTGGTCTTAACTACTTTCTGTGGTAGAGAATTCCACAGGTTCTCCACTCTCTGGGTGAAGAAGTTTCTCCTCATCTCGGTCCTAAATGGCTTACCCCTTATCCTTAGGCTGTGATCCCTGGTTCTGGAGTTCCTGCATCTAACCTGTCCAAACCCATCAGAATTGTAAACGTTTCTATGAGGTCCCCTCTCATTCTTCTGAACTCCAGTGAATACAAGCCCAGGTGATCCAGTCTTTCTTGATAGGTCAGTCCCACCATCCCCCGAATCAGTCTGGCGAATCTTCGCTGCACTCCCTCAATAGCAAGAATGTCCTTCCTCAAGTTAGGAGACCAAACTGTACACAATACTCCAGGTGTGGCCTCATAAAGGCCCTGTACAACTGTACCAACACATCCCTGCCCATTTTCTCAAATCCCCTCGCTATGAAGACCAACATGCCATTTGCTTTCTGAACCGCCTGCTGTACCTGCATGCCAACCTTCAATGACTAGTGTATCATGACACCCAGGTCTCGTTGCACCTCCCCTTTTCCTGATCTGTCACCATTCAGATAATAGTCTGTCTCTCTGTTTTTACCACCAAAGTGGATAACCTCACATTTATCCACATTATATTTCATCTGCCATTCATTTGCCCACTCACCTAACCAATCCAAGTCACTCTGCAGCCTCACAGCATCCTCCTCGCAGCTCACACTGCCACCCAACTTAGTGTCATCCGCAAATTTGGAGATACTACATTTAATCCCCTCATCGAAATCATTAATGTTCAGTGTAAACAGTGGGGCCCCAGCACAGAACCTTGCGGTACCCCACTAGTCACTGCCTGCCATTCTGAAAAGTACCCATTTACTCTTACTCTTTGCTTCCTGTCTGACAACCAGTTCTCAATCCATGTCAGTACACTACCCCCAATCCCATGTGCTCTAACTTTGCACATTAATCTCTTGTGTGGGACCTTGTCGAAGCCTTCTGAAAGTCCAAATATACCACATTAACTGGTTCTCCTTTTATCCACTTTACTGGAAACATCCTCAAAAGATTCCAGAAGATTTGTCAAGCATGATTTTTTACACCAGAACTGTCTCTGTTTATATTACTTTGCACCCTGTCTCTGTTCATAATACAAAAGATCATGTCTCTGTTTATATTACACTAGATCCTGTCTCTGTTTATATTACACTAGGCACTACACTTTATATTACACGAGGCCTTTCTCTGTTTATGTTACACTAGACCCTGTCTCTGTTAATATTACACTGGCCCTGTCTCTGTTTATGTTACACTGGACCCTGTCTTTGTTTATATTACACTGGCCCTGTCTCTGTTTATATTAGACTAGACCCTGTCTCTGTTTATATTACACTAGACCGTGTCCCTGTTTATATTACACTAGGTCCTGTCTTTGTTCTGTTGCACTTAAACCTGTCGCTTTTTATATTAAAATAGGCCCTGTCTCTGTTTATATTACACTGGACCATGTCTCTGTTTATATTACACTGGACCCTGTCTCTGTTTATATTAAACTAGACCCTACTCGTTCTATAAAACTAGGACCAGTATCTCTTTACATTACACGAGACCCTGTCTCTGTTTACATTACAGTAGATCCTGTCTCTGTCTAAATTACACTAGGCCCTACTCATTATATTACACTAGACCTTATCTTTATATTTCACTAGAACCTGTCCCTGTTTATATTACACTCGACCCTGTCTCTGCTTATATTACACGAGGCCCTGTCTCTGTATAGATTACATAGGCCCTGTCTCTTTTTATATTACACTAGACGCTGTCTCTGCTAATAATACACTGGACCCTTTCTCTGGTTATATTAAACAGGACCCAGTATCTGTTTATATTACACAGGATACTGTCTCTGTTTATATAACACTAGGCCCGACTCTTTCTATTAAAACTAGGCCCTTTATCTCTTTATATTGAACTAGATCATGTCTCTGTTGAAAGTATACTTGACCCTGTCTCTGTTGATATTACACGAGACCCTGTCACTGTTTATATTACACTCGGCCCTGTCTCTGTTTATATTACACTAGACCGTGTCTCGGTTTATATTACACTAGACCCTGTCTCTGTTTCGATTACTCTGGACGCTGTCTCTTTTTGTAATACACGAGACCCTGTCTCTCGTTGCAATACACTCGGCCTTGTCTCTGTTTACATTACACTAGACCCTGTCTCTGCTTATCCTGCACTAGACCCTGTCTCTGTTGATATTACACTAGGCCCTGTCTCAGTTTATATTATATTAGGCCCTGTCTCTGTTTATAATATATTTAACCCTATCCCAGTTTATATTAGACTGGGCCCTGTCTCTATTTATAGTTTACTGGACCCTGTCTCTGTTTATATTACACAGGATCCTGTCTCTGTTTATATTACAGTAGTCTCTACTTTTTCTATAACACTCGGCCCTGTATCTCTTTATATTACATTAGACCCGGTCTCTGTTTATATGTCCCTAGACCCTGTCTCCATTTATGTAACACTGGCCCATGTATCCATTGCACTTCACAAGACATTGTCTGTTTGCGTCAACCGGTGCTCAGTGTTTCTCCCTTTCGCCTCAGTCTCAGATAGTTTTGGGATAAACTCCCACCCCAGGAACTATATCTCCAATTATTGTACAACAGAACCTGTCTTAGTTATTTCTGCATTTGACCATGCGTCTGCCAGATAGACAGAAGATATATAGACGGATCAAAATATATTAATATAAATAAAGGTATATATGCGAGTGGGTGGAAGGATTTAATACTTTTTTGGTTGGAACATATGTTTAATTTCGTTAATAGCTTTCGGATGTTGTATGCAATGTCTCATTAAGCTGGCCTTATGTCGCTAATATTTGTGTTGACAGGATGGGGTGAACCGTGTAACAATGTCCCAGAGTTGGACTGGGATTGAGGGACAGGACTGAATGGGAGAAATTCACTGCACTTTTCACTACTTCGTGCAATCTCTTTGTTAAAGGTTACTAATTCACACTTGTGTTGTCCTGTTACAATTTATCCCATTTCTTTAATGTTGAGGATTGCTTATCCTGCAATATTTTATAGTGTGCTTTCACGGGGCCCACTGATTGTGTCAGACAGAGCCTGGAACCGTAACCTCACAGCACCGCCGGATGGGCGGCCGCAGGGCCCTAATATCCACCGAAATATTTTCTCATCTAATGAAGACGAACTGAAGAAAGCAAGCACAATGTGTTTGTGATATGCGTGTGTCTGTATGTATGTGTGTGTATGTGTGTGCATAAGAGTATGTGTGTGTGTATGTGTGTGTTTGTGTGTATGTGTGTGTATGTGTGTACATAAGTGTATGTGTGTGTGTATGTGTGTGTTTGTGTGTATGTGTGTGTGTGTATGAGTGTGTGTGTTTGTGTGTGTGGGTGTGTATTTGTGCATTGAAGCACTGAGCACACTTGATCAGCTCCGCTGGGCAGGCCACATGGATCGCAGGTCAGACACGGGAATCCCAAAGCAAGTGCTCTACTCGGAACTCATTCACAGCAAATGAGTCAAAGGTGGACAGCAGAAAAGTTACAAGTATACCCTCAATACCTCAGTAATAAAGTGCGACATTTCCACCGACACCTGGGTGTCCCTGGCCAAAGACCGCCATAAGTGGAGGAAGTGCATTCGGAAGGGCACTGAGCACCTCGAGTCTCGACGCTGAGTGCATGCAGTAACCAAGCACAGGCAGCGGAAAGTGCGTGCAGCAACCCAGTCCCACCCTCCCCTTCCCTCAATAACTATCTGTCCCACCTGTGACAGCGATTGTGGCTCTCGTATTGGTCAGTTCAGCCACCAAAGAACTCACTTCAAGAGTGGAAGCAAGTCTTCCTCGATTCCGAGGGACTGCCGATGATGATGATGATGATAATGTCTATGTGTGTGTGTGTGCATGTGTCTGTATATATGTGTGTGTATATATATGTGTGTATGTACAAAACACATAATTAATAATGTGTGCAAGTGCGTTCCACAAAGATAAATGATGAGCTTCAAACATTATTTTTCAGCATTTTATTTTATTCAACTGCTAATTGCAGATCGTTTGATACCTTTAACATTTACTGATAACACATTATCTTGCCTGGTCTTGTTTAGAACGTGAGGTCACACGGACCATTCCATTAACAAGGTGAGCATGTCTGTCGCAGTATTCAGTGGAAAAGGGGAATAATCACACCGCGGAAAAAGAGCAGCCACCCGCCATTCTCTGAGTTTTATTATCCAGTGATGCCCTCTCCATCACAGAGAATCCCCTGATATACACCTGGATTGTGTGATTATTAGTAAATGGTAAAAATGAGACTGCACCTGTACCTGGAATGAGGTTAATAAATCTGTAATTATCTGACTTATTGTTTCTCTCATTACACGAGACCCCATCGCAGTTTTTACTGCACTACTGCCTTCTGAAAGTCCAAATATACCACATCAACTGGTTCTCCCTTATCCACTCTGCTGGAAACATCCTCAAAAAATTCCAGAAGATTTGTCAAGCATGATTTCCCTTTCACAAATCCATGCTGACTTGGACCTATCATGTCACCTCTTTCCAAATGCACTGCTATGACAATCCTTAATAATTGTCCTCAACCGTGAAGACTGATGCTAAATTTTTGTTCAGCGTTCTGTCATCTCCATGTTCCCAATTACTAATACCTCCTAACTGAAAAAAAATTACTGTATCCACACTTTTCCTTTTTAAATACATATAGAAACTCTTGCTATCTGTTTTTATATTTCGTGATAGTTTGCTTTCAGACTCCATCTTCCCTTTCTTAATTGTCCTTTACTGCCTTTTAAACGCCTCGAAATCTTCTCACCTCCCACTAGTTTTGGCGACTTTGCGCTTGTTTTTAATTGAATACCGTCGTTTATTTCCTTAGTTAATCACGGATGGCTATCGTTTCTCTTACACCCTTTCCTCCTTACTGGAATATTTTTTTTGAGAGATCTTTGAGCGATAAGGGAATAAATGATTATGGGGAGTGGGCAGAAAAGTGGAGCTGAATCCATGATCAGATCAACAATGAACTTATTAAATGTTGGAGCAGGCTCAAGAGGCCAGGTGGTCCACTCCTGCTCCTATTTCTTATATTCTTATCATTATTTCACACAAGCACTTCCACTGTTAATATTATACTAGACCCTGTCTCTGTTTATATTACACTTGGCACTGCCTCTGTTTATATTACACTAGACACTGTCCCTGTTATTATTTCACTGAGCCCTGACCCTGTATATATTCCACGAGACCCTGTCTCTGTTTATATTACACTAGACCCTATCTCTGTTTATATTACACTCGGCACTGCCTCTGTTTATATTATACTAGACCCTGTCCCTGTTATTAGTTCACTAAGCCCTGACCCTGTTTATATTGCACTAGACCCTGTCTCTTTAAATGTTACACTAGGCCCTGTCTCTGTTTACATTACACTAGGCACTGTCTTGTTTATATTACAACAGACCCTGTCCCTGCTTATAATACTCTAGACACTGTTTCTGTTTATTTTACTCTAGTCCCTTTCTCTGTTTATATTCTACTCGACTCTGTCTCTTTAAATTTTACACTAGGCCCTGTCTCTGTTTACATTACACTGGGCACTGTCTTCTTTATATTATACTAGACCCTGTTCTGCAAATGTTACACTGAACTCTTTCTCTGTTTATATCACATAGCCCTTTCACTGTTTATATTACACTGGAGCCTGTCTCTATTATATTACACTAGGCCCTGTCTTTGATTGTATTACACCATGCCATGTCTCTGTTTATTTTATACTAGGCCCTGTCTCGGTTTATATTACACGAGATCCTGTCTCCCTTTTTGTTACACTGGGCCATGTATCTATTGCACTTTACAAGACAATGTCTGTTTGTGTCAACCGATGCTCAGTGTGTATCACTTTCGTCTCGGTCTCAGATAGTTTTGGGATAAATTCCCACTCCAGGGACTCTATCTCCATTTATTTTACAACAGACCTTGTCTCAGTTATTTCTGCACTTGACCATGCATCTGTTAGATCGATAGAACAGAAGATATATAGATGGATCAATATATATTAATATAAATAAAGTGTACATATGTGTGTGGGTGAGAGGATGCTATACTTTTATGATTGGAATATACGTTTAGTTTCGTTAATCGCTATCGAGAGTTGTATGCAATGTCTCATTGATCTGGTATTGTGTGGGTAATATTTGTGTGGAGAGGATGGGGTGAATCTTGTAACAATCTCCCAGAGATGGACTGGGATTGAGGGACAGGACTGAAGGCGAGCAGTTCACTGCACTTTGCACTACTGAGTTACATTCTGTGTGTTAAAGGTTACTAATTCACACTCATGTTGTCCTGTGCAAATTTCACCCAGTTCTTTAATATTAAGGATTAACTTTCCAACAGTATTTTATATTGAGCTTTCACATGACCCACTGACTGTTACAGACAGAGCCTGGAACGGTGAACTCACATCACCGCAGGATGGGCAGCCGCAGGGTCATAATATCCACCAGATTATATACTCTCATCGTGTGAAGATGAACAACTGAAAAGAACATGCATTATGTGTTTGCTATATGTGTGGGTATGTGTTTGTGTTTCTATGTATGTGTGTGTGTTTGTGTGTGTCTGTGCATATCTGTGTGTATGTATGTATGTGTGTGTGTGGGTGTGTGTGTGTGTGTCAATGTGTCTGTGTGTTTGTATGTGTGCGTGTATGTGTGTGTGCGTGTGTGAGTGTGTGTGTATATATATGTGTGTTTGTGTGTGCGTGTGTAGAAATCTCATCATTGGTAATGTGTGCAAGTGCTCTCCACAAAGATAATTGATTAGCTTCAACCATTATTTTTCACCATTTTATTTATTCAACAGCGAATTGCAGATCGTTTAATCCTTTAACATTTATTGATAACACATTTTCTTGCATGCTCTTAGAAACATATAAACATAGAAAATAGGTGCAAGAGCAGGCCATTTAGCCCTTCTATCCTGCACCGCCATTCAATAAGTTCATGGCTGAACATGAAACTTCAGTACCCCATTCCTGCTTTCTCGCCATACCCCTTGATCCCCCGAATAGTAAGGACTTCATCGAACTCCCTTTTGAATATATTTAGTGAATTGGTCTTAACTACTTTCTGTGGTAGAGAATTCCACAGGTTCTCCACTCTCTGGGTGAAGAAGTTTCTCCTCATCTCGGTCCTAAATGGCTTACCCCTTATCCTTAGGCTGTGATCCCTGGTTCTGGAGTTCCTGCATCTAACCTGTCCAAACCCATCAGAATTGTAAACGTTTCTATGAGGTCCCCTCTCATTCTTCTGAACTCCAGTGAATACAAGCCCAGGTGATCCAGTCTTTCTTGATAGGTCAGTCCCACCATCCCCCGAATCAGTCTGGCGAATCTTCGCTGCACTCCCTCAATAGCAAGAATGTCCTTCCTCAAGTTAGGAGACCAAACTGTACACAATACTCCAGGTGTGGCCTCATAAAGGCCCTGTACAACTGTACCAACACATCCCTGCCCATTTTCTCAAATCCCCTCGCTATGAAGACCAACATGCCATTTGCTTTCTGAACCGCCTGCTGTACCTGCATGCCAACCTTCAATGACTAGTGTATCATGACACCCAGGTCTCGTTGCACCTCCCCTTTTCCTGATCTGTCACCATTCAGATAATAGTCTGTCTCTCCGTTTTTACCACCAAAGTGGATAACCTCACATTTATCCACATTATATTTCATCTGCCATTCATTTGCCCACTCACCTAACCTATCCAAGTCACTCTGCAGCCTCACAGCATCCTCCTCGCAGCTCACACTGCCACCCAACTTAGTGTCATCCGCAAATTTGGAGATACTACATTTCATCCCCTCGTCTAAATCACTATTGTACAATGTAAACAGCTGGGGCCCCAGCACAGAACCTTGCAGTACCTCACTAGTCACTGCCTGCCATTCTGAAAAGTACCCATTTACTCCTGCTCTCTGCTTCCTGTCTCACAACCAGTTCTCAATCCATGTCAGCACACTACCCCAAATCCCATGTGCTTTAACTTTGCAAATTAATTTCTTGTGTGGGACCTTGTCGAAGCCTTCTGAAAGTCCAAATATACCACATCAACTGGTTCTCCTTTTATCCACTTTACTGGAAACATCCTCAAAAGATTCCAGAAGATTTGTCAAGCATGATTTTTTACACCAGAACTGTCTCTGTTTATATTACTTTGCACCCTGTCTCTGTTCATAATACAAAAGATCATGTCTCTGTTTATATTACACTAGATCCTGTCTCTGTTTATATTACACTAGGCACTACACTTTATATTACACGAGGCCTTTCTCTGTTTATGTTACACTAGACTCTGTCTCTGTTAATATTACACTGGCCCTGTCTCTGTTTATGTTACACTGGACCCTGTCTTTGTTTATATTACACTGGCCCTGTCTCTGTTTATATTAGACTAGACCCTGTCTCTGTTTATATTACACTAGACCGTGTCCCTGTTTATATTACACTAGGTCCTGTCTTTGTTCTGTTGCACTTAAACCTGTCGCTTTTTATATTAAAATAGGCCCTGTCTCTGTTTATATTACACTGGACCATGTCTCTGTTTATATTACACTGGACCCTGTCTCTGTTTATATTAAACTAGGCCCTACTCGTTCTATAAAACTAGGACCAGTATCTCTTTACATTACACGAGACCCTGTCTCTGTTTACATTACAGTAGATCCTGTCTCTGTCTAAATTACACTAGGCCCTACTCATTATATTACACTAGACCTTATCTTTATATTTCACTAGAACCTGTCCCTGTTTATATTACACTCGACCCTGTCTCTGCTTATATTACACGAGGCCCTGTCTCTGTATAGATTACATAGGCCCTGTCTCTTTTTATATTACACTAGACGCTGTCTCTGCTAATAATACACTGGACCCTTTCTCTGGTTATATTAAACAGGACCCAGTATCTGTTTATATTACACAGGATACTGTCTCTGTTTATATAACACTAGGCCCGACTCTTTCTATTAAAACTAGGCCCTTTATCTCTTTATATTGAACTAGATCATGTCTCTGTTGAAAGTATACTTGACCCTGTCTCTGTTGATATTACACGAGACCCTGTCAATGTTTATATTACACTCGGCCCTGTCTCTGTTTATATTACACTAGACCGTGTCTCGGTTTATATTACACTAGACCCTGTCTCTGTTTCGATTACTCTGGACGCTGTCTCTTTTTGTAATACACGAGACCCTGTCTCTCGTTGCAATACTCTCGGCCTTGTCTCTGTATACATTACACTAGACCCTGTCTCTGCTTATCCTGCACTAGACCCTGTCTCTGTTGATATTACACTAGGCCCTGTCTCAGTTTATATTATATTAGGCCCTGTCTCTGTTTATAATATACTTAACCCTATCCCAGTTTATATTAGACTGGGCCCTGTCTCTATTTATAGTTTACTGGACCCTGTCTCTGTTCATATTACACAGGATCCTGTCTCTGTTTATATTACAGTAGTCTCTACTTTTTCTATAACACTCGGCCCTGTATCTCTTTATATTACATTAGACCCGGTCTCTGTTTATATGTCCCTAGACCCTGTCTCCATTTATGTAACACTGGCCCATGTATCCATTGCACTTCACAAGACATTGTCTGTTTGCGTCAACCGGTGCTCAGTGTTTCTCCCTTTCGCCTCAGTCTCAGATAGTTTTGGGATAAACTCCCACCCCAGGGACTATATCTCCAATTATTGTACAACAGAACCTGTCTTAGTTATTTCTGCATTTGACCATGCGTCTGCCAGATAGACAGAAGATATATAGACGGATCAAAATATATTAATATAAATAAAGGTATATATGCGAGTGGGTGGAAGGATTTAATACTTTTTTGGTTGGAACATATGTTTAATTTCGTTAATAGCTTTCGGATGTTGTATGCAATGTCTCATTAAGCTGGCCTTATGTCGCTAATATTTGTGTTGACAGGATGGGGTGAACCGTGTAACAATGTCCCAGAGTTGGACTGGGATTGAGGGACAGGACTGAATGGGAGAAATTCACTGCACTTTTCACTACTTCGTGCAATCTCTTTGTTAAAGGTTACTAATTCACACTTGTGTTGTCCTGTTACAATTTATCCCATTTCTTTAATGTTGAGGATTGCTTATCCTGCAATATTTTATAGTGTGCTTTCACGGGGCCCACTGATTGTGTCAGACAGAGCCTGGAACCGTAACCTCACAGCACCGCCGGATGGGCGGCCGCAGGGCCCTAATATCCACCGAAATATTTTCTCATCTAATGAAGACGAACTGAAGAAAGCAAGCACAATGTGTTTGTGATATGCGTGTGTCTGTGTGTATGTGTGTGTATGTGTGTGCATAAGTGTATGTGTGTGTGTATGTGTGTGTTTGTGTGTATGTGTGTGTATGTGTGTACATAAGTGTATGTGTGTGTGTATGTGTGTGTTTGTGTGTATGTGTGTGTGTGTATGAGTGTGTGTGTTTGTGTGTGTGGGTGTGTATTTGTGCATTGAAGCACTGAGCACACTTGATCAGCTCCGCTGGGCAGGCCACATGGATCGCAGGTCAGACACGGGAATCCCAAAGCAAGTGCTCTACTCGGAACTCATTCACAGCAAATGAGTCAAAGGTGGACAGCAGAAAAGTTACAAGTATACCCTCAATACCTCAGTAATAAAGTGCGACATTTCCACCGACACCTGGGTGTCCCTGGCCAAAGACCGCCATAAGTGGAGGAAGTGCATTCGGAAGGGCACTGAGCACCTCGAGTCTCGACGCTGAGTGCATGCAGTAACCAAGCACAGGCAGCGGAAAGTGCGTGCAGCAACCCAGTCCCACCCTCCCCTTCCCTCAATAACTATCTGTCCCACCTGTGACAGCGATTGTGGCTCTCGTATTGGTCAGTTCAGCCATCAAAGAACTCACTTCAAGAGTGGAAGCAAGTCTTCCTCGATTCCGAGGGACTGCCGATGATGATGATGATGATAATGTCTATGTGTGTGTGTGTGCATGTGTCTGTATATATGTGTGTGTATATATATGTGTGTATGTACAAAACACATAATTAATAATGTGTGCAAGTGCGTTCCACAAAGATAAATGATGAGCTTCAAACATTATTTTTCAGCATTTTATTTTATTCAACTGCTAATTGCAGATCGTTTGATACCTTTAACATTTACTGATAACACATTATCTTGCCTGGTCTTGTTTAGAACGTGAGGTCACACGGACCATTCCATTAACAAGGTGAGCATGTCTGTCGCAGTATTCAGTGGAAAAGGGGAATAATCACACCGAGGAAAAAGAGCAGCCACCCGCCATTCTCTGAGTTTTATTATCCAGTGATGCCCTCTCCATCACAGAGAATCCCCTGATATACACCTGGATTGTGTGATTATTAGTAAATGGTAAAAATGAGACTGCACCTGTACCTGGAATGAGGTTAATAAATCTGTAATTATCTGACTTATTGTTTCTCTCATTACACGAGACCCCATCGCAGTTTTTACTGCACTATACTCAGTCTCAGGTTATATGATTGATGTGGTGGACTTCCAAAAGTCGTTTGATAAAGTACCTTTATAATATCCTTGTCAGCAAAGTTGAAGCCCATATAATAAAAGAGACAGTGGAACATGGGTATGAAATTGACTGAGTGACAGCAACCAGAGAGTAGTGGTGGCCGGTTGTTTTTTTGGACTGGAAGATGCTAGACAGTGGACTTCTGCAGTGATTGGTACCAGGAACACTGCTATTCTTGATTTGTATTCATGACTAAGAATTGGATGTGCAGGGTACAGTTTCAAAATTTTCAGATGACTCAAAGCTTGGAAATAAAGTGAGCAGTGAGGTGGATATTCATAACTTCAAGATGACAGAGACATGCTGGTGGAATGGGTGGACATGTGGCAAATGAAACGGAGAAAGGTGTTACGTGATATATTTTTGGAGGAAGAATGAGGAGAGGCAATATAAATTAAAGGGTACAATTCTAAAGGGGTTGCATGAACACAGAGACCTAGGGGTATATGTGCACAAATCATTGAAGGTGGCAGGGCCGGCTGAGAAAGTGGTTAAAAAAGCACATGGGATCCTGTGCTTCATAAATAGAGGCACAGCATACAAAAGAAAGGAAGTGATGATGAACATTTATAAAACAACTGGTTCAGCCTCAACTGGAAAATATAGTGTCCAATTCTGGGCATTGCACTTTAGCAAGGATTTGAAGGAATTAGAGAGGATTCAGAAATTATTTACAAATGTGATTCCAGGGATAAGGTTCTTCGGTTACATGGATAGTCTGGAGAAGCTGGGTTGTTCTCATTGGAGCAGGGACGGTTGAGATGAGATTTGAGGGAGGTTTTCAGAAAAAAAAAGAGCCTCAGCAGAGTAGCAGGAGAGAAACTGTTTCCCTGGGTGGAAGGGTCAAGAAAAGAGGACACAGATTTATCGTAATTGGAAGAAGAAGCAAAGGCGACAGGGGGAACACGTTTTTACACAGCGAGTGGTTAGGATCGGGAATGCATGGCCTGAACAGTGGTGGGGGCAGATTCAATCATGGCATTCCAAAGGGAATTGGATGAGTACCTGAAGCAAGAAAATTCACAGGGCTACGGGAAAAGGCGGGGAGTGGATTGCTGAAATACTCTTGCTGACAGCGACACGGGCGATGTGGGCCGAATGGCCCTCTTCTGTGCTGTAACCGTTCTATTATTCTATAATAGACCAGATCCTCTCTCAGTTATTACTACATTAGATCCTGCTCCAGTTTATATTACCCCATCAACCACGTTAAATATTCACTCCCTCCACCACCACCACACCATGTCTTCGGTGATTACTTTCCACAAGATGCATTGCAGCAACTCGGCAAGACATCTTGGGCAGCACCTCCCAAACCTGCGACCTCTTCCACTCTTCCACCAAGAAGGACAAGGGCAGAAGGCTCATGGGAACACCATCATCTCCACGTATCCCTCCAAATAACACACCATCCTGACTTGGAAATGTATTATCATTCCTTCAAAGACGCTGGGTCAAATTCGTGAAACCCCCTCCATAACACTGTGGGAGTCCCTTCACCACACGGTCTGCAACGGTTCAAGGTGACAGCTCACCAGCTGCTTCTCAAGGCCAATTCGGGATAGAGAATCAAACTTGGCCTAGTCACCGACACCCACACCCACAATCCAGGAACCAATAAAACAATGTCCCTGTATCAGTAATTCCTGCACGAGGCCCTACCTCAGTTATTACTGCTCTAGAACTACTTATAATGTACTCGGCCCTGTCCCAGATATTACTGAAATATGCCATGCCTTTCTTCCTGTTACACAAGCCCCTGCCTCTGTTTATATTTAACTATCCAAGGACATTGTTTATATTACACTCGCCCCATTCTTTCATATCAATAAACTCGACCATGTCTCCGTTTATATTAGTCTAGATCCTGTCACCTTTATTACAATACTGGACCATGCCTCTGTTTATATTAAACTAGACCATGTCAGTGTTTATAGTAAACGACACCCTGTCTCAGTTATGACAGCACTGGACCCTGTAACTCCCAAGGCAGATACAGCATGTGTCAGATTCAGAATAAAGCGCACTCTACACTGCCCCATTAATCACTCCAAGGGCAGGTACAGCATGGTTTAGATTCAGACTAAAACTCCATTTACGCTGTGCCATTCAGCATTCCCATGGCAGGAACAGCATGGCTTCGATGCAGCTTAAAGCGCGCTCTGCATTGTCACATCAAACATTCCCAGATCATTTGATTCACAGATCATATTTTAGATTAAAGCTCCCTCTGCGCACTCCAATCAATTTGGTTCGAGACATACCATTAGGGCTCAAGGAAAACTTTTGTTAGATGTTAACATCTAGTTGTGGGGTAATGACAATTATCCATTATTGAGAGACAAGACTGGAAGTGGATATAGGAGAGGGAGAGGATACAGGAAATCTCCACTGACACATTTGTGATGTCACTATATTCGGTGACTGGAATATTTCAACATTCTGCCCATGGGGATCATGTTTACTTTATTCTCCTATAATTTAGAGAAATGTACCAAAAGCAATTGTTGCTGGAAACTGTTGAGACATTTGCATTTCTTTCTCAGTTTATTCTATGCTGTGTTGGCGGGGAAACATGTATTATGCTTCTGTCGCTCAATACTTTAATCTAGGACTTCTATTTCTGTTTTTATTTCCATAAACCCCTCACTGGTTCCCATGAAGTGTTCATGGCAGAAAAATCAGATCAACAGAGTAACTTATTGATTCGTTTCAACTCACAACAAGGGCTTATTTTAAGAATATTGACAGTGGTACAATATTAATAGATATATCTCAAACAGTGATGTTGGCTTCAGTTTTGTTCAATTTGAACAGATGTGATTTATATCAAAGGGAATAAATAATAAATAAATAATTCAGTTCTGGAGGTTCTGCTGCCAAACATTTCCTTTATATAGCTCCTTTCATGACCTCATGCTGTCCCGAATACATTTCAGCCAATGAAGTCCATTGGAAGTGTGTAATTTTTGCAATGTAGGAAATGTGGAAACCAATTTGAGCACATCAAGATCACACAAAGAGCAATGAAATAATGGTCAGATCATTTGTTTTTGAGATATTGGTTGAGGGGTAAGTACGAGCCCTGAAAACTAGATACAACTCCTCTGCTTTTTAAAGTAATGCCTTGAGTCCTTTAAGTCCACCTGAGTGGGAAGATAGGGCCTCAGATTAATGTCTGCCCCGTAAGACGACACCTCTGACCGGGCAGCACTCCTACAGTACTGGCATCGGGCGTGTCGGCATAAATTTGGGCTCAGGTCTCTGGAGTGCGGTTTAGTGTCTGTGACTTTCTGAGTCAGAGGCGAGAGTGATCCCACTGAGCCGAGCCTTGAACATATCACAGCTTGTATTTTAAAATTACGCTATTACTCATCGTGTCTGAAGTTCAGGGCCTGAGCCCAGTCGTACAACGATCCGTTCAATTGTCCACAGCGAGTCCTGTTATCTGCCTTGGGATGTTATTCCCACAATATTGTAACGGTGCACGGGATTCCCACTGGCTCCATGTAAAAGTTTCAGCGATTCCGCAAAGGAATTTCTGGAAGTGCACAAGGCAGAGGTCTCACCAAATCTGCTGACGATACAAAGATGGGCGGGAAAGCAAACAGTGAGGAAGACACACCAAATCTGCAGAGGGATATTGACAGGCTAAATGAGTGCGCACAAATCTGGCAGATTGGGTATAATGTGGGAACATTTCAAATTGGCCACTTTGGCAGTAAAAATAGGAAAGCAAATTACAATTTCACTGGAGAGAGATTACAAAGTGCTGCAATGCAGAGAGACCTGGTGGTGCTTGTGCATGAACCACAAACAGTTGGTATGCAGGTATAGGTTGTAAACAGGAAGCGAAATGGAATGTTGGCCTTTATTGTAAGGGCGATGGAGTATAAAAGCAGAGAAAACCTGCTACAACTGTACGGGTTATTCACGAGGTTGATTCTGGATATGAGGGATTTAACTTATGAAGATAGGTTGAGTAGTTTGGGTCTATACACATTGGAATTCAGAACATTGAGAGATACTCTGATTGAAATATAGAAGATAATGAGGGTGCTCGATGAGGTGGTTGCAGAGAGAATATTTCTGCTCACAGCCGAAACTAAAACTAGGGGACACAGACTCAGAATAAGGGGCCGCCTATTTAGATCTGACATGAGGAGGATTGTCTTCTCTCAGAGAATAGTAAATCTATGGAATTCTATGCCCCAGAGAGATGTGTAGGCTGGGTCGTTTAATATATTTAAGATGGAGATAGACAGATTTTTTAGTGATAAGTGAGTGAAGGGTACGGGGAGCGGGCAGGGAAGTGGAGCTGAGTCCATGATCAGTTCAGCCATGAATTTATTGAACGGTGGAGCATGTTTGACGGGCCAAATGTCCGAATGATCCTTCTATTTTTATGATCTTATGACTCAAGTAACTTGAGTTTTGCACTGTGTGAGTTGCAGCATTTGAGCAGCTGGAAGCTGGGATTGTTCTACTTAGTGGGGAGAAAGGTCAGGGGAGATTTAATAGAAGTGTTCAAAGTCATGAAAAGTTTTGAACAGGTAAATTGAGAGAAACTCCATCACTCCCTCACTCCGTCCATCCCTCAGCTCTTCCATCCATCCCTCCCTACCTCCCTCCATCAATCAGTCCTTCCACCCATCGCCCCCTTCCTCTCTCCACTCCTCTCCCCCTCCATCACTCCACCCCTCCCTTGCTCCACTCCTCCCTCCCTCCATCCCTGCTTCAGACCAACCGATTCTTATTTTTTCCTTTGCAGTGTTTCTGCTTCCATCGATGAGGATGAGTCAGCTGGAATTTTCTGCAATCGGTATTTCGTATATATTAATAAATAAGAGAGAGAGTGATGGCAAATAAATATGTTTAACCCCAGCCTAAAATAACTGACAGAAATAAAATGGTGACCTTTCCGGAGATGGAGTTGCCTGGGGAACTGGTGCTGTGTAGTAAATCTATTTGGGGCAGTCCGGATTTTTTCCTTTTTTTAAAAGAAATAAAATAAGGGTAACAATTTTCAAAAATTGTTTTAATACATCGTGGACTTTCATCTGCTCTTTTTCCCTCCCCCTTCTCGCTTTTGAGGACGGGCCAGTGCCCACCTGGAGCTCGCTGCCATTCTGTGTACAGGACGGCAGAATGCAAGTTCTCGCGACGCGGGCAGACTTGGAGAAGCTGGGGCTGTTCTCCTTTCAGCAGTGGAGGGTGAGGGTAGATTTACCAGATTGGTACCAGGGATGAATGAGTAGAAACACTAGTTCGGACCCAGCTGGAGCATTGTGTCCAATTCTGGGGACCACACTTTCGGAAGGACGTGAAGATTTTCGAGAGGGCTCAGAAGAGATTTACTGAAAACGTATCAGGGAAGGAAGATTAAATTATGTGGAGAGACTGGAAAAGCTGGGGCTGTTCGCCTTAAAGCAGAGAAGGTTAAGAGGAGATATCGTGGATTAGCACCTGGCAGTGGAAGGAGCATGTGGCAAACCAGTCTCACCCACCCTTTCCTTCAACGACTATCAGTCTCACCTGTGACAGACACTGTCATTCCTCTATTAGACTATTGACTCACGTAAGAATTCACTTTTAGAGTGGAAGCAAGTCTTCCTCGATTTCCAGGGACTGCCTATGCTTATGATGGTGACCAGCCATGAGGGACTTCAGTTAATGTGGAGAGACTGGAGAAGATGGGATTGTTCTCCTCACAGGAGTTTGATAGACATGTTTAAAATCATCAAGCCTTTCGATAGAGTAAATAAGTAGAAACTGTTTCAGAGGTAAGGTGATTGACAAAAGTACCAGAGGCGATATGTGGACGAACTTCTCTATGCAACCACTGATTAGCATTTGAAGCTTACTGCCTGATAGCGTGGTAGATACAGATTGAATAGCAGCCTTCAAAAGGAAATTGTATAAGTACTTGAAGGAGAATGAAATGCAATATACAGGGAAAGAGCGGGGTTGGGACTAACTGGATTGCTCTTTGAAAAAGCCAGCACAGACACTATGGACTGAATTGAAAACGTCTGTGCTGTACTAATCTATGAGTGACCACAACATGGTTGAATTTCAAAATTCAGTTGAAGGTGAGAGAATTCATTCTCAAACCAGTCTCTGAAGATTAAACAAATGACACTACAAAGGTATTAGTGCAGAGTTGGCTAAAGTGGACTGGGAAAATAGATAAAAGTATGGGACGGTTGATGAGCAGTGGCAGACAATTAAGGAAATATTTCACGTCTCTCAACAGAAATATAGCCCAATGAGAAGGCAAGACTGTAAGAAGAGCTATAATCATCCGTAGCTAACTAAGGAAATAAGGGATGGTATAAAATTGAAAACAAATGCGTACAATGTGGCCAAGACTAGTGGGAGGCCAGAGAATTGGGAAACTTTTGAAAGCAAGGAAAGAACAACTAAACTAAAGATAAAGAGAAAGATGATAGATTATGAAAGTAAACTAGCATGAAATATAAAGACGAAGAGTACGAGTTTCTACAGGTATATAAAAAGGAAACGAGTGGCTAAAGTAAATGTTGGTCACCTGGAGGATGAGACTGGGGAATTAATAATGGAAACAGGGAAATGGCAGAGACGTTGAACAAATATTTTGCATTGATCTTCACGGTAGAAGACTGTAAAAACAGCCCAATAATGCATAATCAATGGTCTATAGGGACGGAGGAACTTATTATAATCACTATCACTAATGAAGTAGCTCTCTGTAAAATAATGCGACTAAAGGCGGACAAGTCCTCTGGACCTGATGGCTTACATCCTCGGGTCTTAATGGAAGTGGCTGAAGAGATAATGGATGCATTGGTTGTAATCTACCAAAATTCCCGCAAATTTAATGCTCCTATTTCAAAAAGTAGGCAGATAAAAAGGAAGAAACTATACACCAGTTAGCCGAACATCTCTAATTGGGAAAACGTTGGAGTCCGTTATTAAAGAAGCAGTAGTGGGGCATTTGGAAAAGCACGATTCAATCAAGCAGATTCAGCATGGTTTCATGAAAGGGAAATCATGTTTGACAAATCTTTGAGGATGTAACAAGCAGGGTGGATAAGGGGGAACCAGTGGATATGGTGTATTTGGATTTCCAAAAGACATTCGATAAGGTGCCATGTAACATTTTACTGCACAAGATCAAAGTTTATGGGGTTGGTGGCAATATTGTAGCATGGACAGAGGATTAGCTAACTAACAGATTGGAGAGTCATGAAAAAGGGTCATTTCTATTTGGTGAGCAGTGACTAGTGGGGAACCACAGGGATCACTGCTGGGTCCTCAACTATTTACAATCTATAGTAATGACTTGGGTGAAGGGACCAAGTGTAATTTTAGACAAGTTTGCTGATGATACAAAGATGGGTGAGAAACCAAATTGTGAGGAGGACATTACAAATCTACAAAAGGATATAGACAGGCGATTTGAGTCGGCAAAAGTGAACAGGGCATTGGTGAGGCCACACCTAGAGTACTGCGTAAAGCTTTGTTCTCCGTATTTAAGGAAGGATATACTTGCATTGGAGGCTGTTCAGCGAATGTTCACTAGATTGATTGCGGAGATGAGGCAGTTGAATTATGAAGATAGGTTGAGTAATTTGGGCCTATTCACATTGGAGTCCAGAAAATTGAGAAGATGATATTTTGAAACTTATAAGATAATGAGGGGACTCAACAAGATGGATGCAGAGAGAATATCTCTACTCATACCCGTGGCTAAATAAAGAAATAAAAGGACGGCATCGAAATAAAAACAAGGGCACACAATGTGGCCAAAACTATTTGGAGGACATAAGATTGGGAAGCGTTTAAAAGCCAACAAAGAATGACTAACAAAATGATTAAAAACATAGATACATAGAAAATAGGCGCAGGAATAGGCCATTCGGCCCGACGAGCCTGCACCACCATTCAATATAATGATGCTGATCATGCAATTTCAGTTCCCCATTACTGCTTTTTCTCCATACCCCATGATCCATTTGGCCGTAAGGGCCACGTGTAACTGCCTTTTGAATATATCTAACGAACTGGCCTCAACAACTTTCTGTGGTAGAGAATTCCACAGATTCACAATCCTCTGAGTGAACATAGACTATGAATGTAAACTAGCATGAAATATCAATACAGATGGCAAAAGTGTCAATAGCTATATAAAAATGAAAACAGTGGCAAGATTATATGTTGGTCCCTTTGAGGACGAGACCGGGAAATTAGTAATGCAGAACATGGAAATGGCAGAACTCTGAACAAATATTTTGTATTGGTCTTATTTTTAAATGGGTGGCCCCTTAATCTATGATCACGCTCTCTTGTTCTAGTCTCCCCTATCAGTGGAAACATCCTCTCTGCATCCACCTTGTCAACCTCCCTCATAATCCAATTGGTTTCGATAAGATCACCTCTCATTCTTCTGAATTCCAATGAGTAGATACCAAACCTTTCCTCATAAGTCAACCCCCTCATCTCGGGAATCAACCGAGTGAACCTTCTCTGAACTGTCTCCAAAGCAAGTATATCCTTTCATAAATATGGAAACCAAAACTGCACGCAGTAGTCCAGGTGTGGCCTCACCAACACCCTGTATAACTGTAGCAAGACATCCTGCTTTTATAGTCCATCCCCTTTGCAATTAAGCCAAGATTCCATTGGCCTTCCTGATCACTTGCTGTACCTGCATAGTAACCTTTTGTGTTTCATGCACATGTACCCCAAGGTCCTGCTGTACTGCAGCACTTTGCAATCGTTCTCCAATTAAACAATAACGTGCTCTTTGATTTTTTCGGTCAAAGTGCATAACCTCATATTTTACAACATTATACTCCTCTGGCAAATTGTTCCCAATCACTTAGCCTGTCCATGTCCTTTTTCAGATATTTTGTGTGATCCTCACACATTGATTTTCCTCCCATCTTTGTATCATCGTCAAACGTGGCTATGTTACACTCAGTCCGTTCCTCCAAGTCGCTAATATAGATTGTAAATATTTGGGGTCCTAGCACTGATTCCTGCGACACCCCACTGGTTACTGATTGTCAACCCGCGAATGAACCATTTATCCCTACTCTCTGTTTTCTGTTCATTAGCCAATCATCTATCCATTGCTAATATATTACCCCCAACACCGTCAACAGTTTTCTTGTGCAGTAACCGTTTATGTGGGACCTTGTAAAATGCCTTCTGGAAGTCCAAATGCAGCACATCCATTTGTTCCATTTTATCCACCCTGTTCATTACATCCTCAAAGAATTCTAGCAATTTTGACAAACATGACTTCTCCTTCATAAATCATTGCTGACTCTGCCTGACCAAATTTTGCTTTTCCAAATGTCCTGCTACTGCTTCTTTAATATTGGACTCCATCATCTTCCCAACCACAGATGTTAGTTTAACTGGTCTATAGTTTCCTGCTTTTTGTCTGCCTCTTTTTTTAAAATTGGGGTGTTAAATTTGCAGTTTCCCACTCTGCTGGGACCTCCCCAGAATTTTGGTAAATTAGAACCAATTCATCCCCAATCCTTTCCACGACTTCTCTTCAGACCCGAGGATGCAAACCATCGGGTTCAGGGAATGTATCTGCCTTTAGTCAATTATCTTACTGAGTACCGCCTCCTTAGTGATTGTGATTGTGTTAGGTTTCTCGTCCCGCTACAGCCCATTGACTATCCATTATTGGAACATGCTTAGTGTCCTCTACCGTAAAGACTGATGCTAAATATTTGTTCAGCGTTCTGTCATCTCAATGTTCCCAATTACTAATACCCCCTAAGTGAAAACCATTTATTTTAGCCACACTTTTACTTTTTAAATATCTATAGAAACTCTTGCTATCTGTTTTTATATTTCGTGCTAGTTTGCTTTCAGACTACATCTTCCCTTTCTTAATCGTCCTTTACTGGCTTTTAAACGCCTCCAAATCTTCTCACCTCCCACTAGTTTTGGCGACTTTGCGCTTGTTTTTAATTGAATACCGTCGTTTATTTCCTTATATGTCACGGATGGCTATCGTTTCTCTTACACCCTTTCCTCCTTACTGGAATATATATTTTTTGAGAGATCTTTGAGCGATAAGGGAGTAAATGATTATGGGGAGTGGGCAGCAAAGTGGAGCTGAATCCATGATCAGATCAACAATGAACTTATTAAATGTTGGAGCAGGCTCAAGGGGCCAGGTGGCCCACTCCTGCTCCTATTTCGTATGTTCTTATCTTTATTTCACACAAGCACTTTCACTGCTTATATTATACTAGACCGTTTCTGTTTAAGTTGCAGCAGGCCCTGTCTCTCCTAAAATTACACGAGACTATGTCTGCATTTATTACACGAGGCACTGTCCCTGTTAATAGAATACTAGACCCTGTCCCTGTTTGTATAACACTAGGCCATGTTTCTCTTTATGTTCCACTAGAACCTGTCTCTGTTTATATTACACTAGACCCTCTCTCCGTTTATATTACACTAAACCCTGTCTCTGTTTATATTACACTAGACCCTGTCTCTGTTTATATTACACTCGGCACTGCCTCTGTTTACATTACACTAGACCCTGTCCCTGTTATTATTTCACGAAGCACTGACCCTGTTTATATTGCACTAGACCCTGTCTCTTTAAATGTTACACTAGGCCCTGTCTCTGTTTACATTACACTAGGCACTGTCTTGTTTATATTATACCAGACCCTGTCCCTGCTTATAATACTCTAGGCACTGTTTCTGTTTATTTTACTCTAGTCCCTTTCTCTGTTTATATTCCACTCGACCCTGTCTCTTTAAATTTTACACTAGGCCCTGTCTCTGTTTACATTACACTGGGCACTGTCTTCTTTATATTGCACTAGACCCTGTTCTGCAAATGTTACACTAAACCCTTTCTCTGTTTATATTACACTGGAGCCTGTCTCTATTATATTACACTAGGCCCTGTCTTTGATTGTATTACACCATGCCCTGTCTCTGTTTATTTTATACTCGGCCCTGTCTCTGTTTATATTACACGAGATCCTGTCTCCCTTTTTGTTACACTGGGCCATGTATCTATTGCACTTCACAAGACAATGTCTGTTTGTGTCAACCGATGCTCTCACTTTTGTCTCGGTCTCAGATAGCTTTGGGCTAAATTCCCACTCCAGCGACTCCATCTTCATTTATTTTACAACAGACCTTGTCTCAGTTATTTCTGCACTTGACCATGCATCTGTTAGATAGATAGAACAGAAGATATATAGATGGATCGATATATATTAATATAAATAAAGTATATATGTGTGTGGGTTGGAGGATGCTATATTTTATGATTGGAGTATACGTTTAGTTTCGTTAATCGCTATCGAGAGTTGTATGCAATGTCTCATTGATCTGGTATTGTGTGGTTAATATTTGCGTTGAGAGGATGGGGTGAATCTTGTAACAATCTCCGAGAGATGGACTGGGATTGAGGGACAGGACGGAAGGGGAGCAGTTCACTGCACTTTGCACTACTGAGTGACAATCTGTGTGTTAAAGGTTACTAATTCACACTCATGTTGTCCTGTGCCAATTTCACCCAGATCTTAAATATTAAGGATTAACTTTCCAACAGTATTTTATATTGAGCTTTCACATGACCCACTCACTGTGTCAGACAGAGCCTGGAACGTTGAACTCACATCACCTCCGAATGGGCAGCCGCAGGGTCATAATATACACCGGATTATATACTCTCATCGTTTTAAGATGAACAACTGAAAAGAACATGCATTAAGTGTTTGCTATATGTGTGGGTATGTGTTTGTGTTTCTATGTGTGTGTGTGTCTTTGTGTGCATCTGTGTATATCTGTGTGTGTGTATGTATGTGTGTGTGTGGGTGTGTGTGTGTGTGTCAATTTGTCTGTGTGTTTGTATGTGTGCGTGTATGTGTGTGTGCGTGTGTGAGTGTGTGTGTATATATATGTGTGTTTGTGTGTGCGTGTGTAGAAATCTCATCATTGGTAATGTGTGCAAGTGCTCTCCACAAATATAATTGATTAGCTTCAACCATTATTTTTCACCATTTTATTTATTCAACAGCGAATTGCAGATCGTTTAATCCTTTAACATTTATTGATAACACATTTTCTTGCATGCTCTTAGAAATATATAAACATAGAAAATAGGTCCAAGAGCAGGCCATTTAGCCCTTCTAGCCTGCACCGCCATTCAATGAGTTCATGGCTGAACATGAAACTTCAGTACCCCATTCCTGCTTTCTCGCCATACCCCTTGATCCCCCGAGTAGTAAGGACTTCATCGAACTCCCTTTTGAATATATTTAGTGAATTGGCCTTAACTACTTTCTGTTTTAGAGAATTCCACAGGTTCTCCACTCTCTGAGTGAAGACGTTTCTCCTCATCTCGGTCCTAAATGGCTTACCCCTTATCCTTAGGCTGTGATCCCTGGTTCTGGACTTCCTGCATCTAACTTGTCTAAACCCATCAGAATTGTAAACGTTTCAATGAGGTCCCCTCTCATTCTTCTGAACTCCAGTGAATACAAGCCCAGGTGATCCAGTCTTTCTTGATAGGTCAGTCCCACCATCCCCCGAATCAGTCTGGTGAATCTTCGCTGTACTCCCTCAATAGCAAGTATGTCCTTCCTCAAGTTAGGAGACCAAACTGTACACAATACTCCATGTGTGGCCTCATCAAGGCCCTGTACATCTGTTCCAACACCTCCCTGCCCATTTTCTCAAATCCCCTCGCTATGAAGACCAACATGCAATTTGCTTTCTTAACGCCTGCTGTACCTGCATGCCAACCTTCAATGACTGATGTATCATGACACCCAGGTCTCGTTGCACCTTCCCTTTTCCTGATCTGTCACCATTCAGATAATAGTCTGTCTCTCTGTTTTTACCAACAAAGTGGATAACCTCACATTTATCCACATTATACTTCATCTGCCATTCATTTGCCCACTCACCTAACCTATCCAAGTCAGTCTGCAGCCTCATAGCATCCTCATAGCTCACACTGCCACCCAACTTAGTGTCATCCGCAAATGTGGAGATACTACATTTAATCCCCTCGTCTAAATCATTATTGTACAATGTAAACAGCTGGGGCCCCAGCACAGAACCTTGCAGCACCTCACTAGTCACTGCCTGCCATTCTGAAAAGTACCCATATACTCCTACTCTTTGCTTCCTGTCTCACAACCAGTTCTCAATCCACGTAGCACCCTACACCAAATCCCATGTGCTTTAAATTTGCAAATTAATCTCTTGTGTGGGACCTTGTCGAAGCCTTCTGAATGTCCAAATATACCACATCAACTGGTTCTCCTTTGTCCACTTTACTGGAAACATCCTCAAAAGATTCCAGAAGATTTGTCAAGCATGATCTTTTACACCAGAACTGTCTCTGTTAATATTACTTTGCACCGTGTCTCTGTTCATAATACAAAAGATCATGGCTCTGTTTATATTACACTAGATCCTGTCTCTGTTTATATTACACTAGGCACTACAGTTTATATTACACGAGGCCTTTCTCTGTTTATGTTACACTAGACTCTGTCTCTGTTAAGATTACACTGGCCCTGTCTCTGTTTGTATTAAACTAGACCCTGTCTCTGTTTATATTACACTAGACCGTGTCCCTGTTTAGATTACACTAGGTCCTGTCTTTGTTTTGTTATACTTAAACCTGTCGCTTTTTATATTAAAATAGGCCCTGTCTCTGTTTACATTACAGTAGATCCTGTCTCTGTCTATATTACACTAGGCCCTACTCATTATATTACACAAGACCCTATCTTTATATTTCACTAGAACCTGTCTCTGTTTATATTACACTCGACCCTGTCTCTGCTTATATTACACGAGGCCCTGTCTCTGTATATATTACATGGGCCCTGTCTCTTTTGATATTACACTAGACCCTGTCTCTGCTAATATTACACTGGACCCTTTCTCTGGTTATATTAAACAGGACCCAGTATCTGTTTACATTACACAGGATACTGTCTCTGTTTATATAACACTAGGCCCTACTCTTTCTATTAAAACTAGGCCCTTTATCTCTTTATATTGCACTACATCATGTCTCTGTTGAAAGTACACTTGACCCTGTCTCTGTTTATATTACACTAGACCCTGTCACTGTTTATATTACACTCGGCCCTGTCTCTGTTTATATTACACTAGACCGTGTCTCTGTTTACATTACACTAGACCCTGTCTCTGTTTATATTACACTCGACCCTGTCACTGTTTATATTACACGAGACCCTGTCTCTGTTTACATTGCACTAGACCCTGTCTCTGTTTCGATTACACTGGACGCTGTTTCTTTTTATATTACACTAGACCCTGTCTCACGTTACAATACACTCGGCCTTGTCTCTGTTTGCATTACACTGGACCCTGTCTCTGCTTATCTTGCACTAGACCCTGTCTCTGTTGATATTACACTAGGCCCTGTCTCAGTTTATATTATATTAGGCCCTGTCTCTGTTTATAATATACTTAACCCTATCCCGGTTTATATTAGACTAGGCCCTGTCTCTATTTATAGTTTACTGGACCCTGTCTCTGTTTATATTACACAGGATCCTGTCTCTGTTTATATTACAGTAGTCTCTACTTTTTCTATAACACTCGGCCCTGTATCTATTTATATTACATTAGACCCTGTCTCTGTTTATATGTCCCTAGACCCTGTCTCCATTTATGTAACACTGGCCCATGTAACCATTGCACTTCACAAGACATTGTCTGTTTGTGTCAACCGGTGCTCAGTGTTTCTCCCTTTCGCCTCAGCCTCAGATAGTTTTGGGATAAACTCCCACCCCAGGGACTATATCTCCAATTATTGTACAACAGAACCTGTCTTAGTTATTTCTGCATTTGACCATGCGTCTGCCAGATAGACAGAAGATATATAGACGGATCAAAATATATTAATATAAATAAAGGTATATATGCGAGTGGGTGGAAGGATTTAATACTTTTTTGGTTGGAACATATGTTTAATTTCGTTAATAGCTTTCGGATGTTGTATGCAATGTCTCATTAAGCTGGCCTTATGTCGATAATATTTGTGTTGACAGGATGGGGTGAACCGTGTAACAATCTCCCAGAGATGGACTGGGATTGAGGGACAGCATTGAATGGGAGAAATTCACTGCACTTTTCACTACTTCGTGCAATCTCTTTGTTAAAGGTTACTAATTCACACTTGTGTTGTCCTGTTACAATTACTCCCATTTCTTTAATGTTGAGGATTGCTTATCCTGCAATATTTTATAGTGAGCTTTCACGTGGCCCACTGATTGTGTCAGATAGAGACTGGAACCGTAACCTCACAGCACCGCCGGATGGGCGGCCGCAGGGCCCTAATATCCACCGAAATACTTCTCTCATCTGGTGAAGACGAACTGAAGAAAGCAAGCACAATGTGTTTGTGATGTGCGTGTGTCTGTATGTATGTGTGTGTATGTGTGTGCATAAGCGTATGTGTGTGTGTTTGTGTGTATGTGTGTGTGTGTATGAGTGTGTGTGTTTGTGTGTGTGTGTGTGTGTGTGTTTGTGCATTGAAGCACTGAGCACACTTGATCAGCTCCGCTGGGCAGGCCACATGCATCGCAGGTCAGACACGGGAATCCCAAAGCAAGTGCTCTACTCGGAACTCATTCACAGCAAATGAGTCAAAGGTGGACAGCAGAAAAGTTACAAGTATACCCTCAAAACCTCAGTAATAAAGTGAGACATTTCCACCGACACCTGGGTGTCCCTGGCCAAAGACCGCCATAAGTGGAGGAAGTTCATTCAGAAGGGCACTGAGCACCTCGAGTCTCGACGCTCAGTGCATGCAGAAACCAAGCGCAGGCAGCGGAAAGTGCGTGCAGCAACCCAGTGCCACCGTCCCCTTACCTCAATGACTATCTGTCCCACCTGTGACAGCGATTGTGGCTCTCGTATTGGACAGTTCAGCCACCAAAGAACTCACTTCAAGAGTGGAAGCAAGTCTTCCTCGATTCCGAGGGACTGCCGATGATGATTATGATGATAATGTCTGTGTGTGTGTGTGTGCATGTGTCTGTATATATGTGTGTGTATATATATGTGTGTATGTACAAAACACATAATTAATAATGTGTGCAAGTGCATTCCACAAAGATAAATGATGAGCTTCAACCATTATTTTTCAGCATTTTATTTTATTCAACTTCTAATTGCAGATCATTTAATACCTTTAAGATTTACTGATAACACATTGTCTTGCCTGGTCTTCTTTAGAACGTGAGGTCACACGGACCATTCCATTAACAAGGTGAGCATGTCTGTCGCAGTATTCAGTGGAAAAGGGGAATAATCACACCGAGGAAAAAGAGCAGCCACCCGCCATTCTCTGAGTTTTATTATCCAGTGATGCCCTCTCCATCACAGAGAATCCCCTGATATACACCTGGATTGTGTGATTATTAGTAAATGGTAAAAATGAGACTGCACCTGTACCTGGAATGAGGTTAATAAATCTGTAATTATCTGACTTATTGTTTCTCTCATTACACCAGACCCCATCGCAGTTTTTACTGCACTATACTCAGTCTCAGGTTATATGATTGATGTGGTGGACTTCCAAACGTCGTTTGATAAAGTGCCTTTATAATATCCTTGTCAGCAAAGTTGAAGCCCATATAATAAAAGAGACAGTGGAAGCATGTGTATGAAATTGACTGAGTGACAGCAACCAGAGAGTAGTGGTGGCCGGTTGTTTATTTGGACTGGCTGAAGCTAGACAGTGGACTTCTGCAGTGATTGATACCAGGAACACTGCTATTCTTGATTTATATTCATGACTAAGAATTGGATGTGCAGGGTACAGTTTCAAAATTTTCAGATGACTCAAAGCTTGGAAATAGAGTGAGCAGTGAGGAGGATATTCATAACTTCAAGATGACAGAGACATGCTGGTGGAATGGGTGGACATGTGGCAAATGAAACGGAGAAAGGTGTTACGTGATATATTTTTGGAGGAAGAATGAGGAGAGGCAATATAAATTAAAGGGTACAATTCTAAAGGGGTTGCATGAACACAGAGACCTAGGGGTATATGTGCACAAATCATTGAAGGTGGCAGGGCCGGCTGAGAAAGTGGTTAAAAAACCACATGGGATCCTGTGCTACATAAATAGAGGCACAGCATACAAAAGAAAGGAAGTTATGATGAACATTTATAAAACAACTGGTTCAGCCTCAACTGGAATATTGTGTCCAATTCTGGGCACTGCACTTTAGCAAGGATTTGAACGAATTAGAGAGGATTCAGAAATTATTTACAAATGTGATTCCAGGGATAAGGTTCTTCGGTTACATGGATAGTCTGGAGAAGCTGGGTTGTTCTCATTGGAGCAGGGACGGTTGAGATGAGATTTGAGGGAGGTTTTCAGAAAAACAAAGAGCCTCGACAGAGTAGCAGGAGAGAAACTGTTCCCCTGCGTGGAAGTGTCAAGAACAGTGGACACAGATTTAACGTAATTGGAAGCAGAAGCAAAGGCGACAGGGGGAACACGTTTTTACACAGCGAGTGGTTAGGATCTGGAATGCATGGCCAGAACAGTGGTGGGGGCAGATTCAATCATGGCATTCCAAAGGAATTGGATAAGTACCTGAAGGAAGAAAATTCACAGGGCTACGGGAAAGGGCGGGGAGTGGATTGCTGAAATACTCTTGCCGACAGCGACACGGGCGATGTGGGCCGGATGGCCCTCTTCTGTGCTGTAACCGTTCTATTATGCTATAATAGGCCCGATCCTCTCTCAGTTATTATTACATTAGATCCTGCTCCAGTTTATATTACCCCATCCACCACGTTAAATATTCACTCCCTCCACCACCAGCGCAACATGCCTTCGGTGATTACTATCCACAAGATGCATTGCAGCAACTCGGCAAGACAACTTCGGCAGCACCTCCCAAACCTGCGACCTCTTCCACTCTTCCACCAAGAAGGACAAGGGCAGCAGGCTCATAGGAACACCATCATCTCCACGTATCCCTCCAAATAACACACCATCCTGACTTGGAAATATTTTATCATTCCTTCAAAGTCGCAGGGTCAAATTCGTGAAACCCCCTCCATAACACTGTGGGAGTCCCTTCACCACACGGTTTGTAGCGGTTCAAGGTGGCAGCTCACCACCTGCTTCTCAAGGCCAACTCGGAATAGAGAATCAAACTTGGCCTAGTCACCGACACCCACATCCACATGCCAGGAACCAATAAAACAATGTCCCTGGATCAGTAATTCCTGCACTAGGCCCTACCTCAGTTATTACTGCTCTAGAACTACTTATAATGTTCTCGGCCCTGCCTCAAATATTACTGAAATATGCCATGCCTTTCTTCCTATTACACAAGCCTCTGCCTCTGTTTACATTAAATTATCTAAGGACACTGTTTATATTGCACACGCCCCATTCTTTCATATCAATAAACTAGACCATGTCTCGGTTTATATTAGACTAGATCCTGTCACCTTTATCACTGTACTGGACCATGCCTCTGTTTATAATAAACTAGACCATGTCAGTGTTTATAGTAAACTACACCCTGTCTCAGTTATGACTGCACTAGACCCTGTTACTCCCAAGGAAGATACAGCATGTGTCAGATTCAGAATAAAGCACACTCTACACTGCCCCATTAATCACTCCCAGGGCAGGTACAGCATTGTTTAGATACAGACTAAAACTCCATTTACGCTGTGCCATTCAGCATTCCCATGGCAGGAACAGTATGGCTTAGATGCAGCTTAAAGCGCGCTCTACATTGTCACATCAAACATTCCTAGATCATTTAATTCACAGATCATATTTTGGATTAAAGCTCCGTCTGTGCACTACAATCAATTTGGTTCGAGACACACCATTAGGGATCAAGGAAAACTTTTGTTAGATGTTAACATCTAGTTGTGGGGTAATGACAATTATCCATTATTGAGAGACAAGACGGGAAGTGGAAATAGGAGAGGGAGAGGATAAAGGACATCCACACTGACACATTTGTGATGTCACTATATAGGGTGACTAGAATATTTCCCCATTCTGCCCATGGAGATCATCTTTACTTTATTCTCCTATAATTTAGAGAAATGTGCCAAAAGCAATTGTTGCTGGAATCTGTTACGAAATTTGCATTTCTTTCTCTGTTTATTTCTTTGCTGTGTTGGCGGGGAAACATTTATTGTGTTTCTGTCGCTCAATACTCTAATCTAGGATTTCTATTTCTGTTTTTATTTACATAAACCCCTCACTGGTTCCCATGAAGTGTTCATGGCAGAAAAATCAGATCAACAGAGTCACTTATTGATTCGTTTTAACTCACAACAAGGGCTTATTTTAAGAATATTGACAGTGGTACAATATTAATAGAAATATCTCAAACAGTGATGTTAGCTTCAGTTTTGTTCAATTTGAACAGATGTGATTTATATCAAAGGGAATAATAGTAAATAAATAATTCAGTTCTGGAAGTTCTGCTGCCAAAATCAGTGGAACTTCCCTGAACAGTCTGCTATTCCATTGGATCTCCATTTAGTGGAAGACTTAACCCACTGAAACAAAACAAGTTAAACCAGTGACCAGAGGAGTGTTCTACAATTTCATTGATGTGTGAGCTTTTCACATATCGCAACTTGTATATTCAAATGTTGACATTTCGAAACACATTTCATTTATATAGCTCCTTTCATGACCTCATGCTGTCCCGAATACATTTCAGCCAATGAAGTCCATTGGAAGTGTGTAATTGTTGCAATGTAGGATAGGTGGCAACCAATTTGTGCACATCAAGATCCCACAAAGAGCAATGAAATAATGATCAGATAATTTGTTTTTGAGATATTGGTTGAGGTGTAAGTACTTGCTCTGAAAACCAGATATAACTCCTCTGCTTTTTAAAGTAATGCCTGGAGTCCTTTAAGTCCACCTGAGTGGGAAGATAGGGCCTCAGATTAATGTCTGCCCCGTAAGATGACACCTCTGACCGGGCAGCACTCCCTCAGTACTGGAATCGGGCGTGTCGGCATAAATTTGGGCTCAGGTCTCTGGAGTGCGGTTTAGTATCTGTGACTTTCTGAGTCAGAGGCGAGAGTGATCCCACTGAGCCGAGCCTTGAACATATCACAGCTTGTATTTTAAAATTACGCTATTAGCTCATCGTGTCTGAAGATCAGGGCCTGAGCCCAGTCGTACATCGATCCGTTCAATTGTCCACAGCGAGTCCTGTTATCTGCCTTGGGATGTTATTCCCACAATATTGTAACGGTGCACGGGATTCCCACTGGCTCCATGTAAAAGTTTCAGCGATTCCACAAAGGAATTTCTGGAAGTGCACAAGGCAGAGGTCTCACCACATCTGCTGACAATACAAAGATGGGCGGGAAAGCAAACAGTGAGGAGGACGCAACAAATCTGCAGAGGGCTATTGAGAGGCTAAGTGAGTGCGCACAAATCTGGCAGATTGGGTATAATGTGGGAAAATTTCAAATTGGCCACTTTGGCAGTAAAAATAGGACAACAAATTACAATTTCACTGGAGAGAGATTACAAAGTGCTGCAATACAGAGAGACCTGGTGGTCCTTGTGCATGAACCACAAACAGTTAGTATGCAGGTATAGGTTGTAATCAGGAAGGCAAATGGAATGTTGGCCTTTATTGTAAGGGCGATGGAGTATAAAAGCAGAGAAAACCTGCTACAACTGTACGGGTTATTCACGAGGTTGATTGTGGATATGAGGGATTTAACTTATGAAGATAGCTGAGTAGTTTGGGTCTATACACATTGGAATTCAGAAAATTGAGAGATTCTCTGATTGAAATATACAAGATAATGAGAGTGCTCGATAAGGTGGTTGCAGAGAGAATATTTCCACTCACAGTGGAAACTAAAATTAGGGGACACAGACTCAGAATAAGGGGCCGCCCATTTAGATCTGATATGAGGAGGATTGTCTTCCCTCAGAGAATTGTAAATCTATGGAATTTAGTGGAATATTTAACCCACTGAAACTAACCAAGATAAAACATAGACCAGAGGAGTGTCCTACAATTGCATTGATGTGTGAGCTTTTCACATATCACAACATGTATTTTCAAATGTTGACATTTACAAACACCGTGCATTTCTATAGCACCTTTCATGGCCTCATGATGTCCCAAATGCTTTACAGCCAATGAATTAATTTTGAAGTGTTCTCACTGTTGTAATGTGGGAAATGTGGCAGCCATAATGTGCATAGCGAGATCCCACAGGCATCAATGAAATAATGATCAGATTATCTATTTTACAGATGTTAGTTGAGGGATAAGTAATTGCGCTGGAAACCCTGGAGAATTCCTTTGTTCTTCAAGATAGCGCCATGAGTCATTTAAATCCAACTGAGTGGGATGATGGGACCTTAGTTTTATTCTGGCCCAAAAGACAGCACCTCTGACCGTGCAGCACTCCCTCAGTACTCGCACCGGGCGTTTTGGCATAGTTTATGGGCTCAGGTCTCTGGAGTGAGGTTTAGTATCTGTGATCTTCTGAGTCAGAGGCGAGAGTGATCCCACTGAACCGAGGATTGAACACATCACAGCTTGTATTTTAACTGCTGCCATACAGCTCATCGTATCTGAAGTTCAGGGCCTCAGACCAGTCTTACACCGATCCATTCAATTGTCAGGGGCGAGTTCTCATCTCTTGCATGGGATGTCATTCCCACACTGGGATTTCCACTGGGTCCAACTAAAAGTGTCAGTGATTCTGCAAGTTACATCTGGAAGTGCCCGAGGAAGCAGGACTCACGTAACTTGAGTTTTACTCTGTGAGAGATGCACCATCAGAGCAGCTGGAAGCTGGGACTGTTCTCCTTGGAGCCGAGCAGGTTATGGGCAGTTAATACAGGTGTTCAAAATCATGAGGAGTTTTGATCGAGTAAATTGGCAGGTACTACTTCACTCCCTCCAAAAATCTCTACCTCCCTCCATGCATCTCTCCTTCCCTCCATCCATCAATCCCTCCCTCCATCCCTCCCACCCTCCATACCTCCATCCATCCCTCCAGCAGTCGTTCCCTCCCTGCACCCATCCCTCCCTCCCTCCCTACCTCCATCCTTCTGGCTCCCCATTACTCAATTCTTCTCTTGCTCCACTCCTCACTCCCTCCCTCCCTCGAAACCAACCGATTCTTATTTTTCCCTTTGAAGTGTTTCTGCTTCCATCGATGAGGATTCCTCAGCTAGAGTTTTCTGCACAAAATTCCTTCATCGGGCTTTCATATATATTAACAAATAAGAGAGAGAACAACGGAAAATATATATAATAATAACGCCCCCCCCCCCACCCTAAAATAACTGTCAGAAATAAAATGGTGACCTTTCTAGAGAGGGAGCTGGCTGGGGAACTGGCACCGTGTAGAAATTCCAGATGGGGCAGTTAGGATTTTTTTTCTTTTATTCAGCTAAAAAAGTAAGGGTAAAGAAAACTTATTTTAAGCCATTGTGGACTTTCAGCTGTTCTTTTTCCCGCCCCCTTCTCACTGTTGAGGACAGGCCAGTGCCTGCCTGGAGCTCGCTGCCATTGTGTGTACGGAAAGGTAGGACCCAAGCTCTCGCTGCGTGGACAGACTTGGAGAAGCCGGGTCTTCTCTCCTTACAGCAGAGAAGGGCGAGGGGAGATTTACCAGATTGGTGCCAGGGTTGAATGTCTCGAAACACTAGTGCAGCCCCAGCTGCAGTATTGTGTCCATTTCTGGGTACCACACTTTTGGAAGGATGTGAAGACTTTCGAGAGAGTGCAGAAGCGTTTTACTGTAAACGTGTCAGGGATGGGGAATTAAAATTACGTGGTGAGGCTGGAGAAGCTGAAGTTGTTCTCCTTGAACCCGAATTTGCTCAAATCTAATTTTGGCCCATTTCCCATCGAATGGATCGCTAATATCCTGACGGTAAAGGACAGAAGTTTGGTGGAAATAAATGGGCCTTACATGGCGATTCTGGGCGACAGCGGGCGGAAAGTCGGATTCTGGGCAGCAAATGCAATTCTCGGCAAAATAACGCCGAGGATAGAGACGGGCCCATGGAGGGGGATACGCAGAAAAAACATTTCAACAAAAGAAAAAGAAACGTTTATGAATCCTTCAGAGGACCCTATCCAACAAAACCACTACAAAAGAAATGAAGAAAACAGGTGTACTAACACTTCCTTGCAGATCTTCATACTTACCGTTCAGGTAAGACCTGCCTCCATGCGGCGGTCTCTATTACTGCTGGAGCGAAGGACCGCCCAGAACAATCTCATGAGAGAGCGGGCGGGAGGACCTTTGTTGCTGTTCCACGCAGGCGCACACCAACAGACGCTTCCCAGCGGTCATCTCTCCCAGCCGGCGTGAGGGCCTCACCAAACTCGCTCGGAAATGGAGAGCGCCCAAAAAACAGGGAAGCCGCCAAGAAAACGTGGTGGCAGCCGGCGTCATGTCCACCAAACTCGGGCCCTGAGAGCCTACGAAAATGTGTCCACTGGCAGGAGGAACACTCACCAGAAGGCACAGCTAGTACAGCGCATGACCATGTCTCTGTTTATACTATACTTACGCACTGTCTCAGTTTATATTGTAATAGGCCCATTCTCAGTGATTACTGCAATAGACCCTGTCTCTGTTCATGGTAAACAAGACACTGACTCAGTTATTACTGCACTAGGCTCTCGCAGTTTACATTATATTAGTCGATGTTTCTCTTTATATGACACTATACATTGTCTCTGTTTATATTACGCTAGACCCTGTCACTGTTTATATTACACTAGACCTTGTCTCTGTTTATATTACACGAGACACTGTCACTGTTTATATCACACTAGACCCTGTCACTCTTCATATTATACTAGACTCTGTCTCTGTTTATATTACAATAGACCAGTCTCTGCTTTTATTATACCTGACCCTGCCCCTGTTTATATTACACTAGACCCTGCCTCTGTGTATATTACACCAGACCCTGTCTCTCTTTATATTACACTAGACCCTGACTCTCTGTATATTACAGTGGGACCTGTCCCTGTTTATATTACACTAGACCCCGTCTCTTTTTATATTACACTCGACCATGCCTCTCTTTTTGTTACACTAGACCCTGTCTCCCTTTATATTGCACTACAACCTGTCTCTCTTTAAATTACACTGGGCCCGCACTCTCTTTATATTACACTCAACCCTGTCTCTGCTAATATTGCACTAGGCCTTGTCTCTGTTTATATTACTCTCGACCCTCTCTCCCTTTATGTTACACTTGACCCTGTCTCTGTTTATATTTCACTGGGACTTTCTCTGTTTATATTACACTAGACCCTGTCTCTGTTTATATTACACTAGGCCCTGGCTCTGTTTAAATTACACTAGACCCTGTCTCTTTTTATATTACACTCGACCCTGCCTCAGTTTCTTTACGCTAGACCCTGTTTCAACTTATATTACACCAGAGCCTGTCTCTGCTTATATTACACTCGACCCTGTCTCTGTTTATATTACACTAGATCCTGTCTCTGTTTATATTACACTAGACCCTGTCTCTGTTTATATTACACTAGATCCTGTCTCTCTTTATATTACACTAGACGCTGTCTCTCTTTATTTAAACTAGACCCTTTCTCTGTATATATTACACTGAACTCTGTCCCTGTTTATATCAAACTGGACCCTCTCTGTTTATATTACACTGAGCCCGCACTCTGCTTATATTACACTAGATCCTGTCTCTGTATGTATTACAGTGGACCCTGTCTCTCTTTGTTACATTAGGCCATATATTCATTGCACTTCACAATACATTGTCTGTCTGTATCAGCCGTGGCTTTGTGTGGCTCACTTTTACCTCGGTCTCAGATAGTTTTGGGATAAACTCCCACTCCAGAGACGTGAGCACAAAGTCCAGGCACGTCACTCCCGGTGCCAGTATTGAGGGAGTGCTGCACTGTTGGAGGTGCCGTCTTTCGTTTGATAAGTTGAACCGAGTCACCGTCTGCCCTCTCAAATGGACGTAAAAGTTCCCTTGCCAAGATTGTGCAGAGGAGCAGGTGATTTCTTCCCAGTGACCTGTTCAATAACTTTCCCTCAACAAACAGCACGGAAAAAAATCCAGTATCTGCTCATTTATCTCTTGCAGTTTGTGGGATGTTGCTGCCACGTTTCCTACATTACAACCGAGGACTCTCTGTGTGGGTCTTGGTGATGTCAGGGTGAGGCCTCTATGTGTGGGTCTTGGTGCTGACAGAGTGAGGACTCTGTGTGTGGGTCTTAGTGCTGTCAGGCTGAGGACTCTGTGTGTGGGTCTTGGTGCTGACAGAGTGAGGACTCTGTGTGTGTATTTTGATGCTGTTAGGTTGAGGACTCTGTGTGTGGGTCTTGATGCTGTTAGGTTGAGTTCTCTGTGTGTGGGTCTTGGTGCTGACAGGATGAGGACTCTGTGTGTGGGTCTTGGTGCTTACAGGATGAGGACTCTGTGTGTGGGTCTTGGTGCTGACAGAGTGAAGACTCTGTGTGTGTATTTTGATGCTGTTAGGGTGAGGACTCTGTGTGTGGGTCTTGCTGCTGTCAGGGTGAGGCCACCCTTACAGACAGGAAGCCTGTTCATGGCGATAACATCGAACTGATGCTATTTCATTCTCATGAAACACAACTTCCTGTTTCTCTGCGGCCGGCTTCAAACCACACATCTCGCTTTTGAGCAGAAAATAAACCCAGGGGCCGAAATCTTGTGGAAACATCTGACAGGGGAGACCTATATCTGGCCGGGGAGTTGGTGCAGAGCCACACATTGTGGTGACATTTGCAAATGAGCCTAATGTTCTGAGTCTCCTTTCTGGAAATAACTGGCAGTGTGTGTGGATCAGTCACTGAGCTCCCTCTTCTCTCTGAAGCCGGGAGATGGTCGCTCGCTCCTTTTCATTTTATATGGTGATGGTTTTCTTTACGCAGCGAGCTGTTGTGAAATGCAGCGCCCTGCGTGAAATGGTGGTGGGAGCAGATTCAATAATAACATTCGAATGGGAATTGAATAGATACATAAAGGGAGAACACTACAGGGCTATGGGGTAAGAGCAAGGGAGGGGAACTAATTTGATCACTCTTTCAGAGAGCCAGCAATGGCACGATCGGCAGAACGGCCTCTTTCGGTGCTGTATCATTCTGTGATTCTATTTCTCAGCTTTTATCTGTCATCAACTCGTGTCTCCTCTTTTTAAGTCTCATTCTCGGTCTTTCTGGGCTTCATAGATTACAGTTTAGACGACAGAAGTTGGCCGAATACCGCAACTGGGGCCCAAACTATGATTTATAAAGTTAAGCAATAACGTCCTTGCGTTAGACTGGAAATAGTGGCCAAAATAATCAAGTATGTTCTCGCAGTAGTTTCTTTCCCTTCTAGAGAAGGCACTGAACCGACTATCTTACAACAAAAAAACACCCTTTGTTACAGTTACACTAAAACCCTGGATGTAATTTTCATCGTCACGCCCAGGCAGTAATGCTGCCCCAGGATCCAACACCTGTAATCTGGTTAAGGGACCGAGCCATTCTCAAGGCCTCAAATGGGCTCACGGTAACTACCAGCTTTCAGTCCTCGTCCACCCCTTTATTGTAACACCAGACCTCGCTTCTGTTGTTGTCACTTCCCTATGTTATTCTTAAACCAGCTCCTATTTCTGCTCTCGTAATACTATACACCTCGCATCTATTACACAGGAGCATAGGAACACGAGGAGGCTGTTCTGCCCCTCGATCCTGTATCAATAGCCAATTACATAAGAGCATAAAAAATAGAAGCAGGAGTAGGCCTTACGGCCCCTCAAGCCTTCTCTGCCATTTAATACGATCAAGGCTGATCTGATCATGGACTCAGGTCCACTTCGCTTCCGCTCCCCATAAACCCTTAATCACTTATCGGTTAAGAATCTGTCTATCTCTGCATTAAATTTATTCAATGACCCAGCGTCCACAGTTCTCTAACGCAGTGAATTCCACGGATTTACAACCCTCTCAGCGAATAAATTCCTCCTCATTTTAGTTTTAAATTGCCAGCCCCTTATTCAAAATTATGCCCTCTAGTTCTAGTCACGCCCATCCGTGGAAACATCCTCTCTGCATCCATCTTGTCAAGCCCCCTCATAATCTTATACGTTTCTCTAAGTTCACCTCTCATTCTTCTGAATTAAAATTAGTAGAGGCCGAACCTACTCAACATTTCCTCATAAGTGAACCCCCTCATCTCCGTAAAACAACCGAGTGATCCTTCTCTAAATTTCCTCCAAAGCAAGTGTATCCTTTCTAAATATGGAAGCCAATACTGAAGGCAGTATTCTAGGTGTGGTGTCAGCAATACCCTCTATAACTGTAGCAAGACGTCCTTGCTTTTATACTCCATCCCCTTTGTAATAAAGGCCAAGATTGCATTGGCCTTCCTGATCAATTGCTGTACCTGCAAAGTAACGTTTTAATTAAAGAGATAATGGCCGATCTGCATCATCAGTCCATCTACCCTTCTTGGCTCCATTAATACGCTTAATTAGCAAAACTCTATCTGTCTCAGGTTTGAAATGATGAATAGACCCGGCATCTACTGCTGGTTGTGAGAGATGTCCTCACTTCTACCACCATTGGTGTGAAGACGTTTCCTAACTTCTCTCCTGAATGACATGGCTCTGATTTTAAGGGTAGCACCCCTTATTCCTGACTCCACCACGAGCGGAAAATGGTTCTGTCTATCTGCCTGATCGATTCCTTTCAAAACCCGAAAAATCTCAGTCACATTACCCCTGAACTTTCTCTGTTCCAGAGAATAGAAGCCAAGCACATGTCTATAGTTATTGGATAAACATAAAGACCTGGATTTTACACCTTTCACAACCTCAGCACCTTTACAGCCAGTAAAGCACTTACTGTTGTGTAGTCACTGCTGTAATGTAGGAAAACAGCAAATGAGCCAAAGATGGGCAGAGGTAATGTTACAAGGACACCCTGAAAGCCTCTCTGATAAAGTACAACATCCTTACTGACACCTGGGAGTCCCTGGCCAAAGACCGCCCTAAGTGGAGGAAGTGCATCCGGGAGAGCTCTGAGCTCCTCGAGTCTCATCACCGAGAGCACGCAGCAATCAAGCGCAGACAGTGGAAGGAGCATGCGGCAAACCAGTCCCACCCACTCTTCCCCTCAACGACTATCGTTCGCTGCTCTGACAGGGAGGTTCCCGTATTGGACACCTAAGAACTCATGTTAAGAGTGGAAGCAAGTCTTCCTCGATTACGAGGGACTGCCAATGATGATGATGATGATGTTGCAAACTCAGCAGATATTGTTCGCACAGCAAGATCCAATAAACAGCAATGTTATAAGAACAGGATACGCTGTTTTAGTGAGTTTAGGTGCAGGACAATTATTGGCTCAGGACACCCGTGAAGAACTACCCTGCTCTTTCTCTGATAGTGGCCAGGAGATCTTTTATTGCCACCTGAAAGTGCGGGCGGTGCCTCGGTTTAGCCCCTGATCAGAAAGATGGCACTACATGAGTACTGACACCCGGAGTGTCAACATAGATTCTCCGCTCACGCCTCTGGAGTGAGAAATGAAGCCACGATCTTCTGACTCAGGGGTGAGATTGCTACCACTGAGCCAAGACTGACATAATCGACTGTGTTCCCATTGCACTAGACTATGCCTGTGATATTACACTAATCCCAACACATTCATACTGCAGTGGGCCTTGACTCTGTTATTACACATTCGGCAACGCATTTGTAACTATAACAATAGGCCCTGACTTGCACACACTGTTATATGAGACCCAATCTTTGTTTTTCTGCACTAGATACTGCCTGTATGATCATCACCTAGATCCAGCATTGTGATCACTATAACACGAGAGTCTGCCTCTGTTATTATTGGATCAAACACTGTCTTTGTTACGCTCACAGTGGTCCATGCATTTGCTTTTATTATTCTGGACCCCGTCTCTACTATTATGGCATGAGACTCTGTCTCTGGAATTGTTATACTAGCCCCGGCCTCTGCTGTAATTAGAAAATAACCTGCCCTTGTTATTCCAGTTCTAGTGCACGCCTGTGTTATGATTACTCTAGACCTTGTCTCTTTGTATTATATAGAATGTGTTTCTGGTATTGTTAAAGTAGACCCGGCTTCTATTAGTGTGACACTATCACCCCATTCAGTTATTATTGCAAAATAATATTTCTATTATTACACAAAGACTGGTGCTTCTAGTTTTACCCTCGGCCCTGCCTTAGTTAATACTGCACCAGACATTCCCAAACATGTTGGATCAGGTTGGATGCAAAACAGTGAAGGTATCAGTCAATTTCTCCAGAGATTAGGAAGTTTTACATCCTTTTCCAAACGAGGGGAAATACGTGGCACAGCTGCACTGTGGGGGAGGAAGATGAACGGAAGAGCAATAGTGCTGGGTGATTCGATACATCAGGGAGCTTATAGGCGTTTCTGCGGCCGCAGACGTGACTTGAGGATGGTATGTTACCTCACTGATACCAGGCTCAAGGCTGTCACTGAGCGACTGTGGGGAGAGGATAAAAAGACAGAGGTCCTGGACCATATCGGCACTAAAGAAATCAGTAGAAAAAGGGATGTGGTCGTGCAGGCAGATTTTAGGGAGCTAGGAGAGAGATTAAAAAGGAGGATCTCAATGATTACTGTCGGTGCCACGAGCTAGTGAGTACAGAACTGGGGTAGAGCAGATGAATGCATGGCTGGAGATATGGTGCAGGAGGGAGGGCTTTAGATTCTTGAGTCATTGGGACCTTTTCCGGGGAAATGGGACTTGTACAAGCTGCAAGGTTTACAGCTTGACAGAGCTAGGCCCAATATATTCGCGGGGTGGGGCAGGGGTGGGGGGTGGCGAGGATATTGATCTGAAATGTTAACATTGTCTTTCTCCACCGATGCTGCCTGATCCAATTACATCAACAGCATTTACTGTTTTTATTTCTGATTCCAGCATCAGCAGGATTTTGATTTTTGAAAGTTCTCAATTGGGGTAAAGGACATTTTATGAAACTAAATGTGATTTAGCCAAGGTGGACCGGAAACAGCTGCAGGAATGTAAATCAGTGTCAGAGCAGTGTGAGGCATCCATGGTGGAGATCCGGAGGGTTCAGACTAAATATGTTCCCGTGAAGGAAATGCGTGGCACTAACAAATCTAGAGCTCCTTGGATATCAAGAGACATACAGGGTAGAATAACGGAATAAAGGGAGTCTTATGGCAGATACGGAGGGCTCACTACTGCAGGAATCCGAGAGGAGTGTATAAAGTGCAGGGTTTAAATTCGGAAAGCAAAGAGAGAGCATGAAAAGAATCAAGGAAGACCCAAACATATTTTATTAATACATTACGAGCAAGAGGATAACTAAAGAAAGAGTGGGGCCTATTAGAGACCCTAAAGGTAATCTGTGTCTGGAGGCAGAAGCTGTGGATATGGATCTTAATGCATAATTTGCATCTGTTTGCACAAATGGAGGGGTGATGCAGACATTGCAATAAGGGAAGAGGAGTGTGAAAGGACCTATTTCCCTTAGCAGGTGGGTCAACAACCAGGGTGCAGAGATTTCAAGTCATTGGTAGGAGGTTTATAGGGTATTTGAGGGGATAACTTCAGACCCAGAGGGTGGTAGAGATCTGAAACTCATTGCCTGAAAGGTTGGTAGAGGCAGAAACACTCAAAAATTTCACAATTTATTTGGATGTGCACTTGAAATTCCGTAACCTACAGGGCTACAGACCAAGATCTGAAAAGTGAGACTTGATCCCTCGAGCTTGCCCAGCCATTCAATAAGATCATGGCTGATCTGATCCTGGGCTCAGCTCCACTTCCCTCCCTGCTCCCCATAACACTTCACACACTTATCGTTCAAAAATCTGTCTATCTCCACCTTAAATATATTAAGTAGTAGCAGGACATTAAGAAAATCATAATACAATCAAGCAGCATAAAAATGGTTTTATGTAAGGGAAATCATGTTTGACAAATGTATCAGAGTTCTTTGAGGATGTAACGAGCAGGGTGCATAAAGGGAAACTGCTAGATGTGGTGTATGTGGATTCCAAAAGACATTCGATAAGGTACCATCTAAAAGGTTACTACACAAGATAAGATATCATGGTGTTGGGGGTAACATGGATGGAGGATTGGCTAACTAACAGAAAACAGTCAGGATAAATGGGTCATTTTCAGGTTAGCAAACTGTAACTAGTGGGGTGCCACAGGGATCAGTGCTGGGGCCCCACCTTTTTACAATCTATATTAATGACTTGGATTAAGGGACTGAGTGTATTGTCGACAAATTTGCTGGATACAAAGATGGGTGGGAATGTAAGTTGTGAAGAGGATACAAAGAGTCTGCAAAAAGATACGTTAAATGAGTGGGTAAAAATTTGGCAGATGGATTATAATGTGGGAAAATATGAGGTTATGCAATTCGGTAGGAAGACTAGAAAAGCAAAGTACTATTTAAATGGAGACAGACTACATAATGCTGCAGTACAGGGGGACCTGGGGGGCGGGCGGGGTTCATGTACATGAAACACAAAATGTTAGCATGTAAGCACAGCAAGTAATTAGGAAGGCAAATGGAAAATTAACCTTTATTGCAAGGGGGATAGTATAAAAGCAGGGGAGTCCTGCTTCAACTGTACAAAGTATTGGTGATGCCACACTTGGAGTACTGCGTACAGTATTGGTCTCCTTATTTAAGGAAGTATGTACTTGCATTGGAGGCAGTTCAGAGAAGGTTCACGAGGGTGTTTCCTAAAATTAAAGGGTTGTCTTATGAGGAAAGGTTGAGCATGTTGGGCCTGTACTTACTGGTGTTTAGAAGAATAAGTGGTGATCTTATTGATGCATATAAGATTCTCAGGGGGCTTGACAGGGTAGATGCTGGGAGGATATTTCCTGCGAGTGGGAAATCAAGAACTAGGGGGCATAGTTTCAGAATAAGGGTTATCCATTTTAGGCGGAGATGAGGAGGAATGTCTTCTGTCAGAGGGTATTGAATCTTTGGAATTCTCTTCCCCAGAGAGTTGTGGAAAATGGGTCATTGAATAAATACAAGGCTGAGATAGATAGATTCTTGAACTATAGCGGAGTCAAGGGTTATATGGACAGGCAGGAAAGTCGAGGTGAGGCCAATATCCCATCATGAGCTGATTATCTAGCGGAGCACGCTCGAGGGGCCCAATGGCCAACTCCTGCTCCTATTTCTTATGTTCTTATATAGCAACTGCTTTGTGTGTGCTCTTTGCGTTCCACTCAACCAGATGAGAGCTGTTGAACACAGTAGACATTAGGACCCTGCGGCCGCCCATACGGCGGTGCTTTTAGGTCATGGTTCCAGGCTCTGTCTGACACAATCAGTTAGTCATTTGAAAGCTCAATAGAAAATAGGAAAAACATTCCTCAACATTAAAGAGCTGGGAGAAATTGGCACAGGACAACACATGTGTGAATTAGTAACCTCTAACACACAGTGTGCCACCAAGGAGTGCAATGTGCAATTAATTGCTCACCTTCAGTCCTATCCCTCAATCCCAGTCCATCTCTGGGAGAGTGTTACAAGGTTCAACCCATCCTCTCAACAAAAATATTACCCACACAATACCAGATCAAATACACGTTACACACAGCTGCTGATAGCTAATACCAAGAAGAAATGTGCTCCGAAGTTAAATAAATGATTACATCCTCTCACACACACACATACATATATTTACGATTATCAATATCTATCTATCATCTTTCTCTCTTTCTTACAGAGCGAGGATCTAGTGTAATATAAACAGAGACAGGGCCTAGTGTAATATAAAATGAGACAGGATCTAGCGTAATATAAACAGAGAATGGACCTAGTGTACTAGAAACAGAGACAGAGTCTTGTATAATATAAACAGAGACAGTGCCTCGTGTAATATAAACAGAGACAGGGTCTGGTGTAATATAAACCGAGACAGGACCTCGTGTAATATAAACAGAGACAGGGTCTGGTGTAATATAAACCGAGACAGGACCTCGTGTAATATAAACCGAGACAGGGCCTTGTGTAATATAAACAGAGACAGGGTCTAGTGTAATATAAACAGCGACAGGGTCTAGTGTAATATAAACAGCGACAGGATCTAGTGTAATATAAACAGAGACTGGGTCTAGTGTAATATAAACAGCGACAGGGTCTAGTGTAATATAAACAGAGACAAGGTCTAGTGTAATATAAACCGAGACAGGGCCTAGTGTAATATAAACAGAGACAGGGTCTAGTGTAATATAAACAGAGACAGGGTCTAGTGTAATATAAACAGAGACAGGGTCTGGTGTAATATAAACCGAGACAGGGCCTCGTTTAATATAAACAGAGACAGGGTCTTGTGTAATATAAATAGGGACAGGGTCTGGTGTAATATAAATAGGTAAATGGTCTGCTGTGTATAAACATAGACAGGGTCTTGTGGAATACAAATAGGGACAGGGTCTGGTGTAATATAAACAGAGATACGGCCTCGTGTAATATAAACAGAGACAGGGCCCCGTGTAATATAAATAGGGGCAGGGTATTGTGCAATATAAACAGGGATAGGAAACATAGAAACAGAGCAAATAGGTGCAGGAATAGGCCATTCGGCCATTCGAGCCTCCACCGCCATTCAATGAGTTCATGGCTGAACATGCAACTTCAGTAACCCATTCCTTGTTTCTCTCCATACCCCTTGATCCCCCTAGTAGTAAGGACTACATCTAACTCCTTTTTGAATATATTTAGTGAATTGCCTCACCAACTTTCTGTGGTAGAGAATTCCACAGGTTCACCACTCTCTGGGTGAAGAAGTTTCTCCTCATCTCGGTCCAAAATGTCTTACCCCTTATCCTGAGACTATGACCCAAGGTTCTGGACTTCCCCAACATTGGGAACAATCTTCCTGCATCTAACTTGTCTAAACCCGTCAGCATTTTAAACGTTTCTTTGAAGTCCCCTCTCATTTTTCTGAACTCCAGTGAATACAAGACCTGTTGATCCAATCTTTCTTGATATGTCAGTCCCGCCATCTCGGGAATCAGTCTGGTTAACCTTCGCTGCACTCTCTCCATAGCATGAATGTCCTTCCTCAAGTTAGGAGACCAAAACTGTACACAATACTCCAGGTGTGGCCTCACCAACTGTACAACTGTAGTAACACCTCCCTGCCTCTTGTACTCAAATCCCCTCGCTATCAAGGCAAACATACCATTTGCTTTCTTAACCGCCTGCTGTACCTGCATGCCAACCTTCAATGACTGATGGACCATGACACCCAGGTCGCGTTGCACCTCCCCTTTTCCTAATCTGTCACCATTCAGATAATAATCTGTCTCTCTGTTTTTACCACCAAAGTGGATAACCTCACAATTATCCACATTATACTTCAACTGCCATGCATTTGCCCACATACCTAACCTATCGAAGTCACTCTACAGCCTCGTAGCATCCTCCTCGCAGCTCACACTGCCAACCAACTTAGTGTCATTTAATCCCCTCTTCTAAATCACTAACGTACAATGAAAACGGCTGGGGCCCCCTTAGTGTAATATAAACAGAAACAGGGTCTAGTGTAAAATAAACAGAGACAGGGTCTAGTGTAATTTAAACAGAGACATGGTATAGTGTGATATAAACAGAGACAGGGTCTTGTTTAATATAAACAGGGAAGGGTCGAGTGTAATATTCTCAGAGACAGGGTTTCGTGTAATATAAACAGAAACGGGGTCTTGTGTAATATAATCAGAGTTAGGGTTTAGTGTAATATAAACAGAGACAGGGTCTAGTGTAATATAAACAGAGACAGGTTCTCGTGTAATATAAACAGAGACAGGGTCTAGTTTAATATAGCAGACACAGGGCCAATGTAATATAACAGAGACAGGGCCTAGTTTAATATAAACAGAGAGAGTGCCTCGTGTAATATAAACAGCGACAGGGTCTGGTGTAACATATACAGAGACAGGGCCTAGTGTCATATAAACAGAGATAGGGTTTAGTGCAATATAAAGAGGGAGAGAGTCTAGTGTAATATACACAGAGACAGGGTCTAGCGCAATATGAAGAGGGACAGAGTCTAGTGTAATATAAACAGGGAGAGGGTCCAGTGTAATATACACAGAGACAGGGTTTAGTGTAAAATAAACAGAGAGAGGGTCTATTGTAATCTAAACAGAGACAGGGTCCAGTGTAATATAAACAGGGACAGGGTTTAGTGTAATATAAACAGGGACAGAATCTAATGTAATATGAACCTCTATTATTCTATCACAAACATTCATCATTTTAATCACCTCTATTAAATCAACCTTTCGCCTTCTCTCCTCAATCCCAGTTTGTTACGTCTCTGTATAACTGAAATACCTAATTCCTGGTAGAATTCTAGGAATCCTCTTCTGCACCATCTTCAAGGCCTTGAGTAAGTGGAGCTGAATCCACGGCCAGATCAGCCATGATCTTGTTGAATGGCGGAGCAGGCTCGAGGGGCTAGATGGCCTACTTCTGTTGTTAATTCTTATGTTCTCATGTTTGACATATTTACCAAAGTCTGGATTGAAATTAACTCAATCTCTATTGTTCTATCAGATTAATTGTACGGGTGAATGCTCTCTTAAAAGTGGACTGAGCAATAATCTGAGTATTATTAATTATTGATTGATATAACTTGTTCTAATAATGCAGATGGTGATTTATCTGTTCAGCAACAGCCGCCTCTGCATGATTCCTGTTTCAATACGATCAATGTCGCCACCTGCTGATCATAAACATCTACTGCAGGTGCCAGAGTTTTTATAAACATGATTATTTAAATCCACACACAACTTGCATTTTGCCAGTCAAGTTCACCCAGAGGGGTTTCTCAGAGCAAACAGCAAGAGGGCCAAGAGATCAGGAGGGGTTAAGGGAGATAGGACAGAATTAATGTTATCCATTCTGAGGAATTTTTCATGGGAAGGTGTGAAGTTATATAAGAACATATGAAATAGGAGCAGGAGTAGGCCATACGGCCCCTCGAGCCTGCTCCGCCATTCAATATGATCATGGCTGATCATCGCCCTTAACGCCACTTTCCTGCATTATATCCATATCACTTGATTCTCCTGCAGCCCAAAAATCTATCGATCTCAGCCCTGAGTAGATTCAACAACGTCATGTTCACAGTCCTTTAGAGCGAGAATTTCAAAGATTCACAACGCTCTCGGCGATGAAATTCATCCTCTTCTCGTTCTTAAATGGCCGACCCCTTATCCTGAAACTATGCCCTCTAGTTCTAGACTCTCCAGCATCAACGCTATCAATCCCCTTCAGAATCTTCTATCTTTCAATGAGAGCATCTCTCATTCTTCTGAACTGCAGAGCGCAGAGGCGCATTCAACCCAATCTATCACCATAAGAGAGATCTCTCATCTCAGGAATCAATCTAGTGACCCACCGTTTTACCACAACCAAGGCAAGTATATCCCCGCTTGGATAAGGAGACCCAAACTGCCCCAGTACTCCACGACCGTGGAGTGCACGTCCACAGATCCCTGAAGGTAGCAGGACAGGGAGACAACGAGGTTAAAAAGGCATACGGAATACGTGCCTTTATTGGTCGTGGCTTAGAATACAAGATCAGCGAGATTATGTATTAACTCGATAAAATACTAGTTAGTCCACAGCGAGAGTACTGCGTTCAGTTCCGGTCATCACATAACAGGAAATATATGATTGTACTAGATCGGGTACAGAGCTGAGAAACGAGGATGTTGCCAGGACTGGAGGCTTTTTGCTATGAGGAATGATTGGATAGGCTGGAGTTGTTTTCTTTGGAACAGAGAAGGCCGAGGGGAGATTTAATTGTCGTGTACAACGTATAAGAGGACGAGATAGAGTTGATAAGAAGGAGGAAATTCCCTGAGCAGAATGGTCAATAACCAGAGAGAACAGATGTAAAGTAATTGGTAAAAGGTTTAGAGGGAATCAAAGAGCAATCCTTTTCATCCAGAGGGTGCTGAGGGTCTGGAACTCACTGCCTGAAAGGGAGGTACAGGCAGACACGCTCATTTCTTTGAAAAAGTAACCTGGATATGCACTTGAAGTGCCGTAACATACAGGGCAATGTTCGAAGAGCTGGAAAAAGCGATGAAGCATGATGGCTGTTTTGAGGCCAGCACAGACACGATGGGCACAATGGCCTCCCCCTGTGTCGTAAACCTCTCGGGTTCTATCACAATCTTTCATCATTTTAATCAGCTCTATTAAATCATCCTTTAACATTCTCTGCTCAATTCCAGTTTCTCTCATCTCTGCATAACTGAAATACCTCATTCCTGGTAGAATTCTAGTAAATCTCTTCTGCACCATCTTCAAGGCCTTGACATAATTCCCAAAGTCTGGATTGAAATTAATTCAATCTCTATTGATCCATCAGATTAATTCTAAGGATGCATGCACTCTTAAAATTGGTCTGAGCATTAATCTGAGTATTACTAATTATTGATTGATAACGACGATATAACTTGTTCCAACAATGCAGACGGTGACTTATCTGCTCAGCAACATCAGCCTCTGAATGATTCATGTTTCAGTAAGATCACTGTCGCCACCTGCTGACCATAAACATCTACTGCAGGAGCCAGAGTTTTTATGAACATGATTATTTAATTCCACACTCAACACCTTGCATTTTCCCAGTGACGTTCACCCAGAGGAGTGTCTCAGAGCAAACCACAAGAGGGCCAAGAGATCAGGAGGAGTTAATGGAGAAAGGACACAATGAGTGTTATCAATTCTGAGCAGGTTTTCATGGGAAGGTGTGAAGTTATATACGAACATCAGAATTAGGAGCAGGAGAAAGCCATACAGCCCCCCGAGTCTACTCCGCCATTCAATAAGATCAAGGCTGATCAATACATCAACTCCATTTTCCTGAATTATCGCCATATCCCTTGATTCTCATACAGTCCAAAAATCTATCTATCTCAGCCTTGAATATAATCAACGACTCAGCCTCCACAGTACCTTGGATTGAGAATTTCAAAGATTCACAACGCTCTCGATGAAGAACTTCGTCCTTGTCTCCGTCTTAAATGCCCGACCCCTTATCCTGAAACTATGCTCTCAAGTTCTAGAATCTCCAGCCAGGGTAAACAACCTCTCAGCATCCACCGTGTCAATCCATTTCAGAATATTATATCTTACAATGAGAGCATCACTCATTCTTCTACACTTCAGAGAGCATAGGCACATTCGACACAATCTCTCACCATAAGACAGCTCGCTCATCCCAGGAATTATGTTATGTGAACCTCCGTTGCACCACCACCAAGGCAAGTGTATCTCGACCTAAGATAAGGAGACCCAAACTGCCCCAGTGCTCCAGGACCTTGGAGTGCAAGTCCACAGATCCCTGAAAGTAGCAGGACAGGTAGATACGATGGTTAAAAAAGGCTTACACAATACGTGCCTTTATTGGTCGTGGCATAGAATATAGGAGCAGCAAGGTTATGCTTCAAATTTATAAAACACTAGTTACGCCACAGCGAGAGTACTGCTTGCAGTTCTTGTCATTAGATTACAGGAAATATGTGATTGCAATCAAGGGGGTACAGAGGAAATAGACGAGGATGTTGCCAGGACTGGAGAATTTTAGCCATGAGGAAAGGTTGTATGGGCTGGAGTTGTTTTCTTTGGAACAGATGATATTTAATAGACGTGGACAAGATTATAAGGGGCCTAGATAGAGTTGATAGGAAGGAGCTATTTCCGTTAGCAAAGTGATCAATAAACAGGGAGAATAGATGTAAAGGAATTGGTAGAGGATTTGAGGGGATCGAGGTGAAATCCTTTTCATTCAGAGGATGGTGGGGGTCTGGAACTCACTGCCTGAAAGGGAGGTACAGGCAGAATCTTCCATCTCATTGAAAAGGTACCTGGATATGCACCGAGGTGCCGTAACCTACAGGGCACTGGACCAACCGCTGGAAAGTGCGATTAGGCCGGACAGCTGCTTTTCGGCTACCACAGACATGTTGGGCACAAAGGTGAGACTGATACTGTGATACAGAGACACACCAGCAGAGGGAGTGAGATAAAGGTGAGACTGATACTGTGATACAGAGACACACCAGCAGGGGGAGTGAGATAAAGGTGACACTGAGTACTGTGATACAGAGACACACCAGCAGGGGGAGTGAGATAAAGGTGAGACTGATACTGTGATACAGAGACACACCAGCAGGGGAAGTAAGATAAAGGTGAGACTGAGTACTGTGATACAGAGACACACCAGCAGAGGGAGTGAGATAAAGGTGTGACTGATATTGTGATACAGAGGCACACCAGCAGAGGGAGTGAGATAAAGGTGAGACAGATATTGTGATACAGAGACACACCAGCAGAGGGAGTGAGATAAAGGTGAGGCTGATACTGTGATAGAGAGAAACACCAGCAGAGGGAGTGAGATAAAGGTGAGACTGATACTGTGATACTGAGAAGCACCAGCAGAGGGAGTGAGATAAAGGTGAGACTGATATTGTGATACAGAGACACACCAGCAGAGGGAGTGAGATAAAGGTGAGACAGATATTGTGATACAGAGACACACCAGCAGAGGGAGTGAGATAAAGTGAGACTGATATTGTGATACAGAGACACAACAGCAGAGGGAGTGAGATAAAGGTGAGACTGATAATGTGGATACAGAGACGCACCAGCAGAGGGAATCAGATAAAGGTGAGACTGATATTGTGATACAGAGACACACCAGCAGAGGGAGTGAGATAAAGGTGAGACTGATACTGTGATACTGAGATACACCAGCAGAGGGAGTGAGATAAAGGTGTGACTGATACTGTGATAGAGAGACACACTAGCAGAGGGAGTGAGATAAAGGTGAGAATGATACTGTGATACAGAGACACACCAGCAGAGGGAGTGAGATAAAGGTGAGACTGAAATTGTGATACAGAGACACACCAGCAGAGGGAGTGAGATAAAGTGAGACTGATATTGTGATACAGAGACGCACCAGCAGAGGGAGTGAGATAAAGGTGAGACTGATACTATGATACAAAGACACACCAGCAGAGGGAGTGAGATAAAGCTGAGACTGATACTGTGATACAGAGACACACCAGCAGGGGAGTGAGATAAAGGGGAGACTGATATTGTGATACAGAGACACACCAGCAGAGGGAGTGAGATAAAGTTGAGACTGATACTGTGATACAGATCACACCAGCAGGGGGAGTGAGATAAAGGTGAGACTGAGTATTGTGATACAGAGACACACCAGCAGGGGGAGTGAGATAAAGGTGAGACTGATACTGTGATACAGAGACACACCAGCAGGGGGAGTGAGATAAAGGTGAGACTGAGTACTGTGAAACAGAGACACAACAGCAGAGGGAGTGAGATAAAGGTGAGACAGATATTGTGATACAGAGACACACCAGCAGAGGGAGTGAGATAAAGTGAGACTGATATTGTGATACAGAGACGCACCAGCAGAGGGAGTGATATAAAGGTGAGAATGATACTATGATACAAAGACACACCAGCAGAGGGAGTGAGATAAAGGTGAGACTGATACTGTGATACAGAGACACACCAGCAGAGGGAGTGAGATAAAGGTGATACTGATACTGTGACAGAGAGACACACCAGCAGAGGGAGTGAGATAAAGGTGAGACTGATATTGTGATACAGAGACACACCAGCAGAGGGAGTGAGACAAAGGTGAGACTGAAACTGTGATACAGAGACACACCAGCAGAGGGAGTGAGATAAAGGTGAGACTGATACTGTGATACTGAGAAACACCAGCAGAGGGAGTGAGATAAAGATGAGACTGATACTGTGATACAGAGACACACCAGCAGAGGGAGTGAGATAAAGGTGAGACTGATACTGTGATACAGAGACACACCAGCAGAGGGAGTGAGATAAAGGTGAGACTGATACTGTGATAAAGAGATACACCAGCAGAGGGAGTGAGATAAACGTGAGACTGATATTGTGATAAAGAGACACACCAGCAGAGGGAGTGAGATAAAGGTGAGACTGAGACTGTGATACTGAGACACACCAGCAGAGGGAGTGAGATAAAGGTGAGACTGATACTGTGATATAGAGACACTCCAGCAGAGGGAGTGAGATAAAGGTGAGACTGATACTATGATACAGAGACACACCAGCAGAGGGAGTGATATAAAGGTGTGACTGATACTGTGATACAGAGACACACCAGCAGGGGGAGTGAGATAAAGGTGAGACTGATATTGTGATACAGAGACACACCAGCAGAGGGAGTGAGATAAAGGTGAGACTGATACTATGATACAGAGACACACCAGCAGAGGGAGTGATATAAAGGTGTGACTGATACTGTGATACAGAGACACACCAGCAGGGGGAGTGAGATAAAGGTGAGACTGATATTGTGATACAGAGACACACCAGCAGGGGGAGTGAGATAAAGCTGAGACTGATACTGTGATACAGAGACACACCAGCAGAGGGAGTGAGATAAAGTTGAGACTGATACTGTGATACAGAGACACACCAGCAGGGGGAGTGTGATAAATGTGAGACTGATATTGTGATACAGAGACACACCAGCAGGGGGAGTGAGATAAAGCTGAGACTGATACTGTGATACACAGACACACCAGAAGGGGGAGTGAGATAAAGGTGAGACTGAGTACTGTGACACTGAGACACATCAGCAGGGGGAGTGAGAGAAAGGTGAGACTGAGTACTGTGATACAGAGACACACCAGCAGGGGGAGTGAGATAAAGGTGAGACTGATACTGTGATACAAAGACACACCAGCAGTGGGAGTGAGATAAAGTTGAGACTGATACTGTGATACAGAGACACAACAGCAGGGGGAGTAAGATAAAGGTGAGACTGAAACTGTGATACAGAGACACACCAGCAGGGGGAGTGAGATAAAGGTGAGACTGATACTGTGATACAGAGACACACCAGCAGAGGGAGTGAGATAAAGGTGAGACTGATACTGTGATAGAGAGACACACCAGCAGAGGGAGTGAGATAAAGGTGATACTGATATTGTGATACAGAGACACACCAGCAGAGGGAGTGAGACAAAGGTGAGACTGATACTGTGATACAGAGACACACCAGCAAAGTGAGTGAGATAAAGTTGAGAATGATACTATGATACAGAGACACACCAGCAGAGGGAGTGAGATAAAGGTGAGACTGATACTGTGATACAGAGACACACCAGCAGAGGGAGTGAGATAAAGGTGAGACTGATACTGTGATAGAGAGACACACCAGCAGAGGGAGTGAGATAAAGGTGAGACTGATATTGTGATACAGAGACACACCAGCAGAGGGAGTGAGACAAAGGTGAGACTGAAACTGTGATACAGAGACACTCCAGCAGAGGGAGTGAGATAAAGGTGAGACTGATACTGTGATACTGAGACACACCAGCAGAGGGAGTGAGATAAAGGTGAGACTGATACTGTGATACAGAGACACACCAGCAGAGGGAGTGAGATAAAGGTGAGACTGATACTGTGATACAGAGACACACCAGCAGAGGGAGTGAGATAAAGGTGAGACTGATACTGTGATACAGAGATACACCAGCAGAGGGAGTGAGATAAAGGTGAGACTGATATTGTGATACAGAGACACACCAGCAGAGGGAGTGAGATAAAGGTGAGACTGAGACTGTGATACTGAGACACACCAGCAGAGGGAGTGAGATAAAGGTGAGACTGAGTACTGTGATACAGAGACACACCAGCAGGGGGAGTGAGATAAAGGTGAGACTGATATTGTGATAGAGAGACACACCAGCAGGGGGAGTGAGATAAAGGTGATACTGATACTGTGATAGAGAGACACACCAGCAGAGGGAGTGAGATAAAGGTGAGACTGATACTGTGATATAGAGACACTCCAGCAGAGGGAGTGAGATAAAGGTGAGACTGATACTATGATACAGAGACACACCAGCAGAGGGAGTGATATAAAGGTGTGACTGATACTGTGATACAGAGACACACCAGCAGGGGGAGTGAGATAAAGGTGAGAATGATATTGTGATACAGAGACACACCAGCAGGGGGAGTGAGATAAAGCTGAGACTGATACTGTGATACAGAGACACACCAGCAGAGGGAGTGAGATAAAGGTGAGACTGATACTGTGATACAGAGACACACCAGCAGGGGGAGTGAGATAAAGGTGAGACTGATATTGTGATACAGAGACACACCAGCAGGGGGAGTGAGATAAAGCTGAGACTGATACTGTGATACACAGACACACCAGAAGGGGGAGTGAGATAAAGGTGAGACTGAGTACTGTGACACTGAGACACATCAGCAGGGGGAGTGAGAGAAAGGTGAGACTGAGTACTGTGATACAGAGACACACCAGCAGGGGGAGTGAGATAAAGGTGAGACTGATACTGTGATACAGAGACACACCAGCAGTGGGAGTGAGATAAAGTTGAGAATGATACTGTGATACAGAGACACAACAACAGGGGGAGTAAGATAAAGGTGAGACTGAAACAGTGATACAGAGACACACCAGCAGGGGGAGTCAGATAAAGGTGAGACTGATACTGTGATACAGAGACACACCAGCTGGGGGAGTGAGAAAAAGGTGAGACTGATACTGTGATACAGAGGGAGTGAGATAAAGGTGAGACTGAGACTGTGGTATAGAGACACACCAGCAGGGGGAGTGAGATAAAGGTGAGACTGGGTCTGTGATACTGAGACACACCAGCAGAGGGAGTGAGATAAAGGTGAGACTTAGTACTGTGATACTGAGACACACCAGCAGGGGGAGTGAGATAAACGTGAGACTGAGACTGTGGTACAGAGACACACCAGCAGGTGGAGTGAGATAAAGGTGAGACTGAGACTGTGGTACAGAGACACACCAGCAGGGGGAGTGAGATAAAGGTGAGACTGATATTGTGGTACAGAGACACACCAGCAGGGGGAGTGAGATAAAGGTGAGACTTAGTACTGTGGTACAGAGACACACCAGCATGGGGAGTGAGATAAAGGTGAGACTGATACTGTGATACAGAGACACACCAGCAGGGGGAGTGAGATAAAGGTGAGACTGAGACTGTGGTACAGAGACACACCAGCCGCGGGAGTGATATAAAGGTGAGACTGATACTGTGATACTGAGACTCACCAGCAGAGGGAGTGAGATAAAGGTGAGACTGATACTGTGATACAGAGACACACCAGCAGGGGAGTGAGATAAAGGTGAGACTGATATTGTGATACAGAGACACACCAGCAGAGGGATTGAGATAAAGGTGATACTGATACTGTGATACAGAGACACACCAGCAGCGGGAGTGAGATAAAGGTGAGACTGAGTACTGTGATACAGAGACACACCAGCAGAGGGAGTGAGATAAAGGTGAGACTTAGTACTGTGATACTGAGACACACCAGCAGAGGGAGTGAGATAAAGGTGAGACTGATATTGTGATACAGAGACACACCAGCAGGGGGAGTGAGATAAAGGTGAGACTGAGACTGTGGTACAGAGACACACCAGCAGAGGGAGTGAGATAAAGGTGAGACTTAGTACTGTGATACTGAGACACACCAGCAGGGGGAGTGAGATAAAGTTGAGACTGGGACTGTGGTACAGAGACACACCAGCAGGCGGAGTGAGATAAAGGTGAGACTGATACTGTGATACAGAGGCACACCAGCAGAGGGAGTGAGATAAAGGTGAGACTGATACTGTGATACAGAGACACACCAGCAGGGGGAGTGAGATAAAGCTGAGACTGAGACTTTGATACAGAGGCACACTTCACGCACACGTTGTTGTCAGGACACCGGAAGCGTCCCTGACTTCCATGTAGTACAGGAGGAGCATAACACATGTCCAAGCTGGCCTGCCATCACTTAACCCTTAGGTAAACTTAATTTGGCAACAACAATGGTACTTACTGAAAAAGAAAAGAAATAAGAAAAGCTACTTACCAATTTTGCATTAATCGAATACTATATCAGTGGAGCCTCAACAGCCCCAAAATGCCCAGCAACTGTATTCAAGCTGGAAGGCCTGAGAGCTACAGAGAAGTCCATGACCTGAGCCTACACTTCCAGGATGGTGTTACAATCCAAATCCACACCCTTCGCTTACAACATAACCCTAACTCTGATTCAAATGGTCAGACACATGGCAGATTAAATTTAACACAGAGAATTGTGAAGTAAGGTATGTTGGTAGGAAGATTGAGGAGAAGCAATATGAACTAAATTATACACTTTGAAAGGGAGATCAAGGACATAGAGACCTGGGGGCATATTTACACAAATCTTTGAAGGCTGCCGGACAAGGTGAACAGGATGTTAAATGCCATTCTGTGCCATATGCTTCATTAATAGACCAATAGATTAAAGAAAGTGGAAGTACAGACAATGAACAACCGGGAACTTTTCGTGAAGAAAATCCTGCTGGGAACATGTGGCATGAAAGTCGCCGACGTCTTCGCCTTCCAGGACCTCCGGAAGAGAGGTTACTTCGATGTGACCTTCAGAACCGTCACCCTCTGCCTGAAGTTCCTGAAGGGTTTGAAGGAGGCGAGTGAACCGGTGCGCTCAGTGCTAACTTGGGAGCCGCTGTTCACCCTCCCGTCGCAGCGAAGATGCACTATCACAGTGCAAATGTACGACCCCCACATCCCCGTCATCGAAATGCTGACTTTCCTCAACAGGTTTGTCGATGGGGCAGGAAGCAGCAGTGATGTGAAAGACGGGCACGGAATATGGACCAGCAAGCGCCAGATCCAGGCCACCTTGAAGGTGGACGCCAGCGGAACCATCCTGCACCCACCCTCCAGCTTTTCCATCGGAGGAAGCCGGGGCTACATGGTGTACGCTGGCCAACCCAACGTGTGCCGCACCTGCGGGAAGGCAGGCCATGTGGCGGCAAGCTGCAAGACGGTCATCTGCCGAAACTGCAAGAACGAGGGCCACCAGTCAAAAGACTGCAAGGAGACCAAGTGCTGCAACCACTGTGGTCTGGCTGGGCACCTTTACAAAAACTGCCCCAAACGCAATCGCAGCTATGCGCAGGCAGCAAAGAACTTTGCACCAGAGGAGGAGGAAGCTGACGAACACAACGCGCCAGAGGAGAGCCACACCCTCCCCCCGACCATGAACTCGGGACAAGACGGCGAGGAAGAGAACACTGCTACCGCGAGCTGCGAGCCACCAGCAGCCAGCAGCGAACCTCGCCCCCAGAGCACCGAACCCAGAGACGAGCTGACATCAGACGAGGAAGCGGAATGGCAGATAGTCGGGAAAAGGCGCAAGGCCAAGAGGCGACCACCAAGCTCGGCAGAAACCAGCGACGGCAGCTTGTCTGATGAGGAAAAGTGCCACCGCCTGAAGAAGAGGCAATGCGCCATCCCACGGCCACGGAAAAACAGGAGCAGGAAAGCGACCAACACAGCCCTGCCCCAGGAACCAGAGAGAAACAAAGGTCCCAGCGCACACGAGCTCCGGGAAACTGGCAGCGAAGGAGCAACCAACGCAGACCAGCCCCGGGATAACGGGAGCAGCGAAGTGTCCAGCACACCCCACCTCCGGAACACCGGGAGCGACGCAGCGATCGACGCACACCAGCTCGACACCGCCGCGACTGAGGGAAAGGGGGAACCACCAACACCAGGCGAGGACAGTGCAGAGAACATTGAGGACTTAATCGCAGAACTGCAGCAGACCCCTGGTCAAAACATCCCCACAGCAGAGGACGACGATGACCACGCCACCCCAGGTGCAGTAAATGTTGAATTTGATGTAAATAGTAATAACTTACACATGCTGGAAATCGCCATTGTGGAATATGAGGCAACTGAAAACGGTTTACCAGAAATTGAAAACGATGTATCTGAACTGCAATGTATGTAAATGTAAAACATAGCGTAAAAATGGATTTAAAAATTGCTAGTATAAACGTGCGTAGCGTGTAATCGACTACGCGATGTGTTTCCACCTTGGGGTACCTCGCCAAGGTCAAAGCGGACCTGCTGTTCTTGCAGGAGTGCGGCCTGCCGTACTCCAGCAGTTACCGGCAGTGGTCACGATGGTGGACCCATGGACCATCCATTTGGTCAGGGGGCAACGACAGCCGAGCTTCCGGCTTGGGCATTCCGCTGCGGGGAGGCCACTTCACCATCACCGAAGTTAAGGAGGTGGTGGGCGGCCGCCTCCTCGTAGCAGATGTAATGTACAAAAACTCCCCTCTCAGGTTAATTAATGTTTACGCTCCAGCTGTGAAGAACGAGAGGCTGGCCCTCTTCCAGCAGCTCCCACTGCTGCTGGCAACCTCCAGGCCGGTCATTCTGGGCGGTGACTTCAACTGCATCATCGATGCGGCTGGACGATCCAGCAGAGCCGACAGCAAACTGGACACCACGTCCAAACTCCTGATGGACGCGGTAAAAGATGCCAAGCTGTGCGACGTCTTCAGCAACCCTGCAGACGGAGCACCGCTCAGATTCACCTGGTCGAGACCAGACGGGTCCGTCCGTTCAAGAATAGACTTCCTGTTTGTGTCCCACACGCTCAAGGTCAGATCCACCGACGTCACGCCGGTGTTCTTCTCTGACCACTGCCTCCTACTGGCTGACTGTCACATGCAGGACAACCAGAAAGTTGGCAGAGGGATATGGAAGCTGAACGTGAAACTGTTGACTCCGGAAAACATTGAGGAACTCAAGAGGGATTACAAAGGTTGGAGAACCGTAAAACCCCTCTGCGATTCCCCGATGCACTGGTGGGAAACAATCAAGACGAACATCAAGAGGTTCTTCATCCTCAAAGGTGTTCAGGAGGCGAGAGGGAGACAGAGGGAATTATCCCGACTCCATGCAAAACCTGCTCCTGCTGCAGTCGATGGGGGTCGATGTCGCGGAGGAACTCGAAGAGGTGCAGGGCCAGCAAGCCTCGCTCTTTGCCTCGGAGTCCTCCAAGATCATCTTCCGATCCAGAGTCCGCTCCATCGAGCAGGATGAGACGTGTTCGCGTTTCTTCTTCCAAAAGGTACACAGGGGGAGCTCTGTGATCACCAGCCTAAAGGAAGAAGACGGTTCTGTGACGTCTTCGCAGCCTGACATGCAGAGGATCAGCGAATCCTTCTATGGCAGGCTGTACGACGTCAAGCCCACAGACCGTGCGGCCTCCCAGTCTTTCCTGTCGTCTATTTCGGATGTCTTAGACGACGGCAAGTGAGAGAGTCTGGACCACCCGCTAATTCTGGACGAGCTGACAAAGGCCGTCCGGTCCTTCGAGACGAATAAAACTCCCGGAAGCGACGGCTTACCGGTCGAGTTGTACTCGGCTCTGTGGGACTGGATGGGCCCAGACCTGCTGGAAGTGTACGGGGGTATGCGTCTGGCCGGTAGCATGTCAGAATCGATGAGGAAAGGCATCGTCACCCTCATCTACAAGCAGAAGGGGGAGAGGGAGGAAATCAAAAACTGGCGGCCCATTTCGCTGCTCAATGTGGACTACAAATCCTGTCAAAGGTCATCGCCAACAGGGTCAAGTCTGCTCTTGAGCTGGTGATTCACCCGGACCAGACCTGTGCTGTCCCTGGTAGGAAGATCTCCGATAGCCTCGCGCTACTCAGAGATACGATCGCCTACGTGCGGGACAGGAGGGTGAACACTTGTTTAATCAGCTTAGACCAGGAGAAAGCCTTTGACAGGATATCGCACACGTACTTGATGGACGTGCTCTCCAAAATGGGGTTCGGGGAGGGCATCCGAAATTGGGTCAAACTGCTCTACACAGACATCAGTAGTGCAGTTCTACTCAACGGGTGGGAAGCTCAAAGCTTTCCAATCAGATCTGGAGTCAGGCAAGGCTGTCCTCTGTCGTCTGTCTTGTTTGTATGTTGTATCGAGCCCTTTGCCGAGTCCATCAGGAAGGACGCGGGCATCAGAGGGGTGACGATCCCAGGCAGCGGAGGCGCTCAGGTCAAAACCTCGCTGCACATGGACGACGTCGCCGTCTTTTGCTCGGACCCGCAGTCGGTCCGCAGATTGCTCGCAATCTGCGACCAGTTTGAACTGGCCTCGGGAGCAAAGGTCAACCGCACCAAAAGCGAGGCCATGCTCTTTGGTCACTGGACCGACCGAGCCTCCATTCCCTTCACCGTCAAGCCAGATTTCCTGAAGGTGCTGGGTTATGGTTCGGAGCAGACGGGGCGTGCGCCTAAAACTGGGACGAGCGCATTGCCAAGGTCAGACAGAAACTGTCATTTTGGGAGCAGCGCTCCCTTTCCATCACAGGCAAGAACCTGGTCATCAGGAGCGAGGTGCTCTCGGTGTTGTTGTATGTGGCGCAGGTCTGGCCCATCTCACGATGCAGCGCCGCGGCAGTCACCCGAGCCGTCTTCCACTCTGTCTGGAGATCCAAAATGGACCGTGTCCGCAGAGACACAATGTACAAATCTCTGGACAGTGGAGGAAAGGACGTTCCGAACGTGGCCCTCATCCTGATGGCCACCTTTGTGTGCGGCTGCATCAAGCTATGCACAGCCCCCCAGTACGCAAACACCAAGTGTCACTACGTGCTGAGGTTCTACCTGTCCCCATTGTTGAGAAGGATGGGTCTGGCCACGCTGCCGCGAAACGTCCCCACCAGTTGGACCATGCCTGTCCACCTGTCCTTCGTGGAAAAGTTCTTCAAAAGAAACCCGTTTGACCACAAGGCCATCAAACAGTGGTCAGCACGTAAGGTCCTGGACGCCCTCCGAAAGAAGGAGAGGGTGGACCCTGTCGGGTGGTTCCCTGAGCGGACTGTCGAACTTGTTTGGCAGAACGTCTCATCGCCAAAGCTTACACACAAGCACCAAGACGTAGCTTGGTTGGCGGTGAGGAGGGCCCTACCCGTCAGAGTGTTCATGCACAGCCGACGCCTCAGCAGCACGGCAAGGTGCCCCCGGGCCGGCTGCGGGGCGGACGAGACTGTCACCCATCTCCTTCAGGATTGCGCCTTTGCAACGCAGGTCTGGAAAGAGATGCAGTGGTTGCTGTCGAGGTTCATCCCAAGCAGCTCCGTAACACAGGACTCTGTGCTCTACGGGCTGTTCCCAGGGACACACACCGAGATAGACATCACCTGCTGCTGGAGGGCCATCAACTCGGTCAAAGACGCCCTTTGGTCTTGCCGAAACTTGCTGGTCTTCCAGAACAAGGAGATGACCATGTCCGCATGTTGCAGACTGGTGCAATCCAAGATCCAGGAATACGTGCTGAGGGACGCACTGAAAATTGGTGCAGTCGCCGCAAAGGCACGGTGGGGTAGGGCCACAGTCTAAAACCCTTCCGCCACGGTAAAACCGGGGGCAGAAATCAGCAGCAAACTCCCTCGGGCTGTATTTGTATTTGTAATTTACACTTTGTGTACATAGAGCACCAAACCTGTAAACATCAATGTAGTGCCATGTACAATGTAAGGTGTGTTATGAAATGCAAGTTTGAAAAGAAAAAATGTAAATGTACCATCACCCATTCCGGGCTCTGTATTGTAACACATGAAATGTAATTTGTGTAAATGTACCACAATGTACCCTGTTTATTGTACTGAATCGCAGTTGAACAGAAAAACGAGAAATGTAACGAACGAAACTGCCGTCGGCACCCAGATGTATTGTATGGGATTGCTGACCGCAGCGAAATGTAATGAAATGCCATTGAATGTACTGTACAGATTCTTTTTATGAATAAAGTATATTTTGAAATTAAAAAAAAAATAAAAAAAAAATTACATCGCTTCTCGGCCTTTTGGCTAAGATCAAGTGGAGTACCTGTTGATTGGGCATTCATATGCAAATCGACTGACTGCAGAAACTCGTTTTTCCAGTTTTGCTGGCTCTGGCCTTTGGCTTGAGCCAGGCGCCAATTGGAGAGAGGAGACAAAATCTGCATGTCGACTAACGATTCGACGGGCCCTTGGGCCTGTCAGGGGGCGGACACGGAGGTCCGCCCGTGCCCCACGAGAGAATGAAGGCTTCGGCCAAAACTCACAGCGAAAGGAGGAATCTATAACCCGGATGGCGGCCAACCGAGCGGCGAACCAGGGAGTCCGAAACACCATCCGAGTGACGGTAAAGAAAGTGGAAGGACAGACAATGATCAACCGGGAACTTTTCGTGAAGAAACTCCTGCTGGGAACATGTGGCATGAAAGTCGCCGACGTCTTCGCCTTGCAGGACCTCCCGAAGAGAGGTTACTTCGATGTGACCTTCAGAACCGTCACCCTCTGCCTGAAGTTCCTGAAGGGTTTGAAGGAGGCGAGTGAACCGGTGCGCTCAGTGCTAACTTGGGAGCCGCTGTTCACCCTCCCGTCGCAGCGAAGACGCACTATCACAGTGCAAATGTTCGACCCCCACATCCCCGTCATCGATGTGCTGACTTTCCTCAACAGGTTTGTCGATGGGGCAGGAAGCAGCAGTGACGTGAAAGACGTGAAAGACGGGTACGGAATATGGACCAGCAAGCGCCAGATCCAGGCCACCTTGAGGGTGGACGCCAGCGGAAACAACCTGCACCCACCCTCCTGCTTTTCCATCGGAGGAAGCCGGGGCTACATGGTGTACGCTGGCCAACCCAACGTGTGCCGCACCTGCGGGAAGGCAGGCCATGTGGCGGCAAGCTGCAAGACGGTCATCTGCCGAAACTGCAAGAACGAAGGCCACCAGGCAAAAGACTGCAAGGAGACCAAGTACTGCAACCTCTGTGGTCTGGCGGGGCACCTTTACAAAAACTGCCCCAAACACAATCGCAGCTATGCGCAGGCAGCAAAGAACTTTGCACCAGAGGAGGTGGAAGCTGACGGACACAACGCTCCAGAGGAGAGCCACACCCTCCCCCCGACCATGAACTCGGGACAAGACGGCGAGGAAGAGAACACTGCTACCGCGAGCTGCGAGCCACCAGCAGCCAGCAGCGAACCTCGCCCCAGAGCACCGAACCCAGAGACGAGCTGACATCAGACGAGGAAGCGGAATGGCAGATAGTCGGGAAAAGGCGCAAGGCCAAGAGGCGACCACCAAGCTCGGCAGAAACCAGCGACGGCAGCTTGTCTGATGAGGAAAAGTGCCACCGCCTGAAGAAGAGGCAATGCGCCATCCCACGGCCACGGAAAAACAGGAGCAGGGAAGCGACCAACACAGCCCTGCCCCAGGAACCAGAGAGAAACAAAGGTCCCAGCGCATACGAGCTCCGGGAAACCGGGAACGAAGGAGAAACCAACGCAGACCAGCCCCGGGATAACGGGAGCAGCGAAGTGCCCAGCACACCCCACCTCCGGAACACCGGGAGCGACGCAGCGATCGACGCACACCAGCTCGACACCGCCGCGACTGAAGAAAAGGGGGAACCACCAACACCAGGCGAGGACACTGCAGAGAACATTGAGGACTTAATCGCAGAACTGCAGCAGTCCCCTGGTCAAAACATCCCCACAGCAGAGGACGATGATGACCACGCCACCCCAGGTGCAGTAAATGTTGAATTTGATGTAAATAGTAATAACTTACACATGCTGGAAATCGCCATTGTGGAATATGAGGCAACTGAAAACGGTTTACCAGAAATTGAAAACGATGTATCTGACCTGCAATGTATGTAAATGTAAAACATAGCGTAAAAATGGATTTAAAAATTGCTAGTATTAACGTGCGTAGCGTGCAATCGACTACGCGATGTGTTTCCACCTTGGGGTACCTCGCCAAGGTCAAAGCGGACCTGCTGTTCTTGCAGGAGTGCGGTCTGCCGTACTCCAGCAGTTACCGGCAGTGGTCACGATGGTGGACCCATGGACCATCCATTTGGTCAGGGAGCAACGACAGCCGAGCTTCCGGCCTGGGCATTCTGCTGCGGGGAGGCCACTTCACCATCACCGAAGTTAAGGAGGTGGTGGGCGGCCGCCTCCTCGTAGCAGATGTAATGTACAAAAACTCCCCTCTCAGGTTAATTAATGTTTACGCTCCAGCTGTGAAGAACGAGCGGCTGGCCCTCTTCCAGCAGCTCCCACTGTTACTGGCAACGTCCAGGCCGGTCATTCTGGGCGGTGACTTCAACTGCATCATCGATGCGGCTGGACGATCCAGCAGAGCCGACAGCAAACTGGACGCCACGTCCAAACTCCTGATGGACGCGGTAAAAGATGCCAAGCTGTGCGACGTCTTCAGCAACCCTGCAGACGGAGCACCGCTCAGATACACCTGGTCGAGACCAGACGGGTCCGTCCGTTCCAGAATAGACTTCCTGTTTGTGTCCCACACGCTCAAGGTCAGATCCACCGACGTCACGCCGGTGTTCTTCTCTGACCACTGCCTCCTACTGGTTGACTGTCACATGCAGGACAACCAGAAAGTTGGCAGAGGGATATGGAAGCTGAACGTGAAACTGTTGACTCCGGGAAACATTGAGGAACTCAAGAGGGATTACAAAGGTTGGAGAACCGTAAAACCCCTGTGCGATTCCCCGATGCACTGGTGGGAAACAATCAAGACGAACATCAAGAAGTTCTTCATCCTCAAAGGTGTTCAGGAGGCGAGAGGGAGACAGAGGGAATTATCCCGACTCCATGCAAAACCTGCTCCTGCTGCAGTCGATGGGGGTCGATGTCGCGGAGGAACTCGAAGAGGTGCAGGGCCAGCAAGCCTCGCTCTTTGCCTCGGAGTCCTCCAAGATCATCTTCCGATCCAGAGTCCGCTCCGTCGAGCAGGATGAGACGTGTTCGCGTTTCTTCTTCCAAAAGGTACACAGGGGGAGCTCTGTGATCACCAGCCTAAAGGAAGAAGACGGTTCTGTGACGTCTTCGCAGCCTGACATGCAGAGGATCAGCGAATCCTTCTATGCCAGGCTGTACGACGTCAAGCCCACAGACCGTGCGGCCTCCCAGTCTTTCCTGTCGTCTATTTCGGATGTCTTAGACGACGGCAAGTGAGAGAGTCTGGACCACCCGCTAATTCTGGACGAGCTGACAAAGGCCGTCCGGTCCTTCGAGACGAATAAAACTCCCGGAAGCGACGGCTTACCGATCGAGTTGTACTCGGCTCTGTGGGACTGGATGGGCCCAGACCTGCTGGAAGTGTACGGAGGTATGCTTCTGGCCGGCAGCATGTCAGAATCGATGAGGAAAGGCATCGTCACCCTCATCTACAAGCAGAAGGGGGAGAGGGAGGAAATCAAAAACTGGCGGCCCATTTCGCTGCTCAATGTGGACTACAAATCCTGTCAAAGGTCATCGCCAACAGGGTCAAGTCTGCTCTTGAGCTGGTGATTCACCCGGACCAGACCTGTGCTGTCCCTGGCAGGAAGATCTCCGATAGCCTCGCGCTACTCAGAGATACGATCGCCTACGTGCGGGACAGGAGGGTGAACACTTGTTTAATCAGCTTAGACCAGGAGAAAGCCTTTGACAGGATATCGCACACGTACTTGATGGACGTGCTCTCCAAAATGGGGTTCGGGGAGGGCATCCGAAATTGGGTCAAACTGCTCTACACAGACATCAGTAGTGCAGTTCTAATCAACGGGTGGGAAGCTCAAAGCTTTCCAATCAGATCTGGAGTCAGGCAAGGCTGTCCTCTGTCGTCTGTCTTGTTTGTATGTTGTATCGAGCCCTTTGCCGAGTCCATCAGGAAGGACGCGGGCATCAGAGGGGTGACGATCCCAGGCAGCGGAGGCGCCCAGGTCAAAACCTCGCTGTACATGGACGACGTCGCCGTCTTTTGCTCGGACCCGCAGTCGGTCCGCAGATTGCTCGCAATCTGCGACCAGTTTGAACTGGCCTCGGGAGCAAAGGTCAACCGCACCAAAAGCGAGGCCATGCTCTTTGGTCACTGGACCGACCGAGCCTCCATTCCCTTCACCGTCAAGCCAGATTTCCTGAAGGTGCTGGGAATATGGTTCGGAGCGGACGGGGCGTGCGCCAAAAACTGGGACGAGCGCATTGCCAAGGTCAGACAGAAACTGTCATTTTGGGAGCAGCGCTCCCTTTCCATCACAGGCAAGAACCTGGTCATCAGGAGCGAGGTGCTCTCGGTGTTGTTGTACGTGGCGCAGGTCTGGCCCATCTCACGATGCAGCGCCGCGGGAGTCACCCGAGCCGTCTTTCACTCTGTCTGGAGATCCAAAATGGACCGTGTCCGCAGAGACACAATGTACAAATCTCTGGACAGTGGAGGAAAGGACGTTCCGAACGTGGCCCTCATCCTGATGGCCACCTTTGTGTGCGGCTGCATCAAGCTATGCACAGCCCCCCAGTACGCAAACACCAAGTGTCACTACGTGCTGAGATTCTACCTGTCCCCATTGTTGAGAAGGATGGGTCTGGCCACGCTGCCGCGAAACGTCCCCACCAGTTGGACCATGCCTGTCCACCTGTCCTTCGTGGAAAAGTTCTTCAAAAGAAACCCGTTTGACCACAAGGCCATCAAACAGTGGTCAGCACGTAAGGTCCTGGACGCCCTCCGAAAGAAGGAGAGGGTGGACCCTGTCGGGTGGTTCCCTGAGCGGACTGTCGAACTTGTTTGGCAGAACGTCTCATCGCCAAAGCTTACACACAAGCACCAAGACGTAGCTTGGTTGGCGGTGAGGAGGGCCCTACCCGTCAGAGTGTTCATGCACAGCCGACGCCTCAGCAGCACGGCACGGTGCCCCCGGGCCGGCTGCGGGGCGGACGAGACTGTCACCCATCTCCTTCAGGATTGCGCCTTTGCAACGCAGGTCTGGAAAGAGATGCAGTGGTTGCTGTCGAGGTTCATCCCAAGCAGCTCCGTAACACAGGACTCTGTGCTCTACGGGCTGTTCCCAGGGACACACGCCGAGACTGACATCACCTGCTGCTGGAGGGCCATCAACTCGGTCAAAGACGCCCTTTGGTCTTGCCGAAACTTGCTGGTCTTCCAGAACAAGGAGATGACCACGTCCGCATGTTGCAGACTGGCGCACTCCAAGATCCAGGAATACGTGCTGAGGGACGCATTGAAAATTGGTGCAGTCGCCGCAAAGGCACGGTGGGGTAGGGCCACAGTCTAAAACCCTTCCGCCACGGAAAACCCGGGGGCAGAAATCAGCACCAAACTCCCTCGGGCTGTATTTGTATTTGTATTTGTAATTTACACTTTGTGTACATAGAGCACCAAACCTGTAAACATCAATGTAGTGCCATGTACAATGTAAGGTGTGTTATGAAATGCAAGTTTGAAAAGAAAAAATGTAAATGTACCATCACCCATTCCGGGCTCTGTATTGTAACACATGAAATTTAATTTGTGTAAATGTACCACAATGTACCCTGTTTATTGTACTGAATCGCAGTTGAACAGAAAAACGAGAAATGTAACGAACGAAACTGCCGTCAGCACCCAGATGTATTGTATGGGATTGCTGACCGCAACGAAATGTAATGAAATGCCATTGAATGTACTGTACAGATTATTTTTATGAATAAAGTATATTTTGAAATTAAAAAAAAAAAATTGCCAATTCTTCTGATTCGGGAGAAGGAAAGGCTCAGTGTTCGTTGGTGTCCTCCTTGATGTTTTTCTTGACTCCCTTCAACCTCCCCTTCGGTTTGTCTATCTCCTGGACTGTTTGCTGGAGAGTGTTCTCTTCATCACGTTGCACCGGCTGCTGTGAGACCGATCGGGCTGCCTAGAACCGGCTATCCATTGACTTTCAATTTGCTCTCCCCCATGGTTACACAGACTGACGCTACCAGACAGCCACTAGTGTTGACGGCGTTTCCCCACCGTTTCTCGACGCCTCCTTCTCTGTAGCTTTGCAGACAGCCTAAATCACACTTCGGAGTTTGGACAACATTTCCAGCACGCCTACTTGAACAGTCAGTTTAACTTTTCCTTTGTTGAAATAACTCCTTAAAGCAACGTTTGCTCCATTAGTAGACCATAGGTTTCTAGCCGATGCATTAGTCTCTTGAAAAGCGGAATAGAAATATCCAAAATCCTTCCACGGATTAAAGAATGCAGACTATTGCAGGCATTGTGTCCAACACTGAGCAGGTCCGCTGCGAGCAGGATTCAAAAACCAGTGCAGTTAAACAATGACACTGTGCAACATTTTAAATTCTCAAATCTCCCACCCTGCACTGTGTGCTAAATCTCCTCAATGACAATTGCACTGCATCCGTGATGTTCAATTTGCTGCAAATTCAACAAATAGAAAAGAATCGCAACGATCAGTAAAATAGTCAAAACCTCCGATATATTAAGCATATATAACAGGATGAGCACAGTTGCAATTTCACATTGCTTTTTATTCATATGTGTTGCGATGCAATTTCCAGTTCAGCGATTTGTGGTATCTCTTTAAGCCACAGGTACACAGATGAGAATCTCTAACCCTATTCTGAATGTACCTGACAGTGTACTGGCAATGTTCCAGCAGAGGCGGCTCTCCCTGCAGCTCTTGCTCATGGGTTTAAATCTTCATCCATTTTTCTGCTCAATAAAGACAGAGTTTGGGTAAAAATCTTATTCCCTGAGACATTAACAACATAACGACATAAGAATTATGAGCCGCAGTACGCCACATATGCAATCGAGCTAGCGCCGCTATTCATTAAGACCATGGCAAATCTTTGACCTCATCTTTTCAACCCGAACCGCTTGTCCTTCATTCCTTTAGATTCCAAAACATTACTATTGATGAAACGTTTCTGAGAACTTTTCCACTAATACAGACAATCGAATCTTCGTTACTGAGCCTGACTCCCGCAGTTAAACATTTTAGTTTAGCTATTGTTGTCTGATCTGCATCTACTATGGTTATCCAGTCAGGGAGTTTGTCTATTGAAGAGACGTTGTTTGATTCATTAGTTTGCTGTGAAAGTTTGTCCGTAATAGCTCTATTTAAATATATTCTGTTCCACTGTAACATGAGTGAGAATGAACTCTCTCACTGCTATGCCCACCTGACTGGCACTTATGGGATAAAGTAACCTGAGTGTCTAAGTGCAGGTTACCCTTTGCGTGAGAATCAGGCATCCAGTCAAGTGATCAGCAGCCTCTTCAAGAAGAACAGAATTCTCCACTTCTCACAGAAAAAGCATCCAGATTTGATCGATACTCGCACTAACGTTGGGTTCTACCTTTCGCTATCAAGCTGTCTGGTCATTGATGGTTCTGGGCTTTCTCTCATTGTGTCAACATGTATATCACGGTAAATCGCTTCTCTCACGCCTTCCGAGCATTCAGCCCCATTGCTATTTACCTTTCACTGTTTATTCCATGCAATCGCTTTATTCAGACTCGAATATTCTTTGAATTTGATCCATCGGTAATGTGACCAGGTTAATATTTCCAGCCAATAGTTAATTACCTCTGAATTAGACCGAGTGCTGGCATCATTTTAGGGCGATGGTTAACTTTAACGTTTCTTGTTTAGTTAATTAGTACTGGAGCAATTTCTGTGTGACGGTCAGTTTACATGCGTTGGTTTATATAATGATGCGTTGGTCAGTTTGAGGTTGCTGGGTCAGTTTACACGTATTGTGTTAGGTGAGAGGCAATTGTTCAGTTTGTGTTAATGGCTTGGGCCTGCCTGGCTCAGTTGAGCGTGATTCTTGTAATTTTTTATTGTTGGGTTTGAAACCCCCGTTTGGCGGTTTTGTGCTATGCTGTTTTGGGCTGATTTCACAGGCGAACCCGAGCTCTGAATTCATGGCCAAATAGTTCAAGGGATGTTTGATATAAATGCTATTCGGCAACAGTCTCAGGGTATTGATCCCTGATTCGAGATTAACTCCAGATTCTTGCTGCTAATGATTGCATTTTATTTAATTACACCCGCAGCTCGCGGTCACTTCAGCTCACTGGGACCTCGGGCAGTGTTCCACTCCCCACCTATCGGTGCGAGAAATCAACGACTCATTTGTACTGTGTACATTTTTGGCTTCCTTAGCTGATGAGACTTACAACTTCCTTTCGAGTCGGTGCAATCAAGGTAACCAGATTGATTCCTTGGATATGAGGGCTGTCCTTTGAGGAGAGATTGAGTTAATTGGACCTGTTTCTTCTGGTGTTTAGAACAATGAGAGGCAAACTGATTGAAACGTATTTGGAGTATTTGTGCATGAAACACAAAAAGTTATTATGCAGGTAGAGTAAGTAATCAGGAAGGCAAATGGAATGTTGGCCTTTATTGCAAGGGGGATGTTTGTGCAGCCATTGCTGTGGCGACATGGGGGATGGGCTAATATTTGACCACTTTACAATTAATACAAATTGTACGAATAGATAAGCCCCTTTCAGCTCACCTTGGTCTTTTGGATTGTTTGTCGATGCACAACTGTGTGAGTCACGTTTCTGAAGTATTAATACATTATTATGCAGCCCCTTTGTATACCTCTCATTATTGACATTTTTTAAAAAACATGGTGTTTATATGACGAAGTAAAAGCTGTTAATTACTTCGTCCATAAAAACACTTGCATAATGGGCATGTAAATAACAAACGATTTTCAATATAGATAAGTGTGAGGTGGTGCATTTTGGCACGAGGGATACGGACTCTACTTACCCTGGGGAAACTGAGAATAAATGGGGTAGATTTGCAAAGGGATTTTGGGGTTCAGTTACACAAATCACTAAACGTAGTAACAGAGGTTAATAAGGACATCAACGTGCAAATAAAGCACTGTAGTTCAGTTCCAGAGGATTATAATTCAAAAGCAGGGAAATTATTTTAAACCTGTATCGAACCTTGTATGATTGTCTCATGGTTTGAGCCGGTGGGGTGCCAATATATCATATCTCTATATATGATTTTCAGTGCTTGCTGCTGCTGTCGTTGTTGTAAATGCTGTTGTAAATATTGTTGTTTGAAACTTTGCCTACTTGTGAAAATGTCGCGCTAAAATGAGTTTCTGACCCATTCAGTAAAAAAGAATAGAGGTAAAATTGGTGGGTTGGAGCTGAGGATATTAGTTTGGGATGCGAGTCACGGACGATACTATGTTTTGGTGGGGAGGAGCTGAGGATATGATGTGGCGTGGAGAGCAGCTGAATATATTATGTGGGGTGGAAAGCAGATGAAGATTATATGTGGGGTGGAGAGGAGCTGAGGATATTGCGTGGGGTGGGGAGGGTCTGAGGATATTGCGTGGGGTGGGGAGGGTCTGAGGATATTGGGTGGGGTGGGGAAGGTCTGAAGATATTGGTTGGGGTGTGGAGGGTCAGAGGATATTGGGTGGGGTGGGGAGGGTCTGAGGATATTGGGTGGGGTGGGGAGGGTCTGAGGATATTGGGTGGGCTGGAGAGGGCCTGCGGAGCTTGGGTGGGGTGAGGAGGGTCTGAGGATATTGGGTGGGGTGGGGAGGAGCTGAGGATATTGGGTGGTGTGTGGAGGAGCTGAGGATATTGGGTGGTGTGGGGAGGAGCCGAGGATATTTAGTGGGTTGGAGAGGGACTGAGGATATTGGGTGGTGTGTGGAGGAGCTGAGGATATTGGGTGGTGTGGGGAGGAGCCGAGGATATTTAATGGGATGGAGAGGGACTGAGGATATTGGGTAGTGTGTGGAGGAGCTGAGGATATTGGGTAGTGTGGGGAGGAGCCGAGGATATTTAGTGGGATGGAGAGGGACTGAGTATGTTGGGTAGTGTGTGGAGGTGCTGAGGGTATTGGGTTGTGCTGGAAGCAGCTCAGGTTATTAAGAGGAGGGCTGAAAGAGGGCTGGGAAATTTTGAATGGGTTGAGCAGGGTCGATGTGAAGAAAATATTTAAATTTGAGGGAGAAACCAAAACTATGGAGCCATAAATAAAATATAGTTGCTCATAAATCCAATAGGGAAATAAGGGTATTCCAGACAGGGAGTTTGAAGATTGACGGGACATTCTTGAATCAATGTTTGGCTCTGAGTGTTCATCCTCGACATCTCTGTTTAAACATATGATATTCTATTGTAAGCATGGGTGGGAAGAAACTCTCATACTGCTGTGCCCAGCTGACTTGCACTACTGGGATAAGGTAACCTGAGTATCTCAAGGCAGGTTTCCTTTGTGTGAGAATCAGGCATCCAGTCTAGTGATCATCAGCCTCTCCAAGAAGGACAGAAAACACCACTTTTCACATAAAATGTATCCAGATTTGATCGATATTGGGACAGACGTTGGTAGCTCAGTTTCACCATCAGACTGTCTGGTCAGTGTATTTTCTGGACAGTACCAAATTGCATAAATATGTACCTCCAGTTATGATCGATTCTCGCACGCCTGATTGAGTATTCAGCCCCGTTGTTCCCCACCTTTTCCTGTTTATTCCTTGTAAACGCTTTATTCAGAGTCGAATATACTTTGAATTTCCTACATCAGTAATGTAACTCGGTTAATCTGTCCACCTAACAGTTAATGATTAGACCATTTTAGGGGAATGCATAACGTTAATGTTTATGGTTAAGTTAATTGGTCCTGGACCAATTTCTGGATGACCGGTCAGTTTACATGTTGGTTTATACAATAGTCACTTGTTCAGTCTCTGTCTGCTTTGTCATTTTGGAAGTGTTAGCTTCGCTTATGGCAAATTGGTCAGTTTCTGGGTGATAGGTCAGCTTACATGTGTTGGGCTAGGTGTTGGGCTAGGCAATCAGTCAGATTGTGATCATTGCTTGGGCCTGTCTGGCTCGGTGGAGCATGATTCTATTACTTTCAGAGTGGTGGGGTTTAAACGCCCGTTTGGCGGTTTTGTGCTTTGCAGGTTTAGACTGATTTCAAAGGTGATCCCTGCTCTGAATAAATAGCAAATAGTACAAGGGGTGCTTGATATCAATGCCATTCGACAACAGTTTCAGGGAATCGCTCGCTGTTTCCGGACTTTCTCCAGCATCTTGATGTTAAAGATGTAAATTAATACAATTTCAACCGCAGCTCGGGGTCAGTTCGGCTCACTGGGACTTCTGGCTGTGGCTTCATTCTCCAATCGGTTGGAGAAAATACCGAATAATTTGTACTGTTTACAGTTTTGGTCTCCACACTTCAGGAAACTTCAAACTTTCTTTATAGGACGTGCAATCAAGTTTCATCAGATTGATTTCTTGGATGTGAGGTCAGTCCGATAAGGATACATCGGGTGAAATGGACCTGTATACTCTCGTGTTTAGAAGAATGAGAGGCAACCTGATTTAAAATTATAGAATTCATAGGGGCTTGGACTTTCAACCTCAGAGGTGAGTGCGCTCCAAGCTGAGCCAAGGAGACAGATAGCGACTCAACCAAACTTTATATTAGTGGCTGAACTCGCAGCTCAATATTCCCAAATCTTCTTATTCGGGAGACAGGGAGGCTCAATACTCATTAGTTTCCTCCTTGTTGTTTATCTTGACCATCTTCAAGCTCTCCTTCAAATTATCTGTCTCCTGGACTGTTTGCTGGAGAGTTCACTTTTTCACTTTAGTCTGTCTGCTGTGATAACCTTCCTGTTGATTAAAATCAGCTTTCCAGTGACTTTGAATTTTCGCTCCCCTGGGTTACACAGACTGACGCTACCAGATGGAAAGTAGTGTTGACAGCGGTTCCCCTCATCCTCTCGCCGCCTCCTTATCTGTACGTTTCCAAAGAGCCCGAATCACACTTTGGGAAATAGATCAAAATTCGCAGCACGCCTTCTGGAACAGTCAATTTAATGTTTTCTTTGTTGCATTAGCACCTCTAATCAAAATCTGCTGCATTAGTATCTTCATTACTGAGCTTGACTTTCGTAATTGAACAGATCAATTTACCAAATCTCTTTGGGTTCTCCAGACAGGCAGTTTGATGATTGAAGGGACAATGTTTCAATTATTCCGATGCTCTGAGTGTTCATCTTCAATACCTAATGTTAAATATATTCCGTTCTATTCTAACCATGAGTTGCAATAATCTATCACACTTCTGAGCCCAGCTGCCTATCACTAATAGGTAAGGCAACCTGAATGTCTCAGTGCAGGTTTCGTTTGTGTGAGAATCAGGCATCCGCTCAAGTGATCAGCAGCCTCTCCATGAACACCAGAATTCAAAACTTCTCACAGATAATTCAGCCAGATCTTTTCGATATTAGCACTAATGTTGGTTTCTACCTTTTGCCTTCAACCCTCTGGTCAGTGATGTTTCTGGTTAGTCCCTAATAGTGTCAATAGGTATCTCATGATCGATTCTCTCACGCCTGTTTGAGCATTCAAACGCATTATTCTTTAGCTGTAACTGTGTATTCCTTGTAATCGATTTATTCCGACTCTAATATGCTTTGAATTTCCGATTTCCGCAATGTAACTGTCAATGTTAACTGCCAGCTGATCACTGAATTAGACCGTGCGTTGGCATCATCTTAGGGTGATGTGTAACTCTACTGTTCCTGGTTCGGTTAATTGGTACTGGAGGAATTTCTGGGTGATCAGTCAGTTTACATGTTTTGGTTTAGATAACTATGTCTTGCTCAGTTTGTGGCTGCTGGGTCACTGCTATGTGTGCAGGAAGTGTGTCCAGCTGCAGCTCCTTACAGACCACATTGAGGCACTGGAGCTGCACATGGACTCACATTGGATCATCCGCGATACTGATGATGCCGTGAATAGCACGCTTAGTGCGTGGGTCACACCACAGCTAAAGGTTACTCAAGCATATAGGAAATTGGTGACTAACAGGTAGAGCAGTAGAAGGAAGATAGTTCCGGAGGACCATGGGTTCATCTCCCTAAAAACAGATACACTGCTTTGGGTACTGTTGAGGGGGATGAGTCATCAGGGGAAGGCAGTAGCAGCCATGTTCATGGCACCATAGGGGTCTCTGCTGCACAGGAGGGCAGGGAAAAGAGTGGGAGAGCTATATTGGCAGGGGATACTATTGTAAGGGGAAAAGATAGGCGTTTCTGCGGCCGCAATCGAGACTCCAGGGTGGTATGTTGCCTCCCTGGTGCAAGTTCCAAGGATGTCCCGGAGCGGCTGCAGGATATTTTGGAGGTGCAGGTTGAACAGCCAGTTGTCGTGGTGCAAATAGGTAACATGGATATAGTTAAAAAAACAGGATGAGGTCCAACAAGCTGAAATTAGCGAGCTAGGAGTTGAATTAAAAAGGAGGACTTCAAAATTCGTAATCTCAGGATTGCTACCAGTGCCACGTGCCAGGCAGAGTACAAATAGAAGGATAGTTAAGATGAATACGTGGCTTGAGGAATGGTGCAAGCGCGAGGGTTTCAAATTCCTGGGATTTTGGAACCTGTTCTGGGGAAGATAGGACCAATACAAACCGGACGGTCTGCACCTGGGCAGGACCGGAACCAATGTCCTAAGCGGACTGTTTGCTAATGTTGTTGAGGAGAGATTAAACTAATATGGCAGAGGGATGCGAATCTATGGAGGGAGATAGATGGAAGTAAAATGGGGGCAGACGCAAAAGGTAGAAAGGAGGAAAGGAAAGGTGGAAGGCAGAAAAATCAAAGGCAAAAATCAAGAAGGGACACATTACAACATAATTCTAAAAGGACAAAGACTGTTGAAGAACAAGCCTGAAGGCCCCGTGTCTCAAAGTGAGAAGCATTCGTAAAAAGGTGGAGGAATTAACTGTGCAGAAATAGTTTACGGATATGACGTAATTGGGATAATGGAGACATGGCTCCAGGGTGACCAAGGCTGGGAACTCAACATCCAGTGTTATTCAACATTCAGGAAGGATAGGCAGAAAGGAAAATGAGGTGCAGTCGCGTAGCTGGTTCAAGTGGAGCTTAAAGCAATGGTAAACTAGGATATTAGCTTAGATAATGTGGAATCTGTGTGGGTAGAGCTACGGAACACCAAAGGGCAGAAAACGCTAGTGGGAGTTGTGTACAGACCAAGAAACAGCGGTAGTGAGTTTGGGGATGGCATCAAATAGGAAATTAGGGATGCATGCAATAAAGGTGCATCGGTTATTATGGGTGACTTTAATCTACATATAGTTTGGGCTAAGCAAACTTGTGGCAACACGGTGGAGGAGGATTTCCTGGAGTGTATAAAGGATGATTTTCTAGACCAATATGTCAAGGAACCAACTGGAGAGCAGGCCATCCAAGACTGGGTTTTGTGTAACGAGTTAGGATAAATTAATAATTTTGTTGTGCGAGGCCCCTTGGAGAAGAGCGAGCATAATGTGGTGGAAAGCTTCATTTAGATGGAGAGTAACACAGTTAATTCAGAGACTAGGGTACTGAACTTAAAGAAAGGCAACTTCGATTTATGAGACGTGAATTGGCTAGGATAGACTGGAGAATGATACTTAAAGGCTTGACAGTGGATAGGCAATTGTAGACATTTGTACATCCCTGTCTGGCGAAAAAATAAAAAGTCGAAAGTGGCTCAATCGTGGCAAACAAGGGAAATTAGGAATAGTGTCAAATCCAAGGAGGAGGCATATAAATTGGCCTGAAAAAGCAGCAAACCTGAGGACTGGGATACATTTAGAATGCAGCAAGGAGGACAAAGGCTTTAATTAGGAGGGGGTGTAGGTCGGGAATATAATGAGAGAGTAAGCTTGCAGGAAACATAAAAATTGACTGCAAAAGCTTCTATAGATATGCGAAGAGAAAACGATTAATGAAGACAAATATAGGTCTCTTGCAGTCAGAATCTGGCGAATTTATAATGGGGAACAAAGTAACGGCAGACCAATTGAACAAATACTTTGGTTCTTTGTTCATTAAGGAAGATATAAATAATCTTCCAGAAATACTAGAGGACCGAGGGTCTCGCGAAAAGGAGGACTGAAGCAATTCATTATTAGTCAGGAAATTGTGTTAGCGAAATTGATGGGATTGAAGGCCGATAAATCCCCAGGGCATGATAGTCTGCATGCCAGAGTACATAAGGAAGTGGCCTTAGAAATAATGGATGCATTGGTGATAATTTTCCAACATTATATAGAGTGTGGATCAGTTGCTATGGATTGGAGGGTAGCTAATGTAATCCCACTTTTTATAAAAGAAGGGAGAGGTAAAATAGGGAATTATAGACCGGTTAGCCTGACATCGGTGGTGGGGAAAATGTTGGAATCAATTATTAAAGGCGTAATAGCAGCGCATTTGGAAAGCAGTGACAGGATCGGTTCAAGTCAGCATGGATTTATGAAGGGGAAATCATGCTTGACAAATCTTGTGGAATTTTTTGAGGATGTAACTTGTAGAGTGGACAAGGGAGAAACAGTAGATGTAGTGCATTTGGACTTTCACAAAGCTTTTGACAAGGTCCCACACAAGAGATTAGTGTGCAAAATTAAAGCACATAGTATTGGGGGTAATGTATTGACGTGGGTAGATAACTGGCTGGCAGACAGGATGTAAAGAGCAGTAATAAACGGGGCCTTTTCAGAATGGCAGGCAGTGACTCGTGGTGTAACACAGCGTTCAGTGCTGCGACCCCAGCTATTTATAATATGCATTGATGATTTGGACGATGGAATTGAATGTAACATTTCCAAGTTTGCTGATGATATTAAGCTGGGTTGCAGTGTGAGCTGTGATGAGGATGCTAAGAAGCTGCAAGGTGACTTCGACAGGTTAGGTGAGTAGGCAAATCCATGGCAGATGCAGTATAATGTGGATAAATGTCAGATTATCCACTTTGGAGGCAAAAACAGGGAGGCAGAATGTTAACTGAAATGATGACAGATTAGGAAAAGGGGAGGTGCAACGAGACCTGGGTGTCGTGGTACATCAGTCATTGGAAGTTGACATGCAGGTACAGCAGGTGGTGAAGAAGGCATATAGTATGTTGGGCTTTATAACGACAGGGTTTGAGTGTATGAGAAGGGAGGTCTTGCTGCAGATGCATCGGGCTTTGGTGATGCCACTCCTTGAATATTGTGTACAGTTTTGGTATCCTAATCTGAGGAAGGACATTCTTGCTATTGAGGGAGTGCAGTGAACGTTCACCAGACTGATTCCAGGGATGGCAGGACTGACATAGGAAGAAAGATAGGATCGACTCGGCTTATATTACCTGGAAGTTAGAAGAATGAGATGGACCTCATAGAAACATATAACATTCTGACGGGATTGGACAGGTTAGATGAAGGGAGAATGTTCCCGATGTTGACGAAGTCCAAAACCAGGGGTCACAGTATATTGATAAGGGGTAAGCCATTTAGCACCGAGAAGAGGAGAACATTCTTCACTAAGAGAAATGTGAACCTTTTGAATTCTCCATCACAAAGTTTTTGAGGCCAGTCCATTAGACATATTCGAAAGTGAGTTAGATGTGGCCCTTACAGCTAAAGGGATCAAGGGGTATGGATAGAAAGCAGGAATGGGTTACCGAAGTTGCATGATCAGGCATGATTATATTGAATAGTGCTGCAGGCTCGAAGGGCCGAATGGCCTACTCCTGCACCTAATTTCTATGTTTCTATGTTTCTAAGTTTATATGTGTTAAGTTCAGTGATTGTCTATTGATCAATTTCAGGTGATGGGTCAGCTTACATGCGTTGGGTTAGGTGATTGCAATTTTCCGGTTTGTGATAATGGCTTGTGTCTGGATGGCTCAGTCGAGCTTGATTCTCTTAATTTTAGAGTCGTCGGGTTTAAAACCCTGTTTGGCGGTTTTGTGCTTTGCATGTTTAGACTGATTTTACAGGCGATGCCCCGCTCTGAATTAATAGGCAAATAGTTCAAGGGATTTTTGATATAAATGCTATTCAACAACAGTTTCAGGGAATCTCTCACTGATTCGGGACTCTGTCCAGCAACTTTCTTCTAAAGATGTAAATTAATACAATTTCAAACGTCGCTCGGATTCACTTCGGCTCCTGGAAACTTCGGCTATCTCTCGCTTCATCATTGGTGCGATAAAAGAACGGAGAATTTGTATTGTGTACAGTTTTGTTTCCTTACATACGGACGGAAATATACTTTAGAGGAAACATAGAAACATAGAAAATAGTTGCAGGAGAAGGACATTCGGCCCTTCGAGCCTGCACCGTCATTCAATAAGATCATGGCTGATCATTCACATCAGTACCCCTTTCCTACTTTCTCTCCATAACCCTTGATATCTTTAGCCGCAAGGGCCATATCTAACTCCCTCTTGAATATATCCAATGAACTGGCATCAACTCTCTGCGGTAGAGAATTGCAACCGTTAACAACTCTGAGTGAATAAGTGTCTCCTCAACTCAGTCCTAAATGGCCTACCCCTTATCCTTAGACTGTGTCTCCTGGTTCTGGAATTCCCCAACATCGGGAACATTCTTCCTGCATCTAACCTGTCCAGTCCCGTCAGAATTTTATATATTTCTATGAGATCCCCTCAAATCCTTCTAAACTCCAGTGAATACAGACCTTGTCGATCCATTCTTTCCTCATATGTCAGTCCTGCCATCCTAGGAATCAGTCTGGTGAACGTTCGCTGTGCTCGCTCCATAGCAAGAACGTCCTTCCTCAGATTAGGAGAAGGAAACTGAACACAATATTCTAGATGATGCCTCATCAATTCTCTATACAAGTCCAGTAACACCTCCCTGCTCCTCTACTCAAATGGCCTAGCTATGAAGGCCAACATGCCACTTGCCAAGTTCACCACCTGCTGTACCTGCATGCCAACTTTCAATGCCTGATGTACCATGGCACCCAGGTTTCGTTGCACCTCCCCTTTTCCTAATCTGCCGCCATGCAGATAATATTTGCATTCGTGTTTTTGCCACCAAAATGGATAACCTTACATTTATCCACATTATACTGCATCCGCCATGCATTTGCCCACTGACCTTAGCTGCCAAAGTCACCCTGCAGCCTCTTAGCGTCCTCCTCGCAGCTCACACCACCACGCAGCTTAGGGTTATCTGCAAACTTGGAGATATTACACTCAATTCATTCATCTAAATGATTGATGTATATTGTAAATAGCTGGGGTCCAGACACTGAGCCCTGCGGCACCCCGCTAGGCACTGCATGCCATTCTGAAAAGGACCTGTTTATCCCGACTCTCTGCTTCCTGTCTGCCAACCAGTTCTCTATCCACGTCAAAACATTATCCCCAAAACCATGTGCTTTAATTTTGCACTCCAGTCTCTTGTGTGGGACCTTGTCAAAAGCCTTTTGACTGTCCAAATACTCCACATCCACTAGTTCTCCCTTGTCTACTCTACGAATTACATCCTCAAACAATTCTAGAAGATTGGTCAAGCATGATTTCCCATGCTGACTTGGACCGATCCTATCACTGCTTTCCAAATGTGCTGCTAATTCATCTTTAATAATTGATTCCAACATTTTCCCCACTACTGCTTTCAGGCTAATCAGTCTATACTTACCCGTTTTCTCTCTCCCTCCTTTCTTAAAAAGTGGTGTTACATTAGCTACCCTCCAGTCCATAGGTACTGATCCAGATTCGATAGACTGTTGGAAACTGATCACCAATGCATCCACTATTTCTATGGAGATGAAATCAACGTTCGCCTGATTGATTCCTGAGAGATGAAGGCTTTCCAATAAAAAGAGAATTTGTGTAGATTGTGCTGATGTTCTCAATTTTAAAAGAATGAGCGATGATCTTCTAGAAATGTATAAAATGCTTGGCAGGCTTGAAACTTTTAAATCAGAGACAAGTGCGCTTGGCGCTGATCCATGACGGACAGATGGCGATTCAGACAACTGTTAATCTTTAAATCAGTGGTGCAACTTGAAACAACAACAACAAATTGTATTATTTAGCGCTTTGAACTTAGTGAAACGTCCTCAGGCGCTTCACTGTTTTGTGAAATTTAAAAAAAATTAACACCGAGCCGCTTATGGAGAAATGAGAGCAGGTGACGAGATAGGTTTAAAGAAGCGTGTTCAAGTAGGAAAGAGTGTAGAGAGGCGGAGATGTTTGGCGAGGGTGTTCCAGATCTTGGGTTTGCTTCGGCAATAGAAGACACGGCCAGCAATGGTTGAGCGATTATTATCAGGGATAATAAGGGCAGGATTATTGGAGCGCATCATGGGGTTGGAGGAGATGTTACAGATAATGAGGGGCGAGGCCATGTGGATATTTGAACAAAAGGCTGAGAATTTTGAAATGGAGGCAATGCTTAAACGGGAGCCACTATAGGCCAGCAGGCAAAGGGATGATGGTTGAGCGGGACTTGTGCGAGTTAGCATAGTGGCAGCCGAGTTATGCATCACCTCGGGTTGACAAGGGTAAAATTTGGGAGGCCAAACAGGAGAGTATTTTAAGAGTCAAGTGTAGAGGTAATGAAGGCATGGATGATTGCTTCAGCAGCGGATGAGCTGAAGCGAGAGTCAAGATGGACGTCGAAATATGCGATGTTGGGACTGGTATATAATATATTCACACAAAACCGATGGACTTGATGCTGTATCTCAGTCTGGTAATTGCTGTGATTCTGTACTGTTAAGTAATGTGTTGTTCTATCGTTGCTTATGGAATTGATACTCTATCTCAGTCTGGCGCAGTCTGACACAAGTAGACTGATATATAATTTGTAGTTCTTTCTGTGCTGTCGTATTTATTATCATCATCCTCAATATAAGCAGTACCCCGAAATCGAGGAAGATTGCTTTCACTCTAAAAGTGCGTTCTCAGATATTTATACAGCATTTATACACTATTTATACTGCATGCCAGTCTGACATTTCCTGCCGTTTTTGGACTGTTATATAATGTGTAGTTCTGTCCCTGCTGAAATATTTATCATCATCCTAATCAACATAGGCCGTCCCTTGAAATCGAGGAATACTTGCTTCCACTTCAAAATTGAGTTCTCAGCGATTTATACTGTATTTATATAGGATTTATACTGTATGCCAATCTGACACTTCCTGGCAATTTTTGACTGCTATATAATGTGTACTTCTATCTGTGCTCGTGGAATTCATACGGTATCGGAGTCAGACATTGTCTGAGAATTTTAGACTGGGATGTAAAATGTAGTTCTGCCTGTTGTGATCGAATAGACTGCCAGTGTGAAGTGACTATTTGGACTTCCATACGCAGAGGGATTTGGAAATCTCAGGAATGAAATTCGCTTGGTAACGCCGTATTTTAGCGTCAGCAGAGTGCAAGGTAAGTATTGCTTTTTGATATATTTCAACCTTTATTTATTCGATGTACCAATTTTAATCTCTGCGATTTTTGGACTGGTATATAATGTACAGCTCAATCTGTGCTATTGGAATGCATTGGCATCGCAGTCTGATTCTCTATGAAAGTCTTCGACTGGTATATATTGTGCAGGTCAGCCTGTACTCATTAGATTAATACTGGATCTCCGTCTGGGTCTGAGATTTTGGTCATACCTAATGTGTGGTTCAGTCTGTTCCAATGTAATTGATGAGTTGGAGGATTGTCCTATGAGGAGAAATTGAGCAACGTTGACCTATATTCTTTAGATTTTAGAAAAATGAGAGATGATCTTATTGATACAAACACAATTCGTACACGGCTTGACAGGGTAGATGCAGGGAAGATGTTTCTTCTGGCTGAGTAATCTAGATCCTGTGGTCAGAGTCTCAGAATAAGTGGTCGGTCATTTATGACAGAGAAGGGAAGAAACCTTTTCACTCAGATGGTGGTGAATTGTTGGAATTCGCGACCCTAGAAGGTTGTGGTGGCTCAGTTTTGGGTATATCAAGACAGAGATTATTATGTCTGTGCTAATTGAACAGATGCTCAGAGGGTGGAGAATCTTTGTAATTTGCTTGATAACGCCGCCCGTTAACGCCGGCAGAGAGCAAGCTACGTTTTAATTTCATTCTTCCTTTCGGCATTGATTTATTAGTTGTACCAATGGTGAAGTGTGGGTCTAGGTCGGAGAAGTGTTTGTTCTGTTTTTCTTCCCGTTTTTCAAGCTCGCATGCCGGTAAACTTCTTTCACAAAATGCAGTAGGCCTCCAGACCTCCCGCCCTGTTGGTGCCTGACGATGAGCATGTATCGTCACTTTTAGTGCTGCCCTCTCACCTTCGGGTGTCAAAACTCAATTTCGCAGTTTCAGACGGCATCTAACGCGTGACACTAAAATGAGCACTCAGGCGTTGACACCGCCTCAAAAGCAGCCATGCCCACTTTCGACCCATCAGTCTTTGAGAATATTCAAGACAGTTTTTGGTGGAATTTTGGATATCAAGGGAATCAAGGGATATGGTGCTCGTGCAGGAAAGTTGAGTTGAGGTAAATGATCAGCCATGATCTCATTAAATGGAGGAGCAGGCTCGAGAAGCCGAATAGCCTCTTCTTGTTCCCTATCCGTATGTGCTTATATTCTTATATTGCGTCTCCGTCAGAGTATCTCTGAGACTCTTGGAATGGTATAACATACGTAGTTCAATCTGCACTACTGGAATTGATGGGATGGGGGATTGTCCTTTGAGGACAGATTGAGTAGAGCAGACCTATGTTTTCTCCACTTTTGGAAGAATGAGAGGTGATCTCATTGAAACACGCCACATTCTTACAGGGATTGACAGGGTAGATGCAGAGAGGATGTTTCCTCTGGCAGTGGAATCTAACCCTAGGGTTCGCAGTCTTCGAATAAGGGTTCGGCCATTTAGGATAGAGATTGGCAGAAATCTCTTCATTCACATGGTGGTTAATGTTTGGAATTCGTTACCCCAGAGAGCTGTGGAGGCTCAGTCTTGGAATATATCAAGACAGAGATCAGTATATTTTTGGATATTAAGCGAATCAAGGGATATGGGGACAGGACAGAAAATTGGAGTTAAGATAGAAGATCAGCCTTGATCTCACTGAGTAGTGCCGCAGCCTCGAGGGTCAGAATGGTCTATTGCTGCTCCAACTTCTTGTGTACTTATTTGTTTGTACTCTATCTCAGTCAGATTCTCTCTGAGATTCTTGAAATTGCATATAATGTGTAGGTCAGTCTGTATTACTTTTTGATGTGATACCGTTACTCTCGAAGATTTTTGGACAGGTATATAATGTATAGCCAATCTGAGCTAATGGACTGCATTGGAATTGCAATCTGATTTTCTATGAAATTCTTGGACTGATATATCAGATCAACGTGTACTAACTGAATTAATGCTGTATCTCTGACTGAGACCGTCTCAGATTTCTGTAAGTATATAATGCATGCTAATGTAATTGATGGGATGGAAGATTGTCTTATGGACATAGGAACATAATAGCTAGGAGCAGGGGTAAGCCATTTGACCTCTCGACCCTGCTCCGCCCTTCAATAAGTTAATGGCTGATCTGATACGAGCCTCAAATCCACTTCTCCACCTACTCCCCATAAACCTTGACTCCATTATCATTGATACATCAGTCTATCACCACATCAAATAGATTCAAAGACCCAGCCTTCACAGCTCTCTGGGGTAGATAATTCCAAAGATTCACCACCCTCTGGGAGAATACATTCCTCCTCATTTCTGTTTTCAATGGGCGACCCCTTATTCTGAAACTATGTTCCCTAGTTCTCGATTCTCCCACGAGGGAAAAGATGCTTTCTGCATCGAACCTGTGTCAAGCCCCCTCAGAATCGTAGACGTTTCATTAAGATTACTTCTCACTCTTCTAAACTTCAAAGAGTATAAGCACAACCAGCTCAATCTTTCTTTGTATGACTACACTTTTCTCAGGTTTCAACCTTGTGCACCTTTTCTGAACTGCCTCCAATTCAAGAATATCCTTCTTTAAGGAGACAAAAACTGCATGCAGTACTCGAGGTGTGGTCTTACCAAAGCCCCGTACAGTTGTCTCCGGTATTCCCTACTTTTATATTCCGTCCCCTTTGCAATTGAGGCCAACATTCCATTTGCCTTCCTGATTACTTGCTCTACCTGCATATTAACGTTTTGAATTTGATGCACAAGAACCGGCAGATCATTTTGTATTACAGCATTTTGTACTAGTTCCACACTTGAATAATAATTAGCTTTTTTATATTTCCTACTAAAGCCTCACATTTTCGCAAGTTATATTCCATCTTCCAAATGTTTGGCCACTGATTTAGCCTATCTATATCCCTTTGCAGATTCTTTGCACCATCGTCACAACTTGCTTTCCCACCGATCTTTGTATCATCAGTATTTTGGCTAGATTACACTCGGTTCATTCATACAAGTCATTGATATAGATTGTAAAAAGTTCAATACCCAACACTGCTCCGTGTGGCACCCCACCAGTTACTGTTTGCCAACCTGAAAATTACCCATTTATCGCAAATCTCTCTGTTCTGTTGTTAGCCAATCCTCTATCCATGCTAATACAAGAACAGAAGAACATAAGAAATAGGAGCAGGAATAGGCCATACGACCCCTCGATCCTGCTTTGCCATTCAATAAGATCATGGCTGATCTGATCATGACTCAGCTCCACTTCCCCGCCCGCTCCCCATAACACCTTATCCCCTTATTGTTTAAGAAAATGTCTATTTCTGTCTGAAATTTATTCAATGTCCCAGCTTCCACAGCCCTCTGATGCAGCGAATTCCACAGATTTACAACCCTCTGAGAGAAGAAATTTCTCCTCTTCTCTGTTTTAAATGGGCGGCCCCTTATTCCAAATTCATGTCCCCTAGTTCTAGTCTTCCCCATCAGTGGAAACATACTCTCTGCAAGCCCCCTCATAATATTATACGTTTCGATGAAATCACCTCTCCTTCTTCTGAATGCCAATGAAAAGAGGCCCAACCTACACAAACTTTCCTCATAAGTAATCCCCCTCATCCCCGGAATCAACCCACTGAATCTTCTCTGAACTGCCTCCAAAGCAAGTATATCATTTCGTAAAAATGGAAACCAAAACTGCACGCAGTGTTCCAGGTGTGGTCACAGCTGCAGCAAGACTTCCCTGCTTTTATACCCGATCCCCTTTGCAATACATACCAAGATACCATTGGACTTCCTGATCACTTGCTGTGCCTCCATACTAACCTTTTGTGTTTCATGCACAAGTTACCCCCAGGTCCCACTGTACAATCTGTCTCCATTTAAATAATAACTTGCTCTTCGATTTTTGCTGCCGAAGTGCATGACCTCACAGTTTCCAACATTATACAACATCTGACAAATTTTTGCCCACTCACTAAGCCTGTCTATGTCCTTTTGCAGATTTTTTGTGGCCTCCACACACATTGCATTTCCTCCCATATTTATATCGTCAGCAAACTTGGCTACGTTACACTCAGTCTCTTATTCCAAGTGGTTAATATAGATTGTGTATAATTGGGGTCCCAGCACTGATCCCTGTGGCACCCCACTAGTTAGTGGTTGCAACCCATAGAATGAACCATTTATTCCTGCTCACTGTTTGCTGTTCGATAGCCAATCTTCTATCATGCTGTACAGCAAAATTCTAAAAGGACAAAGGGTGTTAAAAAAACAAGCCTGAATGCTTTGTGTCTTAATGCAAGGAGTATCATTAATAAGGTGGATGAATTAACTGTGCAAATAGATGTTAACAAATATGTTGTGATTGGGATTACGGAGACGTGGCTCCAGGATGATCAGGGCTGTGAACTCAACATCCAGGGTTATTCAACATTCAGGAAGGATAGAATAAAAGGAAAAGGAGGTGGGGTAGCATTGCTGGTTAAAGAGGAGATTAATGCAATAGTTAGGAAGGACATTAGCTTGGATGATGTGGAATCTATATGGGTAGAGCTGCAGAACACCAAAGGGCAAAAAACGTTAGTGGGAGTTGTGTATAGACCTCCAAACAGTAGTAGTGATGTTGGAGAGGGTATCAAACAGGAAATTAGCGGTGCATGCAATAAAGGTGTAGCAGTTATAATGGGTGACTTTAATATGCACATAGATTGGCCGAGCCAAACTGGAAGCAATACGGTGGAGGAGGATTTCCTGGAGTGCATAAGGGATGGTTTTCTAGATCAATATGTCGAGGAACCAACTAGGGTGGAGGCCATCTTAGACTGGGTGTTGTGTAATGAGAGAGGATTAATTAGCAATCTCATTGTGCGAGGCCTCTTGGGGAAGAGTGACCATAATATGGTGGAATTCTGCATTAGGATGGAGAATGAAATAGTTAATTCAGAGACCATGGTCCAGAATTTAAAGAAGGGTAACTTTGAAGGTATGAGGCGTGAATTGGCTAGGATAGATTGGCGAATGATACTGAAGGGGTTGACTGTGGATGCGCAATGGCAGACATTTAGAGACCGCATGGATGAACTACAACAATTGTACATTCCTGTCTGGCGTAAAAATAAAAAAGGGAAGGTGGCTCAACCGTGGCTATCAAGGGAAATCAGGGATAGTATTAAAGCCAAGGAAGTGGCATACAAATTGGCCAGATATAGCAGCGAACCTGGGGACTGGGAGAAATTTAGAACTCAGCAGAGGAGGATAAAGGGCTTGATTAGGGCAGGGAAAATGGAGTACGAGAAGAAGCATGCAGGGAACATTAAGGCGGATTGCAAAAGTTTCTATCGGTATGTAAAGAGAAAAAGGTTATTAAAGACAAACATCGGTCCCCTGCAGTCAGAATCAGGGGAAGTCATAACGGGGAACAAGGAAATGGCAGACCAATTGAACAGGTACTTTGGTTCGGTATTCAATAAGGAGGACACCAACAACCTTCCGGATATAAAAGGGGTCAGAGGGTCTAGTATGGAGGAGGAACTGAGGGAATCGTTATTAGTTGGGAAATTGTGTTAGGGAAATTGATTGGATTGAAGGCCGATAAATACCCAGGGCCTGATGGACTGCATCCCAGAGTACTTAAGGAGGTAGTCTTGGAAATAGAGGATGCATTAACAGTCATTTTCCAACATTCCATTGATTCTGGATCAGTTCCTATCGAGTGGAGGGTAGCCAATGTAACCCCACTTTTTAAAAAAGGAGGGAGAGAGAAAACAGGGAATTATAGACCGGTCAGCCTGACCTCAGTAATGGGTAAAATTATGGAATCAATTATTAAGGATGTCATAGCAGTGCATTTGGAAAATGGTGATATGATAGGTCCAAGTCAGCATGGATTTGTGAAAGGGAAATCAAGCTTGACAAACCTTCTGGAATTTTTTGAGGATGTTTCCAGTAAAGTGGGCAAGGGAGAACCAGTTGATGTGGTATGTTTGGACTTTCAAAAGGCTTTCGACAAGGTCACATACAAGAGATTAATGTGCAAAGTTAAAGCACATGGGATTGGGGGTAGTGTGCTGACGTGGATTGAGAACTGGTTGTCAGACAGGAAGCAAAGAGTAGGAGTAAATGGGTACTTTTCAGAATGGCAGGCAGTGACTAGTGGGGTACCGCAAGGTTCTGTGCTGGGGCCCCAGCTGTTTACATTGTACATTAATTATTTATACGAGGGGATTAAATGTAGTATCTCCAAATTTGCGGATGACACTAAGTTGGGTGGCAGTGTGAGCTGCGAGGAGGATGCTATGAGGCTGCAGAGTGACTTGGATAGGTTAGGTGAGTGGGCAAATGCATGGCAGATGAAGTATAATGTGGATAAATGTGAGGTTATCCACTTTGGTGGTAAAAACAGAGAGACAGACTATTATCTGAATGGTGACAGATTAGGAAAACGGGAGGTGCAACGAGACCTGGATGTCATGGTACATCAGTCATTGAAGGTTCGCATGCAGGTACATCAGGCGGTTAAGAAGGCAAATGGCATGTTGGCCTTCATAGCGTGGGGATTTGAGTACAGGGGCAGGGAGGTGTTGCTACAGGGCCCTGGTGAGGCCACACCTTCAGTATTGTGTACAGTTTTGGTCTCCTAACTTGAGGAAGGACATTCTTGCTATTGAAGGAGTGCAGCGAAGGTTCACCAGACTGATTCCCGGGATGGTGGGACTGACCTATCAAGAAAGACTATATTAATTGGGCTTGTATTCATTGGAGTTCAGAAGAATGAGAGGGGACCTCATAGAAACGTTTAAAATTCTGACGGGTTTAGAGAGGTTAGATGCAGGTAGAATGTTTCCAATGTTGGGGAAGTCCAGAACCAGGGGTCACAGTCTAAGGTTAAGTGGTAAGCCATTTAGGACCGAGGTGAGGAGAAAATTCTTCACCCAGAGACTGGTGAACCTGTGGAAATCTCTACCTCAGAAAGTAGTTGAGGCCAATTCACTAAATATATTCAAAAGGGAGTTAGATGACGTCCTTACTACTCGGGGGATCAAGGGGAATGGCGAGAAAGCAGGAATGGGGTACTGAAGTTGCATGTTCAGCCATGAACTCATTGAATGGCGGTGCAGGCTAGAAGGGCTGAATGGCCTACTCCTGCACCTATTTTCTATGTTTCTATGTTCCTATGTTTCTATGCTAATATATTACCCCCAACCGTGTGAACGCAATCAGTTGCTCACAGCAGCATTAGACTTTATTCCCGCTGAAATAATTAAGGATTTAATATATTTAAATATCGAGGAGAGGCAAGGGGGACAATTCAATTCTCCCAAAGATCAATTTCAACAAACGTCATATTTGCAAAAATAATCAGTAGGTCATGGTGTACAAGGGAATTTTACTTATGAGCGGACCTGTTTCATGGTTCAGGGACAGTGTCTGAATGTAAAGTGATCATTTCGTCATGCTGTGCCAGTGATTTTTTTGTTATGAATTTCTACTTGTGTATAATATATGTAGATTATAACATACTTTCTGTTCCATATCTAAAGTGCCGGACCAGATGCGTTAATTTACCCTGTTCAATGACTGGAATTAATGAGAGTTTCCAAGGAAAGTAATTGTCTCTGCTCGTTAGTAATTCCAGTTAGATGCAGTCAAAAGGTTCATACAATCTTCTTTACAATGTATATTATGTTGAAATATATATAAAACATATTTCAGATCTGCATATTGCTCAGATCAATACATCACTTCCCATCATTTAATCATTAACCCCCCCTGAATGTACAAAACTAAGCCATCTTAATCTCACTCCGCGAGGTTGCACTGCGGGAATTGAATTTACTGTGCAGAATTGAAAATACAGACTTTTGAATGGTAATGTTGCTAAATAATATCAGAATTTCCAAAATCCAGCAGCAGGTTCTCCCACTGTAAGCAAAATCTTTCAGGGTTTCACTCTTCCTCTTTATAAGTTCAGTCTTTACAGAATCATTATGGAAATCCCCATCCATCTGAATATGGCAGAAACCATACAACACGAGTTCATTGCTGGGAGGGAAACGGAGCTGAACGTATGCCTACAGAGGTTCAAATCTGGATCATATCGTTCAAAGTTCTGCTGCTGAGTTCACACTGTCCAACACAAGATCTCTTTGAAATTTACAGCAGTAACAGTGAATCTGAATACCAGTATTAAAGAGGACAGGTTATTTTCCCGGCCATGGTTGCATATCTTACTTCATGAAATCACTGATTTTATTGATGGAATTGAAAGGGAGATACTGTATACAGACTGTTGTCCCTCATGGGCTGTATGTTCGGTTTTTGTCAGCTCGGGCTGATTAATGACCTCTTTATGTGAGATAGGCCTCCCCTTATCTCTGTTCCTCGGGGCTTTGCTGTGCGAAGTCCTTGATTAAGGACATTCCACACCAGGTACTATAATGGTTCGTTATAGTTATCTTATCTCAAGTGGATGATGCAAGGCATTCCCGGTCGTGGGCCTCACTCGGTCATTGCTCAGTCAGCCTTAGTCAATAGTTAATTGCTAATGAGTTCCCATCATGCTTGTGCAGCCACTTTATATGTGGCTACATTAAACCTATATGGGTTTAGATATATTTAGCAGGTGCCTATTGCCTCCAACAGTCCCTCTCATTCAGGAAGATATCTGAACACTGTTATCACTCAGTCTCTCTTTCTCTCAGGGAGATATCGGTACACTGGCTGGTCTCGCAGTGCCTGTCCCTCAGGAAGATATCTGTTCACTGACTGGTGTCTCTCATACACTCTCCCTCAGGGACATATCTGCACACGGACTGTTGTCTCTCATTCCCTCTCGTCCAGCGACATATCTGTACACTGACTAGTGTCTCTCAGACCCTTCCTCTCAGGTTGGTATCTGTACACTGACTGGTGTCTCTCAGTCCCTCTCCCTCAGGGAGATATCTGTACACTGACTGGCATCTCTCAGCACCTCCCTCTCAGGAAGATATCTGTACACTCACTGGTGTCTCTCAGTAGCTCTCCCTCAGGGTGCAATCTGTACACTGAATGCTATCACTCAATCCCTCACCCTCAGGGAGATATCTGTACTCCGACGGGTGTCTCTCAGTCCCCTCTCCCTCAGGGATATACCTGTAAAATGGACTGATGACATCAGTCTCTCTGACTCTCAGGGAGATATCTTTAAACTGGCTGGTCTCTCAGTCCCTATCCCTCAGGGACATATCTGCACACTGACTGGTGCCTCTCAGTCCGACTCGCACAAAGACATATGTACACTGAATTGTATCTCTCAGTCCCTCCCTCTCAGGTTGATATCTGTACACTGACTGCTGTCTCTCTGTCCCTCCCTTTCAGGAAGATATATGAAAACTCACTGGTGTCTCTCAGTCCGTCGTCCTCAGGTCGATATCTGTACACTGACTGGTGTCTCAATCCCTCTCCCTCATGGAGATATTTGTACACAGACCGATGTCATTCAGTCCCCTCTCCCTCAGCGAGATATCTGTATACTGACTTGTGTCTCTCAGTTTTTCTCTTTCTTGGACATATCTGAAAACTGACTGGTATCTCTCAGTCCCTCTGTTTGAGGGACATATCTGTACACTGACTGTATCTCTCAGTCCCTCTCCCTCAGCGAGATATCAGTACACTTACTTGTATCTCTCAGTCCCTCCCTCTCAGAGTGATATCTGTACACTGACTGGTGTCTCTCAGTCCCTCTACCTCAGAGAGATATCTGCACACTGATTGGTGTCTCTCAGTCCCTCTCCTTCTCGGAGATATCCGTACACTGACCAGTGTCATTCTGTGCCCTCTCCCTCAGTGAGATATCTGTACACTGACTTGTGTCTCTCAGTTTTTCTCTTTCAGGGACATATCTGAAAACTGACTGGTATCTCTCAGTCCCTCTACCTCAGGTAGATATCTGCACTCTCACTGGTATCTCTCAGTCCCTCTCCCTCAGGGAGATATCTGTTCACTGACTGTTGTCTCTCAGTCCCGCTCCCTCATGGTGATATCAGTACACTGACTGGTGTCTCTCAGTCACTCTCCCTCATGGAGATATTTGTACACAGACCGATGTCATTCAGTCCCCTCTCCCTCAGCGAGATATCTGTATACTGATTGGTGGCACGAAGTTCCCACTCTCTCAGGAAGGTATCTGTACACTGACTGGTGTATCTCAGTCCACTCACACTCAGGGAGATATCTGTACACCCACTGGTATCTCGCAGTTCCTCTCGCTCAGGGAGATATCTGTACTCTGACTGATGTCTCCCGTCTCTCTGTCTCTCAGGGAGATATCTGTACACTGACTCGTCACAGAGTTCCTCTCACTCAGGGACGTATCTGTACAATGAAATATACCTCTTTCTCCTTCTCCCTAAGAAAGATATCTGTACACTGACTAATGTCTCTCAGTCTCTCAGGCAGATATCTGTGCACTGACCGGTCTCTCAGCCCATTTCCCTCAGGGACATGTCTGTACACTGACTGGTGTCTCTCCGTCCTTCTCCCTCTGGGAGATATCTGTACACTGACTGGTGTCTCTCATTCCTTCTCGCTATTGGAGGTATCTGTATACTGACTGGTCTCTCAGTCCCACTCCCTCAGGGAGATATCAGAACACTGCCTGGTGTAACTCAGTCCCTCCTTCTCACGGAGATATCTGTACACTGACTGGTGTCTCTCAATCCCACTCCCTCAGGGACATAACTATACACTGACTTGTATCTCTCAGTCCCTCCCTCTCAGGGTGATATCTGTACAATGACTCGTGTCTCTCAGTCCCTCCCTCTCAGGAAGATATCTGTACACTCACTGATGTCTTGTAGTCCCTCTCCTTCAGGGAGATCGCTGTACACTAACTGCTGTCTCTCAATCCCTCTCCGCCAGGGATATATCTGTACACTGACTGGTGTCTCGACGTCTCCAATCTCTCAGGGAGATATCTGTACATTGACTGGTGACGCTCAGTCCATTATCCGTCAGGGAGATATCTGCATTCTGACTGATGTCTCTCAGTCTCTCTGTCTCTCATGGAGATATTTGTACACTGAGTGATATATCTCAGTCACTCTACCTCAGGGAGATATCTGTACACTGACTGGTGTCTCTCAGTCATTCTCCCTCAGGGAGCTATCTGCACACTGACGGCTATCTCTCATTCCTGCCTCTGAGGGTGATATCTGTACTCTGACTGGTGTCTCTCAATCCCTCACTCTCATGCAGATATCTGTACATTTACTTATATCTCTCATTCCCTCTCCCTCAGGGAGATATCTGTACACTCACCGGTGTCTCTTAGTCCCTTTCTCTCAGGGACATATCTGTACACTGATTATTGTCTCTCAGTCGCTCGGCGTCAGGACAAATCTGTACACGGAATGGTGTCTCTCAGTCCCTTTCTCTCAGGGACATATCTGTACACTGACTGGTATATCTCAGTCCCTCTCCCGCAGCGACATATCTGTACACTGACTGGTGTCCCGCAGCCTTATTTCTCAGGGAGATATCGGTACACTGACTGGTGTCTCTCAGTACCTCCCTCACAGGGTGATGTCTGTACACTGACTGGTGTCTCTCATTCCCTCTCCCTCAGGCAGATATCTATACACTGACTGATGTCTCTCATTCCCTTCCTCTCAGGGAGATATCTGTTCACTGCCTGGTGTCTGTTAATCCATCTCCCTCAGGGATATATCTGTATACTGACTGGTGTCCTGCAGCCTTACCTCTCAGGGAGATATCTGTACACTGACTGGTGCCCCACAGCCTTCCCTCTCAGGGAGATATCTGTACACTGACTGGTGTCTTTCAGTACCTCCCTCACAGGGTGATGTCTGTTCACTGCCTGGTGTCTGTTAATCCCTCTCCCTCAGGGATATATCTGTATACTGACTGGTGAGTCTCAGTCCACTCTCCGTCAGGGAGAAATCAGCATTCTGACTGATGTCTCTCAGTTTCTCTCTCCCTCACGGTGATATCTGTACACTGACTGCTATCTGTCAGTCCTTCTCCCTCAGGGAGACATCTGTACACTGACTGGCGTCTCTCAGTTGCTCCCTCTCAGGGAGATATCTGTGCACTGACTGGTGTCTCTCAATCTCTCTCCCTAAGAGATATATCTGTACACTGACTGATGACTATCAGTCTCTCAGTCTCTCAGGGAGATATCTCTGCACTGAATGGTCTCTCAGTCCATTTCCCTCAGGGACATATCTGTACACTGACTGGTGTCTCTCAGTCCTTCTCCCTCTGGGAGATATCTGTATACTGACTGGTCTCTCAGTCCCTCTCCCTCAGGGACATATCAGGACATTGAGTTGCATCTCTCAGTCCCTCCCTCTCAGAGTGATATCTGTACACTGACTGGTGCGTCTCAGCCCAATCCCTGAGGTAGATATCTGTACACAGAGGGGTGTCTCTCAGTCCCTCCCTCTCACAGAGATATCTGTACACTGACTGGTGTCTCTCAGCCCCTCTCCCTCTCACTGAGGTACCTGTACACTGACTGGTGTCTCTCAGTCCCTCTGTTTGAGGAACATATCTGCACACTGACTGTATCTGTCAGTCCCTCTCCCTCAGGGAGATATCAGTACACTGACTTGTATCTCTCAGTCCCTCCCTCTCAGAGTGATATCTGTACACAGACTGGTGTCTCTCAGTCCCTCTACCTCAGATAGATATCTGTACACTGATTGGTGTCTCTCAGTCCCTCTCCTTCTCGGAGATATCCGTACACTGACCAGTGTCATTCTGTGCCCTCTCCCTCAGTGAGATATCTGTACACTGACTTGTGTCTCTCAGTTTTTCTCTTTCAGGATCATATCTGAAAACTGACTGGTATCTCTCAGTCCCTCTACCTCAGGTAGATATCTGCACTCTCACTGGTATTTCTCAGCCCCTCCCCCTCAGGAGATATCTGTTCACTGACTGTTGTCTCTCAGTCCCGCTCCCTCATGGTGATATCAGTACACTGACTGGTGTCTCTCAGTCACTCTCCCTCAGGAAGATATTTGTATACTGATATCTCTCAGTCTCTCTGTCTCTCAGGGAGATATCGGTATACTGGCTGGTCTCGCAGTTCCTGTGCCTCAGGGACATTTCTGTTCCATGACTAGTGTCTCTCAGTCCCTTTCCCCCATGGACATATCTGTACACGGACTGGTATCTCTCAGTCGCTCTCCTCAGGGAGATATCTGCAGTGACTGGTATCTAAGTCGCTCTCCATCATGAACATATCTATACATTGACTGGTGTATCTCAGTTCCCCTCGCGCAGGGATAGATATGTATTATGACGAGTATCTCTCAGTCCATCTCCCTCAGGGAGATATCTGTACACTGACTGGTCTCTCTCATTCCCTGCCTCTGAGGGTGATATCTGTAAACTGAATGGTGTCCCTCAATCCTTCACTCTCATGGAGATATCTGTATACTGACTTGAGTCTCTCAGTCCCTCTCCCTCAGGGAGACATCTGTACACTGACTGGCGTCTCTCAGTTGCTCCCACTCAGGGAGATATCTGTGAACTGACTTGTGTCTCTCAGTCCCTCTCCCTCAGGGTGATTTCTGTACAATGACTGGTGTCTCTCAATCCCTTTCCTTGAGAGAGATATCTGTACAGTGACTGATGTCTATCAGTCATTCAGTCTCTCAGGGAGATATCTGTGCTCTGACTCGCCTCTCAGTCCATTTCACTCAGGGACATACCTGTACACTGACTGGTGCCTCTCAGTCCTTCTCCCTCTGCGAGATATCTGTATACGGACTGGTCTCTCAGTCCCACACCCTCAGGGATATATCAGGACACTGAGTTGTATCTCTCAGTCACTCCCTCTCAGAGTGATATCTGTACACTGCATGGTGCCACTCAGTCCATCTCCCTAAGTGAGATATCTGTACACTGACTGTTTTTCTCAATCCCTCTCCCTCAGGGAGATATCTGTACACTGACTGGTGTCTCTCAGTCCATCTCCCTCATGGAGATATCTCTACACTGAGCAGTGTCATTCTGTCCCCTCTCCCTTCGGGAGATATCTGTATACTGACTGGTGTCTCGAAGTCCCAAATCTGTCACGCAGATATCTGTACACTGACAGGTGTCTCTCAGTCCCTCTCTTTCAGGGACATATCTGAACACTGACTGGATTCTCTCAGTCCCTCTCCCTCAGGGAGATATCTGTACTCTGACTGATGTCTCTCAGTTTCTCTCACTCAGGGAGTTATCTGTAAACTGAATGGTGTCTCTCAGTCCTTCCCCTCATGGAGATATCTGTTCACTGACTGGAGTCTCTCAGTCTCGGTCCCGCAGGTTGATATCTTTACACTGACTGGTCTCTCTCAGTCTCTCTCCCTCATGGACATTTCTGTACACTGACTGGTGTCTCCAAGCCGCTCTCCCTCATGGACATATCTTTACATTGACTGTTGACTCTCGTATCCGATTGCTCAGGGATAGATATGTACTCTGACGGGTATCTCTCAGTCCATCTCCCACAGGGAGATATCTGTACACTGACTGGTGTCTCTCATTCCCTGCCTCTGAGGGTGATATCTGTACACTGACTGGTGTCCCTCAATCCTTCACTCTCATGGAGATATCTGTACACTGACTGGTGTCTCTCAGTCCCTCTCTCTCAGGGACTTATCTGTACACTGACTGGTATCTCTCAGTCCCTCTCCCCCAATGACATATCTGTACACTGACTGGTGTCTCTGAGTCCCTCCCTCTGTGGTAGTAATTTGTACACTGGCAGGCGTCTCTCAGTTGCCCCTCTCAGGGAGATGTCTGTGCACTGACTGGTGTCTCTAAGTCCCTCTCCCACAGGGTGATATCTGTACACTGACTGGTGTCTCTCAATCCCTCTCCCTCAGAGAGATATCTGTAAACTGAATGGTGTCTCTCAGTCTTTCCCCTCAGGGACATATCTATACACGGAATGGTGCCTCTTTCTCCCTCTCCCTCAGGGACATATCTGTACACTGACTGGTGTCTCTCAATCATTCCCTCTCAGAGGACTATCTGTGCACTGACTGGTGTCTCTCAGTCCCTCTCTTTCAGGGACATATCTGTACACTGACTGGTATCTCTCAGTCCCTCTCCCTCAGGGACATATCAGTACACTGAGTTGTATCTCTCAGTCCCTCCCTCTCAGCGTGATATCTGTACACTGACTGTTGTCTCTCAGTCCCTCTCCCTCACGGAGATATCTCTACACTGACCAGTGTCATACTGCCCCCTCTCCCTCAGGGACATATCTGAACAATGACTGGAATCTCTCAGTCCCTCTCCCTCAGGGAGATATCTGTGCACTGAATGGTGTCTCTCAGTACTCCTTCTCAGTGTGATATTTGAACACTAACTGGTGTCTCTCAGTCCCTCTCCTTCAGAGAGATAACTGTGCACTAACTGGCTTCTCAATCCCTCTCCCTCATGGAGATATTTGTACACAGACCAGTGTCATTCAGTCCCCTCGCCCTCAGCGCGATATCTGTATACTGGTTGGTGGCTCGAAGTCCCCAATCTCTCAGGAAGGTGTCTGTACACTGACTGGTGTATCTCAGTCCACTCACACTCAGGGAGATATCTGTACATTCACTGGTATCTTGCAGTCCCTCTCCCTCAGGGAAATATCTGTACTCTGACTGATGTCTCCCGTCTCTCTGTCTCTCAGGGAGATATCTGGACCCTGACTCTTCACAGAGTCCCTCTCCCTCAGGGAGATATCTGTACACTGAATGGTGCCTCTTTCTCCCTCTCCCTCAGGGAGATATCTGTACACTGAATGGTATATCTCAGTACCTCCTTCTCAGTGTTATATCTGAACACTGACTGGTGTCTCTCAGTCCTTCTCCCTCAGGGAAATATCTGTACACTGACTGGCGTCTCTCAGTCCCGCCCTTTCAGGGAGATAGCTTTTCACTGACTGTTGTCTCTAAGTCCCTCTCCCTCAGGACACATCTGTACACTGACTGTGTATCTCAGTGCCGCTCCCTCAGGCAGATATCTATAGACTGACTGGTGTTTCTTAGTACCTCCCTCTCAGGCTAATATCTGTAAACTGACTCGTGTCTCTCAGTCCCTCACTCTCAGGAAGATATCTGTACACTCACTGATGTCTTGTAGTCTCTCTCCTTCAGGGAGATAGCTCTATACTGACTGCTGTCTCTCAATCCCTCTCCGTCAGGATATATCTGTATACTGACTGGTGTCTCTAAGTCTCCAATCTATCAGGAAGATATCTGCACACTGACTGTTGACTCTCAGTCCACTATCTGTCAGGGAGATATCTGCATTCTGACTGATGTCTCTCAGTCTCTCTGTCTCTCAGGGAGATATCTGTACACTGACTGCTGTCTCTCAGTCCCTCTCCCTCAGGGAGATATCTGACGGGTATCTCTCATTCCCTGCCTCTGAGGGTGAGATCTGTACTTTGACTGGTGTCTCTCAATCCCTCACTCTCATGGCGATATCTGCACACTTACTTATTTCTCTCAGTCCCTCTCCCTCAGGGAGATATCTGTACACTGATTGTTGTCTCTCAGTCCCTCGGCGTCAGGACACATCTGTACACTGAATGGTGTCTCCCAGTCCCTCTCCCTCAGTGAGATATCTGTACACTCACCGGTGTCTCTCAGTCCCTCTCTCTCAGGGACATATCTGTACACTGACAGGTAAATCTTAGTCCCTCTACCACAGCGACCTATCTGTACACTGACTGGTGTCCCGCAGCTTTCCCTCTCAGGGAGATACATGTACACTGACTGGTGTCTCTCAGTTCCTCACCCTCAGGCAGATATCTATACACTGACTGATTTCTCTCATTCGCTCCCTCTCAGGGAGATATCTGTTCACTGCCTGGTGTCTCTTAATCCCTCTCCATCAGGGATATATCTGTATACTGACTGGTGTCTTGAAGTCCCCAAGCTCTCAGTGAGATATCTGTACACTGACTGTTGAGTCTCAGTCCACTCTCCGTCCTGGAGAAATCTGCATTCTGACTGATGTCTCTCAGTTTCTCTCTCCCTCACGGTGATATCTGTACACTTACTGCTGTCTGTCAGTCCTTCTCCCTCAGGGAGACATCTGTACACTGACTGGCGTCTCTCAGTTGCTCCCTCTCAGGGAGATATCTGTACACTGACTGATGTCTATCAATTCTCAGTCTCTCAGGGAGATATCTGTGCACTGACTGGTCTCTTAGTCCATTTCCCTCAGGGACATAGCTGTACACTGACTGGTGTCTCTCAGTCCTTCTCCCTCAGGGAGATATCTGTATACTGACAGGTGTCTCTCAGTCCCTCTCCCTCATGGACATATCAGGACACTAAGTTGCATCTCTCAGTCCCTCCCTCTCAGAGGGATATCTGTACACTGACTGATGCGTCTCAGTCCAACTACCTGAGGTAGATATCTGTACACTGAGGGGTGTCTCTCAGTCCCTCCCTCTCACAGAGATATCTGTACACTGACTGGTGTCTCTCAGTCCCTCTCCCTCTCACTGAGGTAGCTGTACACTGCCTGGTGTCTCTCAATCCCTCTGTTTGAGTGACATATATGTACACTGACTGTATCTCTCAGTCCCTCTCCCTCAGGGAGATATCAGTTCACTGACTTGTATCTCTCAGTCCGTCCCTCTCAGAGTGATATCTGTACACTGACTGGTGTCTCTCAGTCCCTCTCCCTCAGGGAGATATCGGTACACTGATTGGTGTCTCTCAGTCCCTCTCCTTCTCGGAGATATCTGTACACTGTTAAGTGTCATTCTGTGCCCTCTCCCTCAGTGAGATATCTGTACACTGACTTGTGTCTCTCAGTCTTTCTCTTTCATGGACATATCTGAAAACTGACTGGTATCTCTCAGTCCCTCTACCTCAAGTAGATATCTGCACTCTCACTGGTATCTCTCAGTCTCTTTCTCTCAGGGAGATGTCTGTTCACTGACTGTTGTCTCTCAGTCTCGCTCCCTCATGGTGATATCTGTACACTGACTGGTGTCTCTCAGTCCCTCTCCCTCCGGAAGATATTTGTACACTGATATCTCTCAGTCTCTCTGTCTCTCATGGAGATATCGGTACACTGGCTGGTCTCGCAGTTCCTGTGCCTCAGGGACATTTCTGTTCACTGACTGGTGTCTCTCAGTCCCTTTCCCTCATGGACATATCTGTACACGGACTGGTGTCTCTCAGTCGCTCTCCTCAGGGAGATATCTGCAGTGACTGGTATCTAAGTCGCTCTCCATCATGAACATATCTATACATTGACTGGTGTCTCTCAGTTCCTCTCGCCCCGGGATAGATATGTACTATGACGGACATCTCTCAGTCCATCTCCCTCATGGAGATATCTGTACACTGTCTTGTGTCTCTCATTCCCTGCCTCTGAGGGTGATATCTGTACACTGAATGGTGTCCCTCAATCCTTCACTCTCATGGAGATATCTGTACACTGACTTGAGTCTCTCAGTCCCTCTCATTCAGGGTGACATCTGTACACTGACTGGCGTCTCTCAGTTGCTCCCTCTCCGGGAGATATCTGTGAACTGACTTGTGTCTCTCAGTCCCTCTCCCTCCGGGTGATATCTGTTCACTGACTGGTGTCTCCCTATCACTTTCCTTGAGAGAGATATCTGTACAGTGACTGATGTCTATCAGTTACTCAGTCTCTCAGGGACGTATCTGTGCACTGACTCGCCTCTCAGTCCATTTCCCTAAGGGATATATCTGTACACTGACTGGTGCCTCTCAGTCCTTCTCCCTCTGGGAGATATCTGTATACTGACTGGTGTCTCAGTCCCACACCCTCAGGGACATATCAGGACACTGAGTTGCATCTCTCAGTCAATCTCTCTCAGAGTGATATCTGTACACTGAATGGTGTCTCTCAGTCCATCTCCCTAAGTGAGATATCTGTATACTGACTGATCTTCTCATTCCCTCTCCCTCAGGGAGATATCTGTACACTGACTGGTGTCTCTCAGTCCATCTCCCTCACGGAGATATCTCTACACTGAGCAGTGTCATTTTGTCCCCTCTCCCTCAGGGAGATATCTGTAAACTGAATGGTGTCTCTCAGTCCTTCCCCTCATGGAGATATGTGTGCACTGACTGGAGTCTCTCAGTCCCTTTCCCGCAGGTTCATATCTGTACACTGACTGGTGTCTCTCAGTCTCTCTCCCTCATGGACATATCTGTATACAGACTGGTGTCTCTCAGTCGCTCTCCCTCATGGACATATCTGTACATTCAGTGATGCCTCTCGGTTCCTCTTGCTCAGGGATAGATATGTACAGTTACGGGGTATCTTTCAGTCCATCTCCCTCAGGGAGATATCTGTACACTGACTGGTGTCTCTCATTCCCTGCCTCTGAGGGTGATATCTGTACACTGACTGTTGTCCCTCAATCCTTCTCTCTCATGGAGATATCTGTACACAGACTGGTGTCTCTCAGTCCTTCTCTCTCAGGGACTTATCTGTACACTGACTGGTATCTCTCAGTTCCTCTCCCCCAACGACATATCTGTACACTGATTGGTGTCTCAGAGTCCCTCCCTCTCAGGGTGATAGCTGTACACTGACTGGTGTCTCTCAGTCCCTCTCCCTCAGTGAGTAATCTGTACACTGGCTGGCGTCTCTCAGGGAAATGTCTGTGCACAGACTGGTGTCTCTAAGTCACTCTCCCTCAGGGTGATATCTGTAAACTGACTGCTGTCTCTCAATCCCTCTCCCTCAGAGAGATATCTGTAAACTGAATGGTGTCTCTCAGTCCTTCTCCTCAGGGACATATCTGTACACTGAATGGTGCCTCTTTCTCCCTCTCCATCAGGGACATATCTGTACACTGACTGGTGCCTCTCAGTCCCTCTCCCTCAGGGTGCTATTTGGGCACTGACTGGTGTCTATCAGTCCGTCCCACTCACAGGGATATCTGTACACTGTCTGGTGTCTCCAAGTCGCTCTCCCTCATGGACATATCTGTACATTGAGTGGTGTCTCTCGGTTCCTCTTGCGGAGGGATAGATATGTACACTGACGGGGTATCTCTCAGTCCACCTCCCTCAGGGAGATATCTGTACACTGACTGGTTTCTCGCATTCCCTGCCTCTGAGGGTGATATCTGTACACTGACTGGTGTCTCTCAGTCCCTCCCTCAAAGGTAGATTTCTCTACAATCACTGATGTATTGCAATCCCTCTCCCTCAGGGAGATATCTGTACACTGACTGCTTTCTCTCAGTCCCTCTCCTTCAGGGAAATATCTGTACACTGACTGGTGTCTCTCAGTCCCTCTCTCTCAGGGAGATATCTATACACTGACCAGTGTCATTTTGCCCCCTCTCCCTCAGGGAGATATCTTTATATTTACTGGTGTCTCGAAGTCCCCAATTTCTCACGGAGATATCTGTACACTGACTGGTGTCTCTCAGTCCCTCTCTTTCAGGGACATACCTGAACAGTGACTGGTATCTCTCAGTCCCTCTCCCTCAGGGAGATATCTGCACTGAATCGTCTCTCTCAGTACTCATTCTCAGTGTGATATCTGAACACTGACTGGTGTCTCTCGGTCCCTCTCATTCAGGGAGATATCTGTAGACTGACTGGCTTCTCAATCCCTCTCCCTCATGGAGATATTTGTACAGAGACCGGTGTCATTCAGTCCCCTCTCCCTCAGCGCGATATCTGTATTCTGATTGGCGGCTCGAAGTCCCCAATCTCTCAGGAAGGTGTCTGTACACTGACTGGTGTATCTCAGTCCACTCACACTCAGGGTGATATCTGTACACCCACTGGTATCTTGCAGTCCCTCTCCCTCAGGGAGATATCTGTACTCTGACTGATGTCTCCCGTCTCTCTGTCTCTCAGGGAGATAACTGGACACTGACTCTTCACAGAGTCCCTCGCCCTCAGGGACATATCTGTACACTGAATGGTGCCTCTTTCGCCATCTCCCTCAGGAAGTTATCTGTACACTGAATGGTGTATCTCAGTACCTCTTTCTCAGTGTAATATCTGAACACTGACTGGTGTCTCTCAGTCCCTCTCCCTCAGGGAGATATCTGTACTCTGACTGATGTCTCCCGTCTCTCTGTCTCTCAGGGAGATATCTGGACACTGACTCTTCACAGAGTCCCTCGCCCTCAGGGACATATCTGTACACTGAATGGTGCCTCTTTCGCCCTCTCCCTCAGGAAGTTATCTGTACACTGAATTGTGTATCACAGTACCTCCTTCTCAGTGTGATATCTGAACACTGACTGGTGTCTCTCAGTCCCTCTCCTTCAGGGAGATATCTGTAGACTGACTGGCTTCTCAATCCCTCTCCCTCATGGAGATATTTGTACAGAGACCGGTGTCATTCAGTCCCCTCTCCCTCAGCGCGATATCTGTATACTGATTGGCGGCTCGAAGTCCCCAATCTCTCAGGAAGGTGTCTGTACACTGACTGGTGTATCTCAGTCCACTCACACTCAGGGTGATATCTGTACACCCACTGGTATCTTGCAGGCCCTCTCCCTCAGGGAGATATCTGTACTCTGACTGATGTCTCCCGTCTCTCTGTCTCTCAGGGAGATATCTGGACACTGACTCTTCACAGAGTCCCTCGCCCTCAGGGACATATCTGTACACTGAATGATGCCTCTTTCGCCCTCTCCCTCAGGAAGTTATCTGTACACTGAATGGTGTATCTCAGTACCTCTTTCTCAGTGTAATATCTGAACACTGACTGGTGTCTCTCAGTCCCTCTCCCTCAGGGAGATATCTGTACACTGACTGGCGTCTCTCAGTCCCTCCCTTTCAGGGAGATAGCTTTTCACTGACTGTTGTCTCGAACTCCCTCTACCTCAGGACACATCTGTACACTGACTGGTGTCTCTCAGTGCTTCTCCTTCAGGCAGATATCTGTAGACTGACTGGTGTTTCTCAGTACCTCCCTCTCAGGCTAATATCTGTGCACTGACTGGAGTCTCTCAATCCCTCTCCCTCAGGGAAATATCTGAACACTGACTGGTGTCTCTCAGTCCCTCTCCCTCAGGGAGATATCTGTACACTGACTGGCGTCTCTCAGTCCCTTCCGTTCAGGGAGATAGCGTTTCACTGACTTTTGTCTCAAAGTCCCTCTCCCTCAGGACACATCTGTACACTGACTGGTGTCTCTCAGTCTTTCTCTTTCAGGGACATATCTTAAAACTGACTGGTATCTCTCAGTCCCTCTCCCTCAGGTAGAAATCTGCACTCTCACTGGTATCTCTCAGTCTCTTGCTCTCAGGGAGATATCTGTTCATTGATTGTTGTCTCTCAGTCCCACTCCCTCATGGTGATATCTGTACAATGACTGGTGTCTCTCAGTCCCTCTCCCTCAGGAAGATATTTGTACACTGATATCTCTCAGTCTCTCTGTCTCTCAGGGAGATATCGGTACACCGGCTGGTCTCGCAGTTCCTGTGCCTCAGGGAAATTTCTGTTCACTGACTGGTGTCTCTCAGTCCCTTTCACCCATGGACATATCTGTACACGGACTGGTGTCTCTCAGTCGCTCTCCTCAGGGAGATATCTGCAGTGACTGGTATCTAAGTCGCTCTCCATCATGAACATATCTATACATTGACTAGTGTCTCTCAGTTCCTCTCGCCCCAGGATAGATATGTACTATGACGGGTATCTCTCAGTCCATCTCCCTCATGGAGATATCTGTACACTGACTTGTGTCTCTCATTCCCTGCCTCTGAGGGTGATATCTGTACACTGACTGGTGTCCCTCAATCCTTCACTCTCATGGAGATATCTGTACACTGACTTGAGTCTCTCAGTCCCTCTCATTCAGGGAGACATCTGTACACTGACTGGCGTCTCTCAGTTGCTCCCTCTCAGGGCGATATCTATGAACTGACTTGTGTCTCTCAGTCCCTCTCCCTCAGGGTGATATCTGTACACTGACTGGTGTCTCTCAATCCCTTTCCTTGAGTGAGATATCTGTACAGTGACTGATGTCTATCAATCTCTCAGTCTCTCAGGGAGATATCTGTGCGCTGACTCGCCTCTCAGTCCATTTCCCTCAGGGATATATCTGTACACAGACTGGTGCCTCTCAGTCCTTCTCCCTCCGGGAGATATCTGTATACAGACTGGTGCCTCAGTCCAACACCCTCAGGGACATATCAGGACACTGAGTTGTATCTCTCAGTTACTTTCTCTCAGAGTGATATCTGTACACTGAATGGTGTATCTCAGTCCATCTCCCTGAGTGAGATATCTGTACACTGACTGTTTTCTCAGTACCTCTCCCTCAGGGAGATATCTGTACACTGACTGGTGTCTCTCAGTCCATCTCCCTCACGGAGATATCTCTACACTGAGCAGTGTCATTCTGTCCCCTCTCCCTTCGGGAGATATCTGTACACTGACAGGTGTCTCTCAATCCCTCTCTTTCAGGGACATATCTGAACACTGAACGGTATCTCTCAGTCCCTCTCACTCAGGGAGATATCTGTAAACTGAATGGTGTCTCTCAGTCCTTCCCCTCATGGAGATATCTGTGCACTGACTGGTGTCTCTCAGTCTCTCTCCCTCATGGACATATCTGTACACTGTCTGGTGTCTCCAAGTCGCTCTCCCTCATGGACATATCTGTACATTGACTGGTGTCTCTCGGTTCCTCTTGCTCAGGGATAGATATGTACACTGACGGGGTATCTCTCAGTCCATCTCCCTCAGGGAGATATCTGTACACTGACTGGTGTCTCTCATTCCCTGCCTCTGACGGTGATATCTGTACACTGACTGTTGTCCCTCAATCCTTCACTCTCATGGAGATATCTGTACACTGACTGGTGTCTCTCAGTCCCTCTCTCTCAGGGACTTATCTGTAATCTGACTGGTATCTCTCAGTCCCTCTCCCCCAACGACATATCTGTACACTTATTGGTGTCTCTGAGTCCCTCCCTCTCAGGGTGATATCTGTACACTGACTGGTGTCTCTCAGTCCCTCCCACTCACAGGGATATCTGTACACTGACTGGTGTCTCTCAGTCACTCTCCCTCAGGGAGTAATCTGTACACTGACTGGCGTCTCTTAGTTGCCCCTCTCAGGGAGATGTCTGTGCACTGACTGGTGTCTCTAAGTCCCTCTCCCTCAGGGTGATATCTGTACACTGACTTCTGTCTCTCAATCACTCTCCCTCAGAGAGATATCTGTAAACTGAATGCTGTCTCTCAGTCCTTCCCCTCAGGGACATATCTGTACACTGAATGGTGCCTCTTTCTCCCTCTCCCTCAGCGACATATCTGTACACTGACTGGTGCCTCTGAATCCCTCTCCCTCAGGGTGATATTTGGGCACTGACTGGTGTCTCTCAGTCCCTCCCACTCACAGGGATATCTGTACACTGACTGGTGTCTCTCAGTCCCTCTCTTTCAGGGACATATCTGTACACTGACTGGTATCTCTCAGTTCCTCTCCCTCAGGGACATATCAGTACATTGAGTTGCATCTCTCAGTCCCTCCCGCTCAAAGTGATATCTGTACACTGACTGGTGTCTCTCAGTCCCTCCCACTCTGGTAGATTTCTCTACAATCACTGATGTCTTGCAGTCCCTCTCCCTCAGGGAGATATCTGTACACTGACTGCTTTCTGTCAGGCCCTCTCCCTCATGGAGATATCTATACACTGACCAGTGTCATTCTGCCCCCTCTCCCTCAGCGAGATATCTGTATATTGACTGGTGTCTCGAAGTCCCCAATTTCTCACGGCGATATCTGTACACCGACTGGTGTCTCTCAGTCCCTCTGCTTCAGAGAGATATCTGTAAACTGACTGGCTTTTCAATCCATCTCCCTCATGGAGATATTTGTACAATGACCGGTGTCATTCAGTCCCCTCTCCCCCAGTGCGATATCTGTACACTGATTGGCGTCTCGAAGTCCCCCATCTCTCAGTAAGGTTTCTGTACACTGACTGGTGTATCTCAGTCTAATCACACTCAGGGTGATATCTGTACACCCACTGGTATCTTGCAGTCCCTCTCCCTCAGGGAGATATCTGTACTCTGACTGATGTCTCCCGTCTCTCTGTCTCTCAGGGAGATATCTGGGAACTGACTCTTCACGGATTCCCTCTCCCTCAGGTACATATCTGTACACTGAATGGAACCTCTTTCGCCCTCTTCCTCAGGGAGATATCTGTACACTGAATGGTGTATCTCAGTACCTCCTTCTCAATGTTATATCTGAACACTTACTGGTGTCTCTCAGTCCCTCTCCATCAGGGAGATATCTGTGCACTGACTGGCGTCTCTCAGTACCTCCCTTTCAGGGAGATAGCTTTTCACTGACTGTTGTCTCGAAGTCCCTCTCCCTCAGGACACATCTGTACAAGGACTGGTGTCTCTCAGTGTCTCTCCCTCAGGCAGATATCTGTAGACTGACTGGTGTTTCTCAGTACCTCCCTCTAAGGCTAATATCTGTACACGGTCTGGAGTCTCTCAATCCCTCTCCCTCAGGGAAATATCTGAACACTGACTGGTGTCTCTCAGTCCCTCTCCCTCAGGGAGATATCTGTACACTGACTGGCGTCTCTCAGTCCCTCCCTTTCAGGGAGATAGCTTTTCACTGACTGTTGTCTCGAAGTCCCTCTCCCTCAGGACACATCTGTACAAGGACTGGTGTCTCTCAGTGTCTCTCCCTCAGGCAGATATCTGTAGACTGACTGGTGTTTCTCAGTACCTCCCTCTAAGGCTAATATCTGTACACTGACTGGAGTATCTGAATCCCTCTCCCTCCGGGAAATATCTGTACACTGACTGGTATCTCTCAGTCGCTCTCCCTCAGGGAGATATCTGTACACTGACTTGTGTCTCTCAGTCTTTCTCTTTCAGGGACATATCTGAAAACTGACTGGTATCTCTCAGTCCCTCTACCTCAGGTAGATATCTGCACTCTCACTGGTATCTCTCAGTCTCTCTATCTCAGGGAGATATCTGTTCACTGACTGTTGTCTCTCAGTCCCGCTCCCTCATGGTGATATCTGTACACTGACTGGTGTCTCTCAGTCCCTCTCCCTCAGGAAGATATTTGTACACTGATATCTTTCAGTCTCTCTGTCTCTCAGGGAGATATCGGTACACTGGCTGGTCTCGCAGTTCCTGTGCCTCAGGGACATTTCTGTTCACTGACTGGTGTCTCTCAGTCCCTTTCCCCCATGGACATATCTGTACACGGACTGGTGTCTCTCAGTCGCTCTCCTCAGGGAGACATCTGTACACTGACTGGCGTCTCTCAGTTTCTCCCTCTCAGGGAGATATCTGTGAACTGACTGGTGTCTCTCAATCCCTTTCCTTGAGTGAGATATCTGTACACTGACTGATGTCTATCAATCTCTCAGTCTCTCAGGGAGATATCTGTGCGCTGACTCGCCTCTCAGTCCATTTCCCTCAGGGATATATCTGTACACAGACTGGTGCCTCTCAGTCCTTCTCCCTCCGGGAGATATCTGTATACTGACTGGTGTCTCAGTCCAACACCCTCAGGGACATATCAGGACACTGATTTGTATCTCTCAGTTACTCTCTCTCAGAGTGATATCTGTACACTGAATGATGTCTCTCAGTCCATCTCCCAAAGTGAGATATCTGTACACTGACTGTTTTTCTCAGTCCCTCTCCCTCAGGGAGATATCTGTACACTGACTGGTGTCTCTCAATCTATCTCCCTCACGGAGATATCTCTACACTGAGCAGTGTCATTCTGTCCCCTCTCCCTTCGGGAGATATCTGTACACTGACAGGTGTCTCTCAATCCCTCACTTTCAGGGACATATCTGAACACTGAATGGTATCTCTCAGTCCCTCTCACTCAGGGAGATATCTGTAAACTGAATGGTGTCTCTCAGTCCTTCCCCTCATGGAGATATCTGTGCACTGACTGGTGTCTCTAAGTCTCTCTCCCTCATGGACATATCTGTACACTGTCTGGTGTCTCCACGTCGCTCTCCCTCATGGACATATCTGTACATTGACTGGTGTCTCTCGGTTCCTCTTGCTCAGGGATAGATATGTACACTGACGGGGTATCTCTCAGTCCATCTCCCTCAGGGAGATATCTGTACACTGACTGGTGTCTCTCATTCCCTGCCTCTGACGGTGATATCTCTATACTGACAGTTGTCCCTCAATCCTTCACTCTCATGGAGATATCTGTACACTGACTGGTGTATCTCAGTCCCTCTCTCTCAGGGACTTATCTGTACACTGACTGGTATCTCTCAGTCCCTCTCCCCCAACGACATATCTGTACACTGATTGGTGTCTCTGAGTCCCTCCCTTTGAGGGTGATATCTGTACACTGACTGGTGTATCTCAGTCCCTCCCACTCACAGGGATATCTGTACACTGACTGGTGTCTCTCAGTCCCTCTCCCTCAATGAGTAATCTGTACACTGACTGGCGTCTCTTAGTTGCCCCTCTCAGGGAGATGTATGTGCACTGGCTGGTGTCTCTAAGTCCCTCTCTCTCAGGGTGATATCTGTACAGTGACTGCTGTCTCTCAATCACTCTCCCTCAGATGGATATCTGTAAACTGAATGGTGTCTCTCAGTCCTTCCCCTCAGGAACATATCTGTACACTGACTGGTGCCTCTGAATCCCTCTCCCTCAGGGTGATATTTGGGCACTGGCTGGTGTCTCTCAGTCCCTCCCACTCACAGGGATATCTGTACACTGACTGGTGTCTCTCAGTCCCTCTCTTTCAGGGACATATCTGTACACTGACTGGTATCTCTCAGTCCCTCTCCCTCAGGGACATATCAGTACATTGAGTTGCATCTCTAAGTCCCTCCCTCTGAAAGTGATATCTGTACACTGACTGGTGTCCCTCAGTCCCTCCCACTCAGGTAGATTTCTCTACAATCACTGATGTCTTGCAGTCCCTCTCCCTCAGGGAGATATCTGCACACTGACTGCTTTCTGTCAGTCCCTCTCCCTCAGGGAGATATCTGTACACTGACTGGTGTCTCTCAGTCCCTCTCCCACATGGAGATATCTATACACTGACAAGTGTCCTTCTGCCCCCTCTCCCTCAGCGAGATATCTGTATATTGACTGGTGTCTCGATGTCCCAAATTTCTCACGGAGATATCTGTACACTGACTGGTGTCTCTCAGTCCCTCTGCTTCAGAGAGATATCTGAAAACTGACTGGATTTTCAATCCATCTCCCTCATGGAGATATTTGTACAGAGACCGGTGTCATTCAGTCCCCTCTCCCTCAGTGCGATATCTGTATACTGATTGGCGTCTCGAAGTCCCCAATCTCACAGGAAGGTTTCTGTACACTGACTGGTGTGTCTCAGTCCACTCACACGCAGGGTGATATCTGTACACACAATGGTATCTTGCAGTCCCTCTCCCTCAGGGAGATATCTGTACTCTGACTGATGTCTCCCGTCTCTCTGTCTCTCAGGGAGATATCTGGACACTGACTCTTCACGGAGTCCCTCTCCCTCAGGGACATATCTGTACACTGAATGGTGCCTCTTTCGCCCTCTTCCTCAGGGAGATATCTGTACACTGAATGGTGTCTCTCAGTACCTCCTTCTCAATGTTATATCTGAATACTGACTGGTGTCTCTCAGTCCCTCTCCATCAGGGAGATATCTATACACTGACTGGCGTCTCTCAGTCCCTCCCTTTCAGGGAGATAGCTTTTCACTGACTGTTGTCTCGAAGTCCCTCTCCCTCAGGACATATCTGTACAAGGACTGGTGTCTCTCAGTGCCTCTCCCGCAGGCAGATATCTGTAGACTGACTGGTGTTTCTCAGTACCTCCCTCTCAGGCTAATATCTGTACACTGACTGGAGTCTCTCCATCCCTCTCCCTCAGGGAAATATCTGAACACTGACTGGTGTCTCTCAGTCCCTCTCCCTCAGGGAGATATCTGTACACTGACTGGCGTCTCTCAGTCCCTCCCTTTCATGGAGATAGCTTTTCACTGACTGTTGTCTCGAAGTCCCTCTCCCTCAGGACACATCTGTACACTGACTGGTGTCTCTCAGTGCCTCTCCCTCAGGCAGATATCTGTAGACTGACTGGTGTTTCTCAATACCTCCCTCTCAGGCTAATATCTGTACACTGACTGGAGTCTCTCAATCCCTCTGCCTCAGGATAATATCTGTACACTGACTGGTGTCTCTCAGTCCATCTTGCTGAGGGAGATATCTGCACTCTCACTGGTATCTCTCAGTCTCTCTCTCTCAGGGAGATATCTGTTCACTGACTGTTGTATCTCAGTCCCGCTCCCTCATGGTGATATCTGTACACTGACTGGTCTCTCTCAGTCCCTCTCCCTCAGGAAGATATTTGTACACTGATATCTCTCAGTCTCTCTGTCTCTCAGGGAGATATCGGTACACTGGCTGGTCTCGCAGTTCCTGTGCCTCAGGGACATTTCTGTTCACTGACTGGTGTCTCTCAGTCCCTTTCCACCATGGTCATATCTGTACACGGACTGTTGTCTCTCAGTCGCTCTCCTCAGGGAGATATCTGCAGTGACTGGTATCTAAGTCGCTCTCCATCATGAACATATCTATACATTGGCTGGTGTCTCTCAGTTCCTCTCGCCCAGGGATAGATATGTACTATGACGGGTATCTCTCAGTCCATCTCCCTCATGGAGATATCTGTACACTGACTTGTGTCTCTCATTCCCTTCCTCTGAGGCTGATATCTGTACACTGGCTGGTGTCCCTCAATCCTTCACTCTCATGGAGATATCTGTACACTGACTTGAGTCTCTCAGTCCCTCTCATTCAGGGAGACATCTGTACACTGACTGGCGTCTCTCAGGTTCTCCCTCTCAGGGAGATATCTGTGAACTGACTGGTGTCTCTCAATCCCTTTCCTTGAGAGAGATATCTGTACAGTGACTGGTGTCTATCAGTCACTCAGTCTCTCAGGGAGATATCTGTGCACTGACTCGCCTCTCAGTCCATTTCCCTCAGGGATATATCTGTACACTGACTGGTGCCTATCAGTCCTTCTCCCTCTGGGAGATATCTGTATACTGACTGGTGTCTCAGTCCCACACCCTCAGGGACATATCAGGACATTGAGTTGTATCTCTCAGTCGCTCTCTTTCAGAGTGATATCTGTACACTGAATGGTGTCTCTCAGTCCATCTCCCTAAGTGAGATATCTGTACACTGACTGTTTTTCTCAGTCCCTCTCCCTCAGAGAGATACCTGTACACTGACTGGTGTCACTCAGTCCATCTCCCTCACGGAGATATCTCTACACTGAGCAGTGTCATTCTGTCCCCTCTCCCTTCGGGAGATATCTGTACACTGACAGGTGTCTCTCAGTCCCTCGCTTTCAGGGACATATCTGAACACCGACTGATATCTCTCAGTCCCTCTCACTCAGGGAGAAATCTGTAAATTGAATGGTGTCTCTCAGTCCTTCCCCTCATGGAGATATCTGTGCACTGACTGGAGTCTCTCAGTCCCGGTCTCGTAGGTTGATATCTGTACACTGACTGGTGTCTCTCAGTCTCTCTCCCTCATGGACATATCTGTATACAGACTGGTGTCTCTCAGTCACTCTCCATCATGGACATATCTGTACACTGTCTGGTGTCTCCAAGTCGCTCTCCCTCATGGACATATCTGTACATTGACTGGTGTCTCTCGGTTCCTCTTGCTCAGGGATAGATATGTACACTGACGGGGTATCTCTCAGTCCATCTCCCTCAGGGTGATATCTGTACACTGACTGGTGTCTCTCAGTCCCTCCCTCTCACAGAGATATCTGTACACTGACTGGTGTCTCTCAGTCCCTCTCTCTCAGGGATTCATCTGTACACTGACTGGTATCTCTCAGTCCCTCTCCCCCAACGACATATCTGTACACTGATTGGAGTCTCTGAGTCCCTCTCTCTCAGGATGATATCTGTACACTGACTGGTGTCTCTCAGTCCCTCCCACTCACAGGGATATCTGTACACTGACTGGTGTCTCTCAGTCCCTCTCCCTCAGGGAGTAATCTGTACACTGACTGGCGTCTCTCAGTTGCCCCTCGCAGGGAGATGTCTGTGCACTGACTGGTGTCTCTAAGTCCCTCTCCCTCAGGGTGATATCTGTACACTGACTGCTGTCTCTCAATCCCTCTCCCTCAGAGAGATATCTGTAAACTGAATGGTGTCTCTCAGTCCTTTCCCTCAGGGACATATCTGTACACTGAATAGTGCCTCTTTCTAACTCTCCCTCAGGGACATATCTGTACACTGACTGGTGTCTCTCAGTCCCTCTCCCTCAGGGTGATATTTGGGCACTGACTTGTGTCGCTCAGTCCCTCCCACTCACAGGGATATCTGTGCACTGACTGGTGTCTCTCAGTCCCTCCCTCTCATGTAGATTTATCTGCAATCACTGATGTCTTGCAGTCCCTCTCCCTCAGGGAGATATCTATAAACTGACCAGTGTCATTCTGCCCCCTCTCCCTCAGGGAGATATCTTTATATTGACTGGTGTCTCGAAGTCCCCAATTTCTCACGGTGATATCTGTACACTGACTGGTGTCTCTCAGTCCCTCTCTTTCAGGGACATACCTGAACAGTAACTGGTGTCTCTCAGTCCATCTCCCTCAGGGAGATATCTGTGCACTGAATGGTGTCTCTCAGTACTCCTTCTCAGTGTGATTTCTGAACACTGACTGGTGTCTCTCAGTCCCTCTCCTTAAGAGAGATATATGTACACTGACTGATGTCTCTTAGTCTCTCTGTCTCTCAGGGAGATAACTTTGCACTGGCTGGTCTCTCAGTCCCTCTCCCTCAGGGACGTATCTGTACACTGCCTGGTGTCTCTCAGTCCCTCTCCCTCTTGGAGATATCTGTACACTGAATAGCATCTCCCAGTTGCTCCCTCTCAGCGACATATGTATACACTGATTGGTGCCTCTCAGTCCCTCTCCCTCAGGGAGATATCTGCACACTGACTGGTGTCTCACAGTCCCTCCCTCTCACAGAGATATCTGTACACTGACTGGTGTCTCTCAGTCCCTCTCTTTCAGGGACATATCTGTACACTGACTGGTATCTCTCAGTTCCTCTACCTCAGAGACTTATCTGTACACTGACTGGTATCTCTCATTCCCCCTACCCCAGCGACATATCTGTACACTGACTGGTGTCTCTCAGTCGCTCCCTCTCAGGGAGATATCTGTACACTGATTGGTGTCTCTCATTCCCTACCTCTGAGGGTGATATCTGTACACTGACTGGTTTCTCTCAATCCCTCACTCTCCTGGCGATATCTGTACACTGACTTGAGTCTCTCAGTCCCTCTCTCTCATGGACTTATCTGTACACTGACTGGTATCTCTTATTCCCCTTCCCCCAGCGACATATCTGTACACTGACTGGTGTCTCTCAGTCCCTCCCTATTAGGGGTTTTCTGAACACTGACTGGCGTCTCTCAGTCCCTCTCCCTCAGCGAGATATCTGTACACTGACTGGTTTCTCTTAATACCTCTCTCTCAGTGTGATGTTTGTACACTGACTGGTGTCTCTCAGTCCCTCTCCCTCACGGAGATATCTTTACCCAGACCAATGTCATTCAGTACCCTCTCCCCTCAGGGAGATATCTGTATACTGACTGGTGTCTCGAAGTCCCCCATCTCTCAGGAAGATAACTGTACACTGACTGGTTTCACTCAGTCCACTCTTCCTCAGCTAGATATCTATAGTCCGACTGGTGTATATCAGTCCCCCACCCTCAGTGAGATATCTGTACACTGACTGGTGTCTCTCATTCCCTGCCTCTGAGGGTGATATCTGTACACTGACTGTTGTCCCTCAATCCTTCACTCTAATGGAGATATCTGTACGCTGACTGGTGTCTCTCAGTCCCTCTCTCTCAGGGACTTATCTGTACACTGACTGATATCTCTCAGTCCCTCTCCCCCAACGACATATCTGTACACTGATTGGTGTCTCTGAGTCCCTCCCTCTCAGGGTGATATCTGTACACTGACTGGTGTCTCTCAGTCCCTTCCACTCACAGGGATATCTGTGCACTGACTGGTGTCTCTCAGTCCCTCTCCCTCAGGGAGTAATCTGTACACTGACTGGCGTCTCTCAGTTGCCCCTCGCAGGGAGATGTCTGTGCACTGACTGGTGTCTCTAAGTCCCTCTCCCTCAGGGTGATATCTGTACACTGACTGCTGTCTCTCAATCCCTCTCCCTCAGAGAGATATCTATAAACTGAATGGTGTCTCTCAGTCCTTCCCCTCAGGGACATATCTGTACACTGAATAGTGCCTCTTTCTCCCTCTCCCTCAGGGACATATCTGTACACTGACTGGTGCCTCTCAGTCCCTCTCCCTCAGGGTGATATTTGGGCACTGACTTGTGTCGCTCAGTCCCTCCCACTCACAGGGATAGCTGTACACTGACTGGTGTCTCTCAGTCCCTCTCTATCAGGGACATTCAGTACACTGAATGTTATCTCTCAGTCCCTCTCCCTCAGGGACATATCAGTACACTGAGTTGCATCTCTAAGTACCTTCCTCTCAGAGTGATATCTGTACACTGACTGGTGTCTCTCAGTCCCTCCCTCTCATGTAGATTTCTCTACAATCACTGATGTCTTGCAGTCCCTCTCCCTCAGGGAGATATCTGTACACTGAATGCTTTCTCTCAGTCCCTGTCCCTCAGGGAGATATCTATACACTGACCAGTGTCATTCTGCCCCCTCTCCCTCAGGGAGATATCTGTATATTGACTGGTGTCTCGAAGTCCCCAATTTCTCACGGAGATATCTGTACACTGATTGGTGTCTCTCAGTCCCTCTCTTTTAGGGACATACCTGAACAGTAACTGGTGTCTCTCAGTCCCTCTCCCTCAGGGAGATATCTGTGCACTGAATGGTGTCTCTCAGTACTCCTTCTCAGTGTGATATCTGAACACTGACTGGTGTCTCAAAGTCCCTCTCCTTCAGAGAGATATATGTACTCTGACTGATGTCTCTTAGTCTCTCTGTCTCTCAGGGAGATAACTTTGCACTGGCTGGTCTCTCAGTCCCTCTCCCTCAGAGACGTATCTGTACACTGCCTGGTGTCTCTCAGTCCCTCTCCCTCTTGGAGATATCTGTATTCTGAATAGCATCTCCCAGTTGCTCCCTCTCAGGGACATATGTATACACTGATTGGTGCCTCTCAGTCCCTCTCCCTCAGGGAGATATCTGCACACTGACTGGTGTCTCACAGTCCTTCTCTCTCACAGAGATATCTGTACACTGACTGGTGTCTCTCAGTCCCTCTCTTTCAGGGACATATCTGTACACTGACTGGTATCTCTCAGTTCCTCTACCTCAGGGACTTATCTGTACACTGACTGGTATCTCTCATTCCCCCTCCCCCAGCGACATATCTGTACACTGACTGGTGTCTCTCAGTCCCTCCCTCTCAGGCAGATATCTGTACACTGATTGGTGTCTCTCATTCCCTGCCTCTGAGGGTGATATCTGTACACTGACTGGTTTCTCTCAATCCCTCACTCTCCTGGAGATATCTGTACACTGACTTGAGTCTCTCAGTCCCTCTCTCCCATGGACTTATCTGTACACTGACTGGTATCTCTCATTCCCCTTCCCCCAGCGACATATCTGTACACTGACTGGTGTCTCTCAGTCCCTCCCTATCAGCGGTTTTCTGAATACTGACTGGCGTCTCTCAGTCCCTCTCCCTCAACGAGATATCTGTACACTGAGTGGTTTCTCTTAATACCTCTCTCTCAGTGTTATGTTTGTACACTGACTGGTGTCTCTCAGTCCCTCACCCTCACGGAGATATCTTTACCCAGACCAATGTCATTCAGTATCCTCTCCCCTCAGGGAGATATCTGTATACTGACTGGTGTCTCGAAGTCCCCCATCTCTCAGGAAGATAACTGTACACTGATTGATTTCTCTCAGTCCACTCTTCCTCAGCTAGATATCTATAGTCCGACTGTTGTATATCAGTCCCCCACCCTCAGTGAGATATCTGTACACTGACTGGTCTCTCAGTCAATTTCCCTCAGGGACATATCTGTACACTGACTGGTGACTCTTAGTCCTTCTCCCTCTGGGAGGTATCTGTATACTGACTGTCCATCAGACCCGCTCACTCAGGGGCATATCTGTATACTGAATAGTGCTTCTCAGTGCCACTCCCTCAGGGAGATATCTGGACACTGACTGGTGTCTCTCAGTCCCTCTCTTTCAGGGACATATCTGTATACTGACTGGTAACTCTCAGTCCCTCTCCCTCAGGGATATATCTGTATACTGACTTATTTCTCGAAATCACCAATCTCTCAGGGAGATAGCTGTACATTGACTGGTGTCTCTCATTCCACTCTCCGTCAGGGAGATATCTGTACTTCGCTTGGTATCTCTCAGACCTCTCCCTCAGGGAGATATCTGTAAACTGGCTGGCCTCGCAGTGCCTGTACCTCAGGGAGATATCCGTTCCATGACTAGTGTCTCTCAGTCCTTCTACCACTGGGAAATATCTGTATACTGACTGGCCTCTCAAACTCTCTCCCTCAGGGACAGATTTGTACACTGACTCGTGCTTCTCAGTCCAACTCCCTGAGGTAGATATCTGTACACTGAGGGGTCTCTCTCAATCCCTCTCTCTCACAGATATATCTGTACACTGACTGGTGTCTCTCAGTCCCTCTCCCTCAGGGAGATATCTGCACACTGATTGATGTCTCTAAGTCACTTTCCTTCTCGGAGATATCTGTACATTGACCAGTGTCATTCTGTGCCCTCTCCCTCAGGGAGATATCTGTAAACTGACTTGTGGCTCTCAAACTTTCTCTTTCAGGAACATATAGGAATGCTGTCTCTCAGTCCTTCCCCTCAGGGAGATATCTGTTCACTGACTGTTGTCTCTCAGTCCCTCTCCCTCAGGAAGATATTTGTACACTGATATCTCTCAGTCTCTCTGTCTCTCAGGGAGATATCGGTGCACTGGCTGGTCTCGCAGTGCCTGTGCCTCAGGGACATTTCTAGTCACTGACTGGTGTCTCTCAGTCCCTTTCCCCCATGGACATTTCTGTACACGGACTGGTGCCTATCAGTCGCTCTCCTCAGGGAGATATCTGCAGTGACTGGTCTCTAAGTCGCTCTCCCTCATGAACATATCTGTACATTGACTGGTGTCTCTCAGTTTCTCTTGCCCAAAGATAGATATGTACTATGACGGGTATCTCTTAGTCCATCTCCCTCAGGGAGATATCTGTACACTGACTGGTGTCTCTCATTCCCTGCCTCTGAGGGTGATATCTGTACACTGACTGGTGTCCCTCAATCCTTCACTCTCATGTAGATATCTGGACACTGACTTGAGTCTCTCAGTCCCTCTTCCTCAGGGTGATATCTGTACACTGACTGGTGTCTCTCAGTCTCTCTCCCTCAGGGTGAAATCTGTACACTGACTGGTGTCTCTCAATCCCTTTCCTTGACAGAGATATCTGTACACTGACTGATGACTATCAGTCACTCAGTCTCTCAGGGAGATATCTGTGCACTGACTCGTCTCTCAGGACATTTCCCTCAGGGATATATCTGTACACAGACTGGTGCCTCTCAGTCCTTCTCCCTCTGGGAGATATCTGTATACTGACTGGTCTCTCAGTCCCACACCCTCAGGGACATATCAGGACACTGAGTTGTATCTCAGTCCCTCCCTCTCAGAGTGATATCTGTACACTGACTGGTGTCTCTCAGTCCCTCTCCCGAAGGGAAATATTTGTACACTGAATGCTGTCCCTCAGTCCTTCCCCTCAGGGAGATATCTGTTCACTGAATGTTGTCTCTCAGTCCCGTTCCCTCATGGTGATATCTATACACTGACTGGTGTCTCTCAGTCCCTCTCCCTCAGGAAGATATTTCTACACTGATATATCTCAGTCTCTCTGTATCTCAGGGAGATATCGGTACACTGACTGTTGTCTCTCAGTCCCTCTCCCTCAGGGAGATATCTGTACGCTGACTGGTGTCTCTCAGTCCCTCTCGCTCACGGAGATATCTGTACACTGAGCAGTGTCATTCTGTCCCTGCTCCCTTGGGAAGATATCTGTATACTGACTGCTGTCTCGAAGTCCCCAATCTCTCACGCAGATATCCGAACACTGACAGGTGTCTCTCAGTCCCTCTCTTTCAGGGATATATCTGAATACTGACTGGTATCTCTCAGCCCCTTTTCCTCAGGGAGATATCTGCACTCTGACTGATTTCAATCAGTCCCTCTCCCTCAGGGAGATATCTGTAAAATGAATGGTGTCTCTCAGTCCTTCCCCTCATGGAGATATCTGTTCACTGACTGGAGTCTCTCAGTCCCGCTCCCGCAGGGTGATATCTGTACACTGACTGGTGTCTCTCAGTCTCTGTCCCTCATGGACATATCAGTACACTGACTGGTGTCTCCAAGTCGCTCTCCCTCATGGACATATCTGTACATTGACTGGTGTCTCTCGGTTCCTCTTGCTCAGGGATAGATATGTACACTGACGTGTTATTTCTGAGGTCATCGCCCTCAGGGAGATATCTGTGCACTGACTTGTGTCTCTCATTCCCTGCCTCTGAGGGTGATATCTGTACACTGACTGATGTCTCTCAATCCCTCACTCTAATGGAGATATCTGTACACTGACTGGTGTCTGTCAGTCCCTCTCTCTCAGGGACTTATCTGTACACTGACTGGTATCGCTCAGTCCCTCTCCTCCAACGACATATCTGTACACTGAATAGCATCTCTCAGTTGCTCCCTCTCAGGGACATATCTACACACTGACTGGTGCCTCTCAGTCCCTCTCCCTCAGGGTGATATCTGTGCACTGATTGGTGTCTCTCAGTCACTCCCTCTCACAGACATATCTGTACACTGACTGGTGCCTCTCAGTCCCTCTCTTTCAGGGACATATCTCTACACTGACTGGTATCTCTCAGTCCCTCTCCATCAGGGACATATCAGTACACTGAGCTGTATCTCTCAGTCCCCCTTCCCCAGCGACATATCTGTACACTGACTGGTGTCTCCTAGTCCCTCCCTCTCACGTAGTTTTCTGTACAATCACTGAAGTCTTGCAGTCCCTCTCCCTCAGGCAGATATCTGTACACTGACTGGTGTCTCTCAGTCCCTCTACCTCACGGAGATATCTTTACACTGACCAGTGTCATTCTGTCCCCTCTCCCTCAGGGAGATATCTGTATACTGACTGGTGTCTCGAAGTCCCCAATCTCTCACGGAGATATCTGTACACTGACTGGTGTCTCTCTGTCCCTCTCCCTCAGGGAGATATCTGCACTCTGACTGATCTCTCTCAGTCTCTCTGTTTCTCAGGGTGATATCTGTACAATGACTTGTCACTCAGTCCCTCTCCCCGAGGGAAATGTCTGTACACTGAATGGTATCTCTCAGTCCCCCTCAATCAGGGACATATCAGTACACTGAGCTGTATCTCTCAGTCCCTCCCTCTCAGAGTGATATCTGTACACTGAATGGTGTATCTGAGTCCCTCCCTCTGAGGTAGTTTTCTGTACAATGACTGATGTTTTGCAGTCCCTCTCCCTCAGGGAGATATCTGTACACTGACTGGTGTCTCTCAGTCCCTCTCCCTCACGGAGATATCTATACACTGACCAGTGTCATTCTGTCCCCTCTCGCTCTGGTAGATATCTGTATACTGACTGGTGTCTCGAATTCCCCAATCTCTCACGGAGATATCTGTACACTGACTGGTGTCTCTCAGTCCCTCTCCCCCAGCGACATATCAGTACACTGACTGGTGTCTCTCAGTCCCTCCCTCACAGGGGTTTTCTGAACACTGACTGGCGTCTCTCAGTCCCTCTCCCTCAGCGAGATATCCGTACACTGACTGGTGTAGCTCAGTACGTCTCTCTCAGTGTGATGTTTGTACACTGACTGGAGTCTCTCAATCCCTCCCTCTCAGGGCGATATCTTTTCACTGACTGGTGTCTCTTAGTCCCTCTCCCTAAGGGAGATATCTATAAACTGATTGTTTTTTTCTCAGTACCTCCCTCTCAGGGTAATATCTATGCACTGACTGCTGTCTGTCAGTCCCTCTCCCTCAGGGAGATATCTGTACACTGACTGGTGTCTCTCAGTACCTCCCACTCAGGGTGATGTCTGTACACTGACTGGTGTCTTTTAGATTCTCTCCCTGAGGGAGATATCTATACACTGACTGTTTCTTCTCAGTACCTCTCTCTCAGGGTAATATCTGTACAGGGACTGCTGTCTGTAAGTCCCTCTCCCTCAGGGAATAATCTGTTCACTGGCTGGCGTCTCTCAGTTGCTCCCACTCTGAGAGATATCTGTGCACTGACTGGTGTCTCTATGTCCCTCTCCCTCAGGGTGATATCTGTACACTGACTGGTGTGTCTCAATTCCTCCCCTTAGAGAGATATATGTACACTGACTGATGGCTCTTAGTCTCTCTGTCTCTCAGGGAGATAACTTTGCACTGGCTGGTCTCTCAGTCCCTCACCCTCAGGGACGTATCTGTACACTGCCTTGTGTCTCTCAGTCCCTCTCCCTCTTGGAGATATCTGTACATTGAATAGCATCTCTCAGTTGCTCCCTCTCAGGGACATATCTATACACTGACTGGTCCCTCTCAGTCCCTCTCCCTCAGGGTGATATCTGTGCACTGACTGGTGTCTCTCACTCCCTCCCTCTCACAGAGATAACTGTACACTGACTGGTGTCTCTCAGTCCCTCTCTTTCAGGGACATATCTGTACACTGACTGGTATCTCTCAGTTCCTCTCCCTCACGGACATATCAGTACACTGAGCTGTACCTCTCAGTCCCCCTTCCCCAGCGACATATCTGTACACTGAATGGTGTCTCTCAGTCCCTTCCTCTCAGGGAGATATCTGTACACTGATTGGTGTCTCTCATTCCCTGCCTCTGAGGGTGATATCTGTACACTGACTGGTTTCTCTCAATCCTTCACTCTCATGGAGATATCTGTACAACGACTTGTGTCTCTCAGTCCCTCTCTCTCATGGACTTATCTGTACACTGACTGGTATCTCTCATTCCCCCTCCCCCAGCGACATATCTGTACACTGACTGGTGTCTCTCAGTTCCTCCCTCTCAGGGGTTTTCTGAACACTGACTGGCGTCTCTCAGTCCCTCTCCCTCAGCGAGATATCTGTACACTGACTGGTGTCTCTCAGTACCTCTCTCTCAGTGTGATGTTTGTACACTGACTGGTGTCTCTCAGTTCCTCCCTCTCAGGGGTTTTCTGAACATTGACTGGCGTCTCTCAGTCCCTCTCCCTCAGCGAGATATCTGTACACTGACGGGTATCTCTCAGTCCTTCTCCATTATTGAGATATATGTACACGGACTGGTGTCTGTCATTCCCTCTCCCTCAGGGAGATATCTGTTCACTGTCTGGTGTCTCTCAGTCCTTCTCCCTCAGGGAGATATCTGTACACTGGTGTCTCTCAGTACCTCCCTCTCATGGTCAAATGTGGAAACTGATTTGTGTCTCTCAGTCTCTCTCCCTCAAGGAGATAGAAACATAGAAACATAGAAAATAGGTGCAGGAATATGCCATTCGGCCCTTCGAGCCTGCACCGCCATTCAATGTGTTCATGGCTCAACATGCAACCTCAGTTACCCTTTCCTGCTTTCTCGCCATACCCCTTGATCCCCGCTAGTAGTAAGGACGAACTCTAACTCCTTTTTGAATATATTTAGTGAATTGGCCGAAGCAACTATCTGTGGTAGAGTATTCCACAGGTTCACCACTCTCTGGGTGAAGAAGTTTCTCCTCATCTCGGTCCTAAATGGCTTACCCCTTATCCTTAGACTGTGTCCCCTGGTTCTGGACTTCCTCAACATTCGGATCATTTTTCCTGCATCTAACCTGTCTGAACCCGTCAGAATTTTAAACGTTTCTATGAGATCCTCACTCATTCTTCTGAACTCCAGTGAATACAAGCCCAGTTGATCCAATCTTTCTTGATATGTTAATCCCACCATCCCGGGAATCAGTCTGGTGAATCTTTGCTGCAATCCCTCAATATCAAGAATGTCCTTCCTTAGGTTTGGAGACCAAAACTGTAGGCAATACTCCAGGTGTGGCCTCACCAAGGACCTGTACAACTGTAGCAACACAACCCTGATCTATAGTCAAATCCACTCGCTATGAAGGCTAACATGCCATTTGCTTTCTTATACCTGCTGTACCTGCATGCCAACCTTCAATGACTGATGTACCATGACACCCAGGTCTCGTTACACCTCCCCTATTCCGAATCTGTCACCATTCAGATAATAGTCTGTCTCTCTGTTTTTACCACCAAAGTGGATAACCTCGCATTTATGCACATTATACTTCATCTGCCATGCATTTGCCCACTCGCCTAACCTATCGAAATCACTCTGCAGCCTCATAGCATCTCACTCCCTCTCTTTCAGGGACATATCTTTACACTGACCGGTCTCTCAGTCCATTTCCCTCAGGGACATATCTGTACACTGACTGGTATTTCCCAGTCCTTCTCCCTCTGGGACATATCTGTATACTGACTGGTCTCTCAGTCCCTCTCCCTCAGGGTGTTATCTGTACACTGACTGGTATCTCTCAATCCCTCTCCCTCAAGGAGATATCTGTACACTGACTAGTGTCTCAAATCCCTCTACCTCACGGAGATATCTGTACGTTGACTGGTGCCTCGAAGTCCAGAATCTCTCAGGGAGATATCAGTACAATGACTGGTGTCCCTCAGTCCTATCTACCTCAGGGAGATATCTGCACTGCGACTGGTGTCTCTCAGTCCCTCTCCCTCAGGGAGATATCTGTACTCTGACTTATCACTCAGCCCCTCTCCCTCAGGGACGTATCTGTATACTGACTGATGACTCTCAGTCCCTTTCCCTCAGGGAGACATCTGTACCCTGACTGGTGTCTCTCAGTCCCTCTCCCTCAGGGAGATATCTGTACACTGACTGGTGTCTCTCAGTCCCTCTCCCTTAGGGGGATTTATGTACACTGACTGGTGTCTCTCAGTCCCTCTCCCTCAGGGAGATATCTGTACACTGAATGGTGTCTCGCAGTCTCTCTGTCTCTCAGGGAGATATATGTACACTGACTGGTGTCACTCAGTCCCGCTCCCTTAGGGAGATATCTGTACACTGACTGATGACTCTCAATCTCTCTGACTCTCAGGGAGATAGCTTTAATCTGGCTGGTCCCTCAGTCCTTGTCGCTCAGGAACATATCTGCACACTCACAGGTGTCTCTTACTCCCTCGCACTCAGGGACATGTCTGTACACTGGCGTGTATCTCTCAGTCCCTCACTCCAAGTGTGATAACTGTACCCTCACTGGTGTCTCTCAGTCACTCTCCCTCAGGGAGATATCTGTATACTGACTGCTGTCTCGAAGTCCCCAATCTCTCAGATAGTTATCTATACACTGACTGCTGTATCTCAGTCCACTCTCTGTCAGAAAGATATCTGCTCACAGGCTGGTGTCTCTCAGTCTCTCTTCTCAGGGAGATATCTGTACATTGATTGGTCTCTCAGTCCTGGCCCTCAGGCACATATCTGTACACTGACTGGTGTATCTCAGTCCATCTCTCTCAGGGTGCTATCTGTATACTGACTGATGACTCGCAGTCCCTCTCACTCAGGACACATCTGTACAATGACTGGTGTCTCTCAGTCCCTCCCTCTCAGGGTGATATCTGTATACTGACTGGTGTCTCTCAGTCCCTATCCCTCAATGAGATATTTGTACATTGTCTGGTGTCTCTCATTACCTCAATCTCAGGGTGATATCTGTACCCTGACTGATGTCTCTCGTTCCCTCTCCCTCAGTGAGATATCTGTACATTGACTGGCGTCTCTCAGTCGCTCCCTCTCACGGAGATATCTGTTCACTGACTGGTGTCTCTCAGTCCCTCCTCTCAGGGAGATATCTGTACACTGACTGGTGTCTCTCAGTCCCTCTCCCTCAGGGAGATATCTGTACACTGACTGGTGTCTCTCAGTCCACTCTCCCTCAGAGAGATATCTGTACATTGAATAATGTCTCTTAATCCCTCTCCATCAGGGTGATATCTGTTCAATTACTGGCGTCTGTCAATCCCTCTCCCTCAGGGAAACATCTATACACTGACTGGCGTCTCTCAGTTGCTCCCTCTCAGGGAGATATCTGCACACTGACTGGTGTCTCTCAGTCCCTCTCCCTCAGTGAGATATAATTACACTGAATGGTGTCTCTCAGTACCTCCCTCTCAGGGAGATAGCTGTACACTGACTGCTGTCTCCCAGTCCCTCTCCCTCAGGGAGATATCTGTACACTGACTGGTGTCTCTCAGTCCCTCTCACTCACGGAGATATCTGTACACCGAACGGTGTCATTCACGCCCCTCTCCCTCAGGGAGATACTTTATACTGACTGGTGTCTCTCATTCCCTGCCTCTGAGGTGGATATCTGTACACTGATTGGTGACTCTCAAACCATCACTCTCATGGAGATATCTGTACACTGAATGGTTTCTCTGAGTCCCTCTCCCTCATGGAGATAGCTGTACACTGACTGGTGTCTCTTAGTCCCTCCCTCTCAGGGAGATATCTGTTCACTGACTGTGTCGCTCAGTCCACTCTCCCTCAGGGAGATAGCTGTACACTGACTGGTGTCTCTCAGTCCCTCTCCCTCAGTGAGATATCTGTCTCCCTGCCTCTCAGCGTGATATCTTTACACTGACTGGTGTCTCCCAGTTGCTCCCTCTCAGGGATATATCTGCACACTGACTGGTGTCTCTCAGTCTCTCAGGAAGATATCAGTGCACTGCCTGGTCCCACAGTCCCTCTCCCTCAGGGATATATCTGTGCACTGACTGGTGTTCTCAGACCCACTACCTCAGGGAAATATTTGTACACTGACTGGTCTCTCTCAGTCCCTCCCTCTCACGGAGATATCTGTACACTGACTGGTGTCTCTCATTCCCTCTCTTTCAGGGACAGATCTGTACACTGACTGGTATCTCTCAGTTGCAATCCTCAGGGAGATACATGTACACTGACTGGTGTCCCTCAGTCTCTACATCTCAGAGTGATATCTGTACACTGACTGGTGTCTATCAGTCCCTCTCCCTCAGAGGAATATGTGTACACTGACTGGTGTCTCTCAGACACACTCCACAAGGAGATATCTGTACACAAACAGTTGTCTCTCAGTCCCTCTCCGCCAGCGACATATCTGTACAATGACTGGTGCCCCTCAGTCTCTACCTCTCAGGGTGATATCTGTACATTGACTGCTGTCTCTCAGTCCATCTCCCTCACGGATATATCTGTAAACCGACCGGTGTCATTCAGTCCCCTCTCCCACAGGGAGATATCTGTAAACTGACTGTTGTCTCGAATCCCCAATCTCTCAGTGAGATATCTGTACACTGACTGGTGTCTCTCAGTCCACTCTTCCTCAGGTAAATATCTATACTCCGACTGGTGTATCTCAGTGAGATATCTGTACACTGACTGGTCACTCTCAGTCCCTTCCTCTCACGGAGATATCTATACACTGACTGGTGTCTCTCAGTCCCTGTCTTTCAGGTAGATATCTGTACACTGACTGGTGTCTCTCAGTCCCTGCCTCTGAGGGTGATATCTGTACACTGGTGTCTCTGAATCCCTCACTCTCATGGAGATATCTGTACACTGAATGGTGTATCTCAGTCGCTCACCCTCAGTGAGATATCTGTACTCTGACTGGTGTCTCTCAGTACCTCCCTCTCGGTGAGATGGCTGTACACTGACTGCTGTCTCTCAGTACCTCCCCCTCAGTGAGATATCTGTACACTGACTGGTGTCTCTCACTCCCTGCCTCTGAGGGTGATATCTGTACACTGGTGTCTCTGAGTCCCTCACTCTCATGCAGATATCTGAACACTGAATGGTGTATCTCAGTCCCTCTTCCTCAGGGAGATATCTGTACTCTGACTGGTGTTTCTCAGTCCCTCTCCCTCAGGGACATATCTGAACATTGACAGGTATCTCACAGTCCCTCTCCCCCAGCAACATATCGGTACACTGACTGGTGTCTCTCAGTCCCTTCACTCCTAGGGTGATAGCTGCACACTGACTGGTCTCTCTCAGTACCTCCTTCTCAGGGTGCTTTCTGGATGCTGACTGGTGTCTCTCAGTCCCTCTCCCTCAGGGAGACATCTGTACACTGACAGGCGTCTCTCAGTCCCTCCCTCTCAGAGGGATATCTGTTCACTGACTGTGTCGCTCAGTCCACTCTCCCTCAGGGAGATATCTGTACATTGACTGGTGTCTCTCAGTCCCTCTCCCTCAGTGAGATATCTGTCCTCTGATTGATGTCTATCTGCCTCTCTACCTCTCAGGGAGATATCTGTACACTGACTGGTGTCTCTTAATCCCTCTCCCTCAGGGAGACATCTGTACACTGACTGGCGTCTCTCAGATGCTCCCTCTCAGGGACATATCTGTGCACTGACTGGTGTCTCTGAGTCCCTCTCCCTCAGGGTGATATCTGTACGTTGACTGATGTATCTCAGTCTTTCTTTCTCTTAGGGTATATCTGTACACTGAATTGTGTCTCTAAGTAGCCTCCCTCTCAGGGAGATAGCTGTACACAGACAGATGTATCTCAGTCCCTCTCTCTCAGGCAGATATCTTTACACTGACTGGTGTCTCTCAGCCACTGCTTCTCAGGGAGCTATCAGTAAACTGACTGGAGTCTCTCAGTTCCTCTTCCTCACGTTCATAGATGTACACTGACGGGTAACTCTCAGTCTCTCTCCATTAATGAGATATCTGTACACGGACTGGTGTCTGTCATTCCCTCTCCCTCAGGGAGATATCAGTACACTGGTGTATCTCAGTACCTCCCTCTCAGAGTGATATGTAGACACTGACTGGTGTATCTCAGTCCCTCTCCCTCAGGGAGATAGAAACATAGAAAATTGGAAAATTGATGCAGGAGTAGGCCATTCGGCCCTTAGAGCCTGCACTTCCATTAAATGTGTCCATGGCTGAACATGCAACCTCAGCTCCCCATTCCTGCTTTCTCGCCAATACCCCTTGATCCCCCGAGTAGTAAGTACTACATCTAACTCCTTTTTGACTATATTTAGTGATCTGGCCTGAATAACTTTCTGTGGTAGAGAATTCCACAGGTTCACCACTCTCTGGGTGAAGAAGCTTCTCCTCATCTCGGTCCTAAATGGCTTACCCCTTATCCTTAGACTGTGACCCCTGGTTCTGGACTCCCTCAACATTGGGAAAATTTTTCCTGCATCTAACCTGTCTAAACCCGTCAGAATTTTAAACGTTTCTATGAGATCCTCTCTCCTTCTTCTGAACTCGAGTGAATACAAGCCCAGTTGATCCAGATTTCTTGATATGTCAGTCCCGCCATCCGGGGAATCAGTCTGGTGAATCTTCGCTGCAATCCCTCAATAGCAAGAATGTCCTTCCTTAAGTTAGGAGACCAAAACTTTCCGCAATACTCCAGGTGTAGCCTCACCAAGGCCCTGTACAACTGTAGCAACAACTCTCTGCCCCTGTACTCAAATCCCCTCGCTATGATGGCCAACATGCCATTTGCTTTCTTAACCACCTGCTGTACCTGCATGCCAACCTTTAATGACTGATGTACCATGACACCCAAGTCTCGTTGCACCTACCCTTTTCCTAATCTGTCACCATTCAGATATTAATCTGTCTCTCTGTTTTTACACATCTAAGTGGATAACCTCACATTTATCGACGTTGTACTTCATCTACCATGCATTTGCCCACTCACATAACCTATCCAATTCACTCGGCAGCCTCATAGCATCTCAGTCCCTCTCTTTCGGGGACATATCTGTACACTGACTGGTGTCACCCAGTCCTTCTCCCTCTGTGACATATCTGTTTACTGACTGATCTCTCAGTCCCTCTCCCTCAGGGAGTTATCTGTACACTGACTGATGGCTCTCAATCCCTCTCCCTCAGGGAGATAGCAGCACAATGACTGCTGTCTCTCAGTCCCTCTCCCTCACGGACTTATCTGTAAACTGACCGGTGTCATTCAGTCCCCTCTCACTCACGGAGATATCTGCATACTGACTGTTGTCTCGAAGTACCGAATCTCTCAGGGAGATATCTGTACACGGACTGGTGTCCCTCAGTCCTATCTACCTTAAGGAGATATCTGTACACAGACTGGTGACTCTCAGACCCTCTCCCTCAGGGAGATATCAGTAAACTGACTGGTGTCTCTCAGTCGCTCTCCCCGATGGACATATCTGTACATTGATTGGTGTGTCTCAGTTCCTCTCCCTCAGGGATATATATATGTACACTGACGGTTATCTCTCAATCCCTCTCCCTCAGGGAGAGTCTGTACACTGACTGATGTCTCTCATTCCATTCCTCTGAGGGTTATATCTGCACTCTGACTGGTGTCTGTCAATCCTCACTCTGATGGAGCTTTTTTGTACACTGACTTGTGTCTCTCAGTGCCTCTCCCTCAGGGAGAGATCTGTACACTGACTGGTGTCTCTCAGTCCATCTCCCTCAGGACACAACTGTACACTGACTGGTATCTCTCATTCCCTCTTCACCAGAGACATGTATGTGCACTGTCTGTTGTCTCTCAGTCCCTCCCTCTCAGGGTGACATCTATCACTGACTGTCGTCTCTCAGTCCCTCCCTCTCAGTTGATATCTGTTCAATGACTGGTGTCGCTCAATCCACTCTCCCTCAGCGAGATATCTGTACACTGACTGGTGTCTCTCAGTTGCTCCCTCTCAGGAAGATATCTGTACACTGACTGGTGTCTCTCAGTCATTCCCCCTCAGCGACATATCTGTACACTGACTGGTGTTCTCAGTCGCACTCCTCAAGGAGATATCTGTACACTGACTGGTATCTCTCAGTCCCTCTCCCCTAGTGATATATCTGTAAACTGGCTGGTGTCTCTCAGTCCCTCACCCTCAGGGAGATATCTGTACACTGACTGCAGTCTCTCAGTACCTCCCTCTCAGTGAGATAGCTGTACACTGACTGGTGTCTCTCAGTCCCTCTCCCTCACGGAGGTACCTGTACACCAAGCGATGTCATTCATTCCCCTCTCCCTGAGGGAGATATCTATATACTGACTGATGTCTCGAAAGCGCCAATCTCTCAAGAGATATCTGTACATTGACTGGTGTCTCACATTCAATACTTCCTCAGGTAGATATCTATACTCCGACTGTTGTCTCTCAGTCCCTTTCCTTCAGGACGCATCTTTGCACTGACTGGTGTCTCTCAGAGCCTCCCGCTCAGGGAGATATCTGTACACTGACTCGTGTCTCTCAGTCCCTCTCTCTCAGGACATATCTGTACACTTACTGGTATCTCTCAGTCCCTCTCCCTCAGGGAGATATCTGTTCTCCAACTGATGTCTCTCAATCTCTCTGTCTCTCAGGGAGGTATCTGTACCCTGACTGGTATCTCTCAGTCCCTCTCCCCAAGCGACATATCAGTGCACTGAATGGTGTCTTTCAGTACCTCCCTCTCAGGGAGATATCTGTAAACTGACTGATGTTTCTCAGTCTCTCTCTCTCTCAGGGAGATATCTGTGCACTGACTAGTTTCTCAGTCCATTTCCCTCTGGGAGATATCTGTACACTGACTGGTGTCTCTCAATCCCTCCCTCTCACTGAGATATCTGTACACTGACTAGCGTCTCTCAGTCCCTCCATTTCAGGGTGATATCTGTACACTGACTGATGACTCGCAGTCCCTCTCCCTCAGGACACATCTGTACACTGACTAGTATTACTATGTCCCTCTCCCCCAGCGACATATCTGTATATTGTCTGGTGTCTCTCAGTACCTCACTCTCAAGGGTAAAATCTGTACACTGACTGGTGTCTCTCAGTCCATATCCCTCAGGGAGATATCTGTAAACTGTCTGGTGTCTCTCAGTACCTCACTCTCATCGGTGATATCTCTACCCTGACTGGTGTCTCTCAGTCCCTCTCCCTCAGGGAGATATCTGTACACTGACTGGCGTCGCTCAGTCGCTCCCTCTCAGGGAGATATATGTTCACTGACTGGTGTCTCTCAGTCCACACTCCCTCAGGAAGATATCTGTACATTGAATAATGTCTCTTAATCCCTCTCCATCAGGGAGATATCTATACACTGACTGATGTATCCCAGTACCTCCCTCTCAGGGAGATATCTATACACTGACTGGTGTCTCTCAGTTCCTCTCCCTTAGTGAGATCTCTGAACACTGACTGGTGTCTCTCAGTACCTCACTCTCAAGGGTGATATCTGTACCCTGACTGGTGTCTCTCGTTCCCTCTCCCTCAGGGAGATATCTGTACACTGACTGGTGTCTCTCTGTCCCTCTCCCTCACGGAGATATGTGTATACTGACTGGTGTCTCGAAGTCCACAATCTCTCAGGCAGATATCTGTACACTGACTGGTGTCTCTCGTTCTACTCTCCCTCAAGGAGATATCTATACTCCGGTTGGTGTCTCTCAGTCACTCTCCCTCAGGGAGATATCTGTTCTCTGACTGATATCTCTCAGTCACTCTCTCTCTCAGGGACATATCTGTACACTGACTGGTGTCTCTCAGTCGCACTCCTCAGGGACTTATCTGTACACGGACTGGTGTCTCTCAGTCCCTCTACCTCAGTGAGATATCTGTCCTATCACTGATGTCTACCAGTCTCCCTGCCTCTCAGGGTGATATCTGTACACTGACTGGTGCCTCTCAGTTGCTCCCTCTCAGGGATATATCTGTTCACTGACTGGTGTTTCTCAGTCTCTCTGTGTAGCAGGAAGATATCTGTGCACTGACTGGTCCCTCAGACCCACTCGCTCAGGGAGATATCTGTACACTGACTGGTCTCTCAGCTCCTCCCTCTCACGGAGAGATCTGTACACTGACTGGTGACTCTCAGTCCCTCTCTTTCAGGCACATATCGGTAAACTGACTGGTGTCTCTCAGTCCCTCTCTTTCAGGGACATATCTGTACACTGACTGGTATCTCTCAGTCGCAATCCTCAGGGAGATAACTGTACACTGACTGGTGTCCCTCAGTCTCTACCTCTCAGGGTGATATCTGTACACTGACTGGTGTCTCTCAGTCCCTCCCCTCAGAGGACAATCTGTACACTGACTGGTGTCTCTCAGTCGCACTCCTCAAGGAGATATCTGTACACTGATTGGTGTTCCTCAGTCTCTACCTCTCTGGATGATATCTGTACACTGACTGTTGTCTCTCGGTACCTACCTCTAAGGGAGATTGCTGTACACTGACTGTTGTCTCTCAGTCCCTCTACTTCAGGGAGATATCTGTACACTGACTGGTGTCTCTCGGTACCTACCTTTAAGGGAGATTGCTGTACACTGACTGCTGTCTCTCAGTCCCTCTCCCTCAGGGAGATATCTGTATACTGACTGGTGTCTCGAAGTCCCCAATCTCTCAGTCCCTCTCCCTCAGGAAGATATCTGTAAACTGATTGGTGTCCCTCAGTCCACTCTTCCTGACATAGATAACTATACTCCGAGTTGTGTATCTCAGTCCATCACCCTCAGGGAGATATCTGTAAACTGACTGGTCTCTCTCAGTCCCTCCCTCTCACGGAGATATCTGTACACTGACTGTGTCTCTCAGTCCCTCTCCCCCAGCGACATATCTGTACACTTACTGGTTTCCCTTAATCTCGACCTATCAGGTTGATATCTGTACACTGACTGGTATCTCTCAGTCCCTCTGTCTCTCAGGGAGATATCTGTACACTGACTGGTGTCTCTCAGTCCCTCCCACTCAGGGTGATATCTGCACACTGACTGGTCTCTCTCAGTACCTCCTTCTTAGGTTGATATCTGGACGCTGACAGGTGCCTCTCAGTCTCTCACCCTCAGGGAGCCATCTGTACACTGACTGGCTTCTCTCAGTTGCTCCCTCTCAGGGAGATATCTGTACACTGACTGGTGTCTCTCGGTCCCACTCCCTCAGGGAGAAATGTGTATACTGACTGGTGTCTCGATGTTCCCAATCAATCAGGCAGATATCTGTACACAGACTGGTGTCTCTCGTTACACTCTCCCTCGGGGAGATATCTGTACTCCGACTGGTGCCTCTTAGTCCCTCTCCGTCAGGGAGATATCTGTTCTCTGACTGATATCACTCAGTCGCTCTGTCTCTTAGGGACATCTCTTTACACTGGCTGGTCTGGCAGTGCCTGTCCCTCAGGGATATATCTGTTCACTGACTGATATCTCTCAGTCGCACTCCTCAGGGAGATATCTGTACACTGACTGCTCTCCCTCAGTCTCTAACTCCCAGGGTGATATCTGTACACTGACTGCTGTCTATCAGTTCCTCCCTCTCAGGGAGATAGCTGTACACTGACTGCTGTCCCTCAATCCCTAACTTTCATGGAGATATCTGTACACTGACTGGTCTCTCAGTCCCTCTCTTTCAAGGACATATCTGTAAACTGACTGGTATTCTCAGACCCACTCCCTCAGGGTCATATCTGTACACTGACTGGTCTCTCTCAGTCCCTCCCTCTCAGGGAGATATCTGAAAACTGCCTGGTGTCTCTCATTCCCTCTCTTTCAGGGACATATCGGTAAACTGACTGGTATCTCTCAGTCGCACTCCTCAGGGAGATATTTGTTCACTGACTGGAGTCTCTCAGTCGCACTCCTCAAGGAGATATCTGTACACTGACTGGTGTCCCTCAGTCTCTACCTCTCTGGGTGATATCTGTACACTGTCTGCAGTCTCTCAGTCCCTCACCCTCACGGAGATATCAGTACACCGATCGGTGTCATTCAGTCCCCTCTCACTCAGGAATATATCTGTACACTGACTGGTGTCTCTCAGTCCCTCTCCCTCAGGGAGATATCTGTACTCTGACTGGTGTCTGTCATTCCCTCTCACCCAGGGATATATCTGTACACTGACTGGTGTCTCTCAGTCCATCCCTCACAAGGTGATATCTGCACACTGACTGGTCTCTCTCAGTAACTCCTTCTCAGGGTGATATCTGGACGCTGACAGGTGTCTCTCAGTCCCTCTCCCTCACGGAGATATCTGTACACTGACTGGTGTCTCTCAGTCCCTGTCTTTCTGCGACATATCTGTAGACTGACTGCTTTCTCTCAGTCCCTCTCCGTCAGGGAGATAGCTGTACACTGACTGCTGTCTCTCAGTCCCTCTCCCGCAGGCAGATATCTGTACACTGACTGGTGTTTCTCGTTCCACTCTCCTTCAGGGAGATATCTATACTCCGACTGGTGTATCTCAGTCCCTCTCCCTCAGGGAGATATCTGTTCTATGACTGATATCACTCAGTCTCTCTTTCTCTCAGGGATATATCTGTACACTGGCAGGTCTGGCAATGCCTGTCCCTCAGGGACATATCTGTTCACTGACTGGCGTCTCTCAGTCGCACTCATCAGCGAGATATCTGTACACTGACTGATCTCCATCCGTCTCTAACTCTCACAGTGATATCTGTACATTGACTGGTGTCTCTCAGTACCTCCCTCTCAGGGAGATAGCTGAACACTGACTGCTGTCTCTCAGTCCCTCTCCCTCAGGGAGATATCTGCAAACTGACTGGTGTCTCTCAGTCCGTCTCCTTCACTGAGATATCTGTACACTGAACGGTGTCAGTCACTACCTTCTCCCTCAGGGAGATATCTGTATACTGACTGGTGTCTCGAAGTCCCCAATCTCGAAGAGAGGTATCTCTACACTGACTGGTGTCTCTCAGTCAACTCTCCCTCAGGGAGATATCTGTACTCCGACTGGTGTATCTCAGTCCCTCACCCTCTGAGGTTAATATCTCGACACTGACTGGCCACTCAGTCCCTCTCCCTCAGGGACATATCTGCACACTTACTGCTGTCTCTCAGTCCTGCCACTCAGGGAGTTATGTGTTCCGTTACTGGTCTCTCAGTCCCTCTCCCTCAGGTTCATATCTGTACACTGACTGGTACCTCTCAGTAACTCCCTCTCAGGGGCATATCTGTACACTGACTGGTGTCCCTCAGTCTCTACCTCTCAGGGAAATATCGGTATACTGACTGGTGTCTCAGTCCCACTCCATCATGGAGATATCTGTTCACCGACCGGCGTCATTCAGTCCCCTCTCCCTCAGGGGGATATCTGTATACTGACTGGGGTCCCGAAGTCCCCAATCTCAAAGAGAGGTATCTGTACACTGACTGGTGTCTCTCAGTCCCTTCCCTCATGGACATATCTGTACACTGACTGGTGTCTCCAAGCTCCTCTCACTCACGGACATATATGTACACTGGCGGTATCTCTCACTCCCTCTCCATCAATGAGATATCTGTACCGGACTGCTGTCTCTCATTCCCTGCCTCTCAGGGAGATATCTGTACACTGACTGATGTCTCTCAGTCCCTCCCACTCATGGAGATGACTGATCACTGACTGGAGTCTCTCAGACCAATCTACCTCAGGGAGATATCTGTAAACTGACTGGTCTCTCTCAGTCCCTCTCCCTCAGGGAGATATCTATACACTGACTGGAGTCTCTCAGTACCTCCCTCTCAGGTTGATATCTGTACACTTGCTGCTGTCTGTCAGTCCCACTCCCGGAGGGACACATCTGTACACTGAATGGCGTCTCTCAGTCATTCTCCCTCTGGGAGAAATCTGTACACTGACTGCTGTCTAGCAGTCCCTCTCTTTAAGGGACATATCTGTACACTGACTGGTATCTCTCAGTCCCTCTCCCTCACGGAGATATCTGTGCACTGACCCGTGCCATGCAGTCCCCTCTCCCTCAGGGAGATATCTGTGCATTGACTGGTGTCGCTCAGTCCATCTCCCGCAGGGAGATATCTGTACTCTGGCTGAAGTATCTCAGTATCTCTGGCTCTCAGGCTGATATCTGTACAATGACTGGTCACTTAGTCCCTCTCCCTCAGGAGATATCTGTATACAGACTGGTGTCTCTCAGCCCTCTCCCTCAGAGAGGTATCTGTACAGTGACTGGTGTCTCTCAATCCCTCCCTCTCAAGGAGATATCTGTACACTGACTGGTATCTCTCAGTTCTTCTCCCTCAGGGACATATCTGTACACTGATTGCTGTCTCTCAGTCCCTCCCTCTCAGGGAGATGTCTGTACACTGACTGGAGTCTCTCACTCCCTCTCCCTCAGGGTGATATTTGTACACTGACTGGTGTCGCTCAGTTCCTCTCCCTCAGGGTGATATCTGTACATGACTGATGTCTCTCAGTCTTTTTGTCTCTCAGGGAGATATCTGTCCACTGACTGGTCTCTCAGCCCATTTCCCTCACGGATATATCTGCACCCTGACTGGTCTCTCAGTCCCTCTCCCTCAGGGACACATCTGTAATCTGACTAGTCTCTCTCAGTCCCACACTTTCACGGACATATCCGTACATAGACTGCTGTCTCTTAGTCCCTCTCCCTCAGGGAGATAACTGTACACTGACTGATGTCTCTCAGTCCTTCATCCTCAGGGAGATATCTGTAAACTGACTGGAGTCTCTCAGTCCCGCAGGGACATATCTGCACACTGACTGGTGACTCTCAGTCCAATTCCTCAGTGAGATATCTGTACACTGACTGGTCTCTCAGTTCCTGCCCCTCAGGGAAATATCTGTGCACTGACTGGTGTCTCTCAGTCCCTCACTCTGAGGGAGATATAAGTAAATTAACTGGTGTCTCTCAGTTGCTCTCCCTCATGGACATATCTGTACACTGACTGTTGTCTCTCAGTTCCTCTCCCTCAGGGACACATATGTGCACTGACGGATTTCCCTCAATCACTCTCCCTCAGAGAGATATCTATACACTGACTGGTGTCTCTCATTCCCTGCCTCTCAGGGTGATGTTTGTACACTGACTGGCGTCTCTCAGTACCTCTCCCTGAAGGAGATGTCTGTACACTGACGAGTGTCTCTCAGTACCTCTCCCTCAGTACATATCTGTACACTGATTGTAAACTCTCAGTCCCTCTCCCTCAGGGACATATCTGTACACTGACTGGTGTCACTCAGTCCCTCCCTCTCAGGGTGATATCAGTACACTGACTGGTATCTCTCAGTACCGCTCCCTCAGAGAGATATCTGTACACTGACTGGTGTCTCTCCGTTCCTCACTCTCAGTGTGATATCTGTACACTTACTTGTGACGCTCAGTCCCTCTCCCTCAGGGAGACATTTTTACGCAGACTATTATCTCCAATTCCCTCTTGCAAAGGGTGAAATCTGTACGTCGACACCTGTCACATTGTCCCCACTCTCAGGGAAATATCTGTGGACTGACTGGTGTCTCTCAGTCACTTTCATTGAGGGAGATGTATGTACACTGATTGTTGTCCCCAGTCCTTCATCCTCAGGGAATTCCCTGCAAACTGAATGGTCACTCCCAGTTCTCTCTCTCAGAGCGATATCTGTAGGCTGACTGGTGTCCCTTAGTCCCACCCTCTCAGGGAGATACATGTACATTGACTGTTGTCTCTCAGTCGCTCTTCCGCAAGGAGATATCTGTACACTGACTGGTGTCTCTCTGTCCCTCCCGCTCAGGGAGATAACTTTACACTAACTGGTCTCTCAGTCCCTGTCCCTCAGAGAAATATCTGTACACTGACTGGTGTCTCTCAGTCCCGCTCCCTCAGTGAAATATCTGTACACTGACTGTGTCTCTCAGTCGCTCTCCCTCATGGACATATCTGTACACTCACTGTTGTCTCTCAGTCACTCTCCCTCAGGGACATATATGTGCCCTGATGGGTATCTCTCAGTCCCTCTACCTCTGGGAGATATCTGTACACTGACTGGTGCCTTTCATTCCCTGCCTCTCAGGGAGATATCTGTACACTGACTGGTGTCTCTCAGCCCTCTCCCTCAGAGATATATCTGTACTGTCACTGGTGTTTCTCAGTCCCTCCCTCTCAGTGTGATATTTGTACACTGAATGGTGTCTCACAGGCCTCACTCTCAGGGAGATATCTGTACACAGAATGGTGTCGCTCAGTCCCCTCTCCCTCAGGGTGATATCTGTACGCTGTCTGGTGTCTCTCAGACCCTCTCCCTCAGGGAGATATCTGTACACTGACGGGTGTCTCTCAGTCACTCTCCCTCAGGGAGATATCTGTAAACTGACTTGTCTCTCTCAGTCCCCTCTCCCTCAGGGTGTTATCTGTACATTGACTGGTGTCTCTCAGTCCCTCTCCCTCTAGGAGATATCTGTACACTGACTGGTGTCTCTCAGTCCCTCCCTCTGAGGGAGATATAAGTAAACTAACTGGTGTCTCTCTGTTGCTCTCCCTCATGGACATCACTGTACACTGACTGTTGTCTCTCAGTTCCTCTCCGTCAGGGAGATATCTGCACACTGACTGGTGTCTCTCATTCCCTGCCTCTCAGGGTGATGTTTGTGCACTGTCTAGCGTCTCTCAGTACCTCTCCCTGAAGGAGATATCTGTACACTGACTGGTATCTCTCAGTCCCGCTCCCTCAGAGAGATATCTGTACACTTACTGGTGACTCTCAGTCCCTCTCCCTCAGGGAGACATTTTTCCGCTGACTGGTTTCTCCAATTCCCTCTCGCAAAGGGTGAAATCTCTCCGTAGACACCTGTCACATTGTCCCCATTCTCAGGGAAATATCTGTGGACTGACTGGTGTCTCTCATTGCTTCTCTCAAAGGGAGATATCAGTAAACTGACTGATGTCTCTCAGTCACTTTCATTGAGGGAGATGTATGTACACTGATTGTTGTCCCCCAGTCCTCCATCCTCAGGGAATTCCCTGCAAACTGAATGGTCGCTCCCAGTTCTCTCTATCAGAGCGATATCTGTAGGCTGACTGGTGTCCCTTAGTCCCACCCTCTCAGGGAGATATATGTACATTGACTGTTGTCTCTCAGTCGCTCTTCCGCAAGGAGATATCTGTACACTGACTGGTGTCTCTCTGTCCCTCCCGCTAAGGGAGATATCTTTACACTAACTGTTCTCTCAGTCCCTGTCCCTCAGAGAAACATCTGTACATTGACTGGTGTCTCTCAGTCCCTCTCCCTCTGTGAAATATCTGTACACTGACTGTGTCTCTCAGTCGCTCTCCCTCATGGACATATCTGTACACTGACTGTTGTCTCCCAGTTACTCTCCCTCAGGGACATATATGTGCACTGATGGATATCTCTCAGTCCCTCTACCTCTGGGAGAAATCTGTACACTGACTGGTGCCTTTCATTCCCTGCCTCTCAGGGAGATATTTGTACACTGGCTGGTGTCTCTCAGCCCTCTCCCTCAGAGAGATATCTGTACTGTGACTGGTGTTTCTCAGTCCCTCCCTCTCAGTTTGATATCTATAAACTGTCTGGTGTCTCACAGCCCTCCTTCTCAGGGAGATATCTGTACGCTGACTGGTATTTCTCAGTCCCTCCCTATCAGGGAGATATCTGTACGCAGACTGGTGTCTCTCAGTCCCTCTCCCTCTGGGAGATATCTGTACGCTGACTGGTGTCTCTCAGTCCCTCTCCCTCAGGGAGATATCTGTACGCTGACTGGTGTCTCTCAGTCCCTCTCCCTCAGGGAGATATCTGCACATTGACTGGTGTATCTCAGTCCCTCTCCCTCAGGAAGATATCTGCACACTGATTGGTGTCTCTCTGTCCCTCCCGCTCAGGGTGATATCTGTACACTGACTGGTGTCTCTCAGTCCACTCCCTCAGGGAGATATCTGTACACTAACTGGAGTCTCTCCGCCCCTCTCCCTCAGGGAGATATCTGTATACTGACTGGTGTCTCTCAGCCCTCTCCCTCAGAGAGATATCTGTACTGTGACTGGTGTTTCTCAGTCCCTCCCTCTCAGTGTGATATCTGTACACTGACTGGTGTCTCACAGCCCTCACTCTCAGGGAGATATCTGTACACAGAATGGTGTCGCTCAGTCCCCTCTCCCTCAGGGTGATATCTGTACGCTGTCTGGTGTCTCTCTGACCCTCTCCCTCAGGGAGATATCTGTACACTGACGAGTGTCTCTCAGTCACTCTCCCTCAGGGAGATATCTGTAAACGGACTTGTCTCTCTCAGTCCCTCTCCCTCAGGGTGTTATCTGTACATTGACTGGTGTCTCTCAGTCCCTCTCCCTCTAGGAGATATCTGTACACTGACTGGTGTCTCTCAGTCCCTCCCTCTGAGGGAGATATAAGTAAACTAACTGGTGTCTCTCTGTTGCTCTCCCTCATGGACATATCTGTACACTGACTGTTGTCTCTCAGTTCCTCTCCCTCAGGGACACATATGTGCACTGACGGATTTCTCTCAGTGGCTCTCCCTCAGAGAGATATCTGTACACTGACTGGTGTCTCTCATTCCCTGCCTCTCAGGGTGATGTTTGTACACTGTCTGGCGTCTCTCAGTACCTCTCCCTGAAGGAGATGTCTGTACACTGACTAGTGTCTCTCAGTCCCTCTCCCTCAGTACATATCTGTACACTGATTGTAATCTCTCAGTCCCTCTCCCTCAGAGAGATATCTGTACACTGAATGGTGTCTCTCCGTTCCTCCCTCTCAGTGTGATATCTGTACACTTACTGGTGACTCTCAGTCCCTCTCCTTCAGGGAGACATTTTTAAGCTGACTGGTATCTCCAATTCCCTCTCGCAAAGGGTGAAATCTGTACGTAGACACCTGTCTCATTGTCCCCATTCTCAGGGAAATATCTGTGCACTGACTGGTGTCTCTCATTGCTTCTCTCAAAGGGAGATATCAGTAAACTGACTGATGTCTCTCAGTCACTTTCAGTGATGGAGATGTATGTACACTGATTGTTGTCCCCCAGTCCTTCATCCTCAGGGAATTCCCTGCAAACTGAATGGTCGCTCCCAGTTCTCTCTCTCAGAGCGATATCTGTAGGCTGACTGGTGTCCCTTAGTCCCACCCTCTCAGGGAGATATATGTACATTGACTGGTGTCTCTCAGCCGCTCTTCGCAAGGAGATATCTGTACATGACTTGTGTCTCTCTGTCCCTCGCGCTCAGGGAGATAACTTTACACTAACTGGTCTCTCAGTCCCTTTCCCTCAGAGAAATATCTGTACACTGACTGGTGTCTCTCAGTCCCTCTCCCTCAGGGAAATATCTGTACACTGACTGGTGTCTCTCAGTCGCTCTCCCTCATGGACATATCTGTACACTGACTGTTGTCTCTCAGTCACTCTCCCTCAGGGAGATATCTGTAAACTGACTTGTCTCTCTCAGTCCCTCTCCCTCAGGGTGTTATCTGTACATTGACTGGTGTCTCTCAGTCCCTCTCCCTCTAGGAGATATCTGTACACTGACTGGTGTCTCTCAGTCCCCTCTCCCTCAAGGAGATATCTGTACACTGACTGGTGTCTCTCAGTCCGCTCTCCCTCAGGTAGATATCTGTACACTGACTGCTGCCTCTCAATCCACTCTCTCTCAGCTAGATGTCTTTATAATTTATGTTGTCTCTCAGGGAGATACTTGTCCGCTGACTGGTGTCTCTCATTCCATCTCTTTTATTTCAAAATCGTGAAACTGACCGTTGTCTCTCAGTCACTCTCCCAGAGCGGGATATCTGTACACTGATTGCTGTCTCCCTCTCCCTCGTGGAGATATTTGTGCTCTCACTGATATTGCTCTGTCCATTTCCTCACCGATATATCTATACACTGACTCTTGTCTCACATGGTGATATGATTGCACTAACTAGTGTCTCCCAATTATATTTCTCGGGGAGAAGTCAGGAAACATGACCTTTGTCTCCCAGTCCCTCTCCCTGTGGGAGATATCTGTACACTGACTGGTGTCTCTCAGTCCCTCTCCCTCAGGGAGATATCTGTACGCTGACTACTATGTCATGGGGAGATATATGTTCACTGCCTGGTATCTCTCATTGCTTCTCTTTAAGGGAGTTATCAGTAAACTGACTGGTGTCTTTCAGTCCCTTTCCACGAAGGAAATATCTTTACACTGACTGGTGTCACTCAGTCCCTCTCCATGAGGGAAATATCTTAACACTGATTGTCTCTCTGTGCCGATCCCTCAGGGGGATATCGGTTCACTTTCTGTTGTCTCTCACCTCCTCTCCCTCTGTGTGATATCTGTACACTGGCTGGTGTCACTCAATCTCTCTGTCTCAGGGAGATGTCTTTTCAATTTATGTTGACTCTCGGGGTGATGTATCTACACATATTGGTGTCTCTCAGTCCTCTCTCGCTCAGGGAGATGTCTGCTCAATGAGTGGTGTCTCCCTCACCATTACCCTCTTTGCACTGACTGGTGTCCCACAGGGAGATATCTGTACACTAACTGGGGCCGCTGCATCCCCTCTCTCAGATACACAAACTGATGTCTCACAAGGAGATATATGTACGCTGACTGGTATCTCTCAGACTCTCATCCTCAGGGAGTTTTCTGTACAATGAATGGTGTCTCCCAGCCCCTCTCCATCAGCGAGATATCTGTACACTGTATGTTCACTCTTTGAACCTCTCATAGGGAAGAAATCTGTACACTGACTATTGGCTTCCAGTTCCGCTCCTTCAGCGAGATGTCTGTAAACAGACAGGTGTCTCTCAGTCCTCTCTCTCGGGGAAGTATCTGTCCACTGACTGATACTTCTCAGTGATTTTCTCACAGGGAGATATCAGTAAAGGGACTGGTGTCTGTCAGCACCCTCTCGAAGGGAGATGTCTCTACACTGACTGACCTCTCTCTGTGCCATTCCCACACAATGATATCTGTACAATGAATGTTTTCTCTCAGTCACCCCTCCCCCTGAGAGATATGTGAACACTGAATTGTGTCTCACACGGATATATCTGTGCACTGACTGGTGTCTCTCAGACCCCTCTCCCTCAGCGAGATAACTGTACACTGACTGGTACCTCTCAGTCCCACTTTCTTCAGGTTGATATCTGTGCACTGACGGGTGTCTCTCTGTCCCTCATCCTCACGGAGATATCTGTACAGTGACTGGTGTCTCTCTGTGCCTCTTCCTGATTGGTATATGTGTACACGTTCTGGTTTCTCTCTGCCCCTTACCCTCAGGGATGTATTTATACACAGAATTTTGTCTCTCAGCGCTCTCTCCCTCAGGAAGATATTTTTATATAGTCGAACGTTTCTCATTCCATCTCTCTCACGGTGATAACTGTGCACTGACTGGTGTTTCTCAGCCCCTCGCGCTCATGGAAATATTTGACAACTTGACAGATGTCTCACAAACCGCTCTTTCTCAGGGAGATATCTGTAAACTGACTGGTGTCTCTCCATACTCGCTCAGGGAGCTGTCTGTAAACTGACTGACTTGGGACTCATAGTCCCCTCTTTCTCAGGGAGATATCTGTACACTTCCGTGTCTCTCCAATTCGCTCAGGGAGATGTCTGTACACTGACTGGTGTCTCAGACCCATTTTTCTCAGCGAGATATCTGTACACTAACTTGTGTCTCTCCCTACTCTCTCAGGGCGATGTTTGAACACTGACTGATGTCTCTCAGTCCCTCTACCTAGGGGAGATGTCTGTACACTGACTGTTTTCTCTCAGTCCCTTTAACGAGTCGATATGTCTGTACGCTAACTGGGGTCCCACAATCTTCCTTCTCTCGGGGAGATATCAGTATACAGATGGGAGCGATGCATATGTAAACTGAGCAACTTCAGAGTCATCAAACACAGAAAGAAGGAATATACAAAACCTGAGGCCCTAGACATGTTTGGATGGAAATAGAAACAGAATCTGCTGTGGCATAGCACAACCATTGTCAGATTTCGTGAGATGGTGCTGATGTTGCTCATTACATCAGTACCATAGACAATGATCTGGACAACACGATTACAATTCCACCTTGGGCTATCATGAAAATGAATTCTCTTTAGTTTTCAAATAAGAAATACAAATGGAATAAAATCATCACCTAAAATGGAACGATTCATTCCCCTCTGCTACTTTAAAGCCCATGTGTGTCTCACTGTCAGATTCTGTACATGTGCAGTACAATAACGGGTAGGCCGGCTACAGCACAGGTTACATACAGAGTAAAGCTCCCTTTACAGTGTCCCATCAAACAGTCCTAGGAGATGTACAGCACGGGTTAGATACAGAGTAAAGCTCCCTCTACACTGTCCCGTCAAACACTCCCAGGGAAGGTACAGGGGGTTAGATACAGAGTAAAGCTCCCTCTACACTGTCCCATCAAACACTCCCAGGGCAGGTACAGGGGGGTAGATACAGAGTAATGCTCCCTCTACACTGTCCCATCAAACACTCCCAGGGCAGGTACAGGGGGGTAGATACAGAGTAAAGCTCCCTCTACACTGTCCAATCAAACACTCCCAAGGCAGGTACAGGGGGTTAGATACAGAGTAAAAATCCCTCGACATTGCCCCAAATAACACTGCCAGGACAGGTACAGGGGGTTAGATACAGAGTAAAGCTGCCTCTACATTGTCCTCATGAAAGATTCCCAAGGCAGGTACTGCATAGAATCATTGTATGTTTACCCCACAGAACAAGTTCCTTCGGCCTGTCGAGCCCGTGCCGAATCTCAGCTCGTCCACTCTCCTGTCCGTTCATCATAGCCCTGCGATTTTTTTTCCACAGCTACTTTTCCAACTCCCTTCTGGAAAGATAAGATTGAGTCTAAATCCACCATGCTTTCAGGCAGCGCATTCCAGTTCTTAACAACACGCTGGATGAAAAAATAATTTGGATCTTTTGCCCATCACCTCAAATCTGTGCCTGCTGCATTTTGCCTGTACTGCCAGCTTCTCTCGATCTTCTCTGTCCAGACCCATCATGAGTTTGAACAACTCTATCAAATCTCCTCTCAATCTTCTCTGCTCCAAGCAGAACAACCCCAGCTTCTTCAATGTATCCATGTAACTGAAGTCCCTCATCCCTGAAATCATTCTGCATCTTCTCCAAGGCCTTCACAAACTTCACATCTTTCCCAAAGAGAGGTGCCAAGATTTGGACACAATACTCCAGTTGAGGCCAAACCATTTTTTTAACAGGTTCAGCATAATTCCCAAACTTGTGTACTCTATACAACTGTTTATGAAGCTCAGGATCCCATAAGCACTTTTAATTGATTTTTATACCTGATCCTCCTGTTCATGCACGCATTTTAGGATTGTATATATAGCTTTATAATTCCTCTTATTATTCCTACCAGACTGTATCAATTCACACTTTACTGAGTTAAATTGCAGCCTACTTCACGAGGCTGTCTATGTCTTCCTGAAGTCTATCACTCTCCTCCACACTGTTCACAATACTTATACATTTTCTGTCATCTGCAAATTTTGCTGATTTGCCCTGTATACGCACGTTCAAATCATTAATATATATCAAGAAAAGCAGTGGTCCTAGTAACGAACCCTGGGGAACACCACTGTATACCTTCCTCAAGTCCATAAAAACAACCGTTCACCACCACTCTGTTTCCTGTCGCATAGCAAATTTTCAATCCATGCTACCACTGCCCCTTTTATTCCATGGGCTTTAACTTTGCTGGAAAGTCTATTATGTGGCACTTTGCCGAACGTCTTTTAGAAATCCATGTATATTACGTCAACCGCATTGTCCTCACCAACCCTCGTTGTTACCGCATCAAAAATCTCTATCAAGTTGCTTAAACATGATTTACCATTAATACATCTGTGGTGGCTTTCCTTAATTAATCCACACTTGGCCAAGTGACTGTTAATTTTATCCTGGATTACTGTTTCTAAAAGCTTACCCGCTACCAAGTTTAAGCTGAATGGCCTGTGGTTGCTGGGTTTATTGGTATACCATTTCTTGAACAATAGTGTAACATTTGCAATTCTTCCGTCCTCTTGCACCACACACGTACCTATGGAGGTTTGGAATAATATGTCCGGAATCTCCGCAATTTCCTCTCTCAAATCCGTCAACTTCCCATCCACTCCTGCTCATGTATCTACTTTAAATTCAGCCAGCATTCAAATACCTCTTCTTTATCCATTTTTAACCAACAAGTCGCCTCTACCCCCCTCCATCCCATCTCAATGGCAGCATTTTCTTCCTTGTTGAAGAGAGATGCCATCATCTATGGTTTATGCATAGAAACATAGAACCATAGAACCATGGCAGGAGTAGCCATTTGGCCCTTCGAGCCTGCACCAGCATTCAATAAGATCATGGCTGATCATTCCCTCATTACCCCTTTCCTGCTTTCTCTCCATACCCCTTGATCTCTTTAACCGTATATATCCAATGAACTGGCATCAACACCTCTTTGCGGTAGGGAATTCCACATGTTAACAACACTCTGAGTAAAGAAGTTTCTCCTCATCTCAGTCCTTAATGGCCTACTCCTTATCCTAAGACTATCTCCTCTGATTCTGGACTTCACCAACGTCGGGAACATTCTTTGCGCATCTAACCTGTGCAGTCCAGTCAGAATCTTATACGTTTCTATAAGATCCCCTCATCCTTCTAAACTCAAGTGAATAAAGGCCCAGTCGATTCAGTCTCTACTCATATGTCAGTGTAGCCATCCCTGGAATCAGTCTGGTGAACCTTCGCTGCACTCCCTCAATATCAAGAACGTTCTTCCTCAGATTAGGAGACCAAAACTGAACACAATATTCCAGGTGAGGCCTCGCCAAGGGCCTGCACAACTGAAGTAAGACCTCCCTGCTCCTATATTCAAATCCCCTTTCTATGAAGGCCAACAAAGCATAGGTCTCCTTGTTGGTCCCGAATCGGCTCCACCCTTCTTCTTACTACCCTTTTGCTATAAGTAAGCATATAGAAGATTTCAAATTACCTTTTATGTTGACTACCATTCTATTTGCATACCCTCTCATTGCCCCTATATTTTCTGTTTCACTTCGCTGATCTTTCTATATACAGTCTGATTCTCAGATGTATTTGCAACCTGACATCTATAATACACGTTCTTTTTCTGCTTCATCATAATCTCTGTCTGTTTCATCATCCAGGGAGCTCTGACTTTAGTTTGCCGACTGTATGTCGTGGCAAATAATTCCTTCAAATTTTCACCAGCTGAATAATTACTCGGATTGGTTCCTCCGTTTATTGATAAGAAAAACTGCATGGGAGGCACATTGATGCTGTTGGTCTTTGTTCGTGGTCTACCATTTTATAATGCCCAAGGTGGAGCCAATTGCCCTGACCCCCACCCCTCACTCCCCCGTATAAGTGTGCATGTGGTTATTAACTGCAGAATACTCTCCAGGTCCAAATAAATAGTTTCTGCACACCAGCTGTCTCATTGTAACTCTGAGGGGCTCACCGAAAAACATTGAAAGCACTGCTCTTGTTACTTGGAGATTTTCTGTTGGTGCAGCCCACCACTGCCGAAGAGGAGACTGCTAATGTATCATTCGGTGTTCAGTACACCTCTCAGTAGCCCGTCGGTCGAACAGAAAGAGACCATTCAGCCCCTCTAGCCTGGTCCACCATTCGATTAGTTAATGGCTGGCCTGTATCATAACTCCATCTAGCTGCCTTGCTTTCTTAAAAACCTTACGCGACAAATATCTGTCCATTACAGTGTTAGCATTTTCAATTCATGCTCGGAGTGCACAGTATTTTGGGGGAGAGATTCCCAGATTTCTACTGCCCTTTTTGTGAAGAAGTGCTTCCTGATATCCCCGCTGAATGGCCAGGCTCCAATTCTAAGGCTGTGACACTTGTTTTGGGTGACACACCCTTCTGCCCCCCACACCACAGGCACACCTTCACCCCTGAGCAAAATAACAAAGGGACTGACACCAATCCGACTTTCAGATCCGTCCAGGATTCCCGGCAGAAGGCAAGATTAATTCAGGCTCCATTTGATGTGTAGGACCTGCGACCCCAGAGCCTGGAAAATTGCTGTCCGAATAATGGGCCGTGCTCAGAATTATAACTAAAGGGAACTTTACTCCCTATCCAACCCATGCTGTACCCGCACTGGGACTGTTTGATGGGATAGTGTAGAGGGAAGTTTACTCGAAATCCAACCCATGCTGTCCGAATAATGGGCCGTGCTCAGAAATATAACTAAAGGGAACTTTACTCTCTATCCAACCCGTGTTCTACCTGTCCTGAGAGTGTTTGCTGGGACAGTGTAGAGGGAGCTTTACTCTGTATCTACCCCGTGCTGTACCTGCCCTGGGAGTGTTTGATGGGACAGTGAAGAGGGAGCTTTACTCTGTATCTAACCCCGTGCTCTACCTGCCCTGGGAGTGTTTGATGAGAATGTGTAGACGGAGCTTTACTCTGTATCTAACCCGTGCTGTACCTGCCATGGGAGTGCTTAATGGGACAATGTAGAGGGAGCTTTACTCTGTATCTAACCCCCTGTACCTGCCCTGGGAGTGTTTGATGGGACAGTGTAGAGGAAGCTTTACTCTGCATCTAACCCCCTGTACCTGCCCTTGTAGTGTTTGATGGGTCAGTGTAGAGGGAGCTTTACTCTGTATCTAACCTGTGCTGTACTTGACCTGGGAGTGTTTGATGGGACAGTGTAGAGGGAGCTTTATTTTCTATCTAACCCGTGCTCGATACGTCCTGGGAGCGTTCGATGGGGCAGTGTGGAGGAAGCTTTACTCTGTATCTTACCCGTGCTGTCCCCACCCTGGGAGTGTCTGATGGGACAGTGTTTAGCGAGTTTTACTATGTACCTAACCTGGGAGTGTTTGATGGGAATATCTGGGTATTTGTGGTGGGAGGCCCATGTATGGTGCTTTCGGGGGTTATGGAGACTCTCGGGGTTTGTGTGGGGAGAGAACCACACACCGGTGGGTCCAGGGGTTAAGGAGACTTAAGGGGTATGTGTGGGGAGAGGCCCACGCACCGGTGGGTCCAGGGGTTAAGGAGACTTAAGCGGTATGTGTGGGGAAAAGCCCATTCATCTCAGGGGCGCTAGAGGTTTTCAAGCTTCCCTTTGGCCACGTGATCATCAGTATGAATGGAAATACCTAAAACATATATCTACAGTTAGCATAAATAAAAATACCTCACATATTAAACTTTAATTAAAATGGCATGTCATTAAATATTGAAGGGAAAGCATTTTTTACAAATATTAATGGATATGTTTTAAAGGATCTAAAACTACACTGGTAAAAACCGCACATTCCGAGTTTTAGTGCCAATTACAGATCATTATTGAATCTGCTTCACTCACATATTAAGACTTTGCATTCCAGATGAAAACTCGCTGCAAAAAACACATTCTCCTCATTTTCCATCTGTTTTTTTGCCAATTATCTTAAATCAGTCTCTTTTGGTTGTCAACCCATCAGCCACCGGGAACAGTTTCTCTTCATTTACTCTATTCAAACCGCTCATAAACATGAACAACTCTATTAAATCTCTGCTTAATCTTCTCTGTTGTAAGGAGAACAACCCTAGCTTCTGCAATCTGTCCACACAACTGAAACATCTCATTTCTGGTACCATTTCAGTAAATCTGGTCAATGCCTTATCCAAGGCCTAGACATCCTTCATTAAGTGTGATTCTCAGAATTGGACACAATAGTACAGTTCAGGAAGAAGCAGTGTTTTTTAAAGGTTTAACAAAATGTCCTTGCTTTTGCACTCTCTGCCTAAAATTATGAAGCTAAAGATCCTGAATTCGGTTTAACAGCCTTCTCAACTTGTCCTGTCACCTCTAAAGATTAGTGTCCGATAAATCCCGGGTCTCTCTCCAAATATTAGTGTTCGATAACTTCCAGGTCTCTCTCCAAAGATTAGTGTCGGGTGAGGAAGTAGTGTCTCAAACAAGCGTACTATGCCTAACAAAGGGGACTACAGAGTGATGAGGGCAGAGTTGGCTATAGTAGACTGGAAACACAGACTAAATGGTGGCACAATTGAGGAAAAATGGAGGACTTTTAAGGAGCTCTTTCATAGTGCTCACCAAAAATATATTCCAGTGAAACAGAAGGGCGGTAAGAGAAGGGATAACCAGCCGTGCATAACCTAGGAAATAAAGGAAAGTATCAAATTAAAAACCAATGCGTATAAGGTGGCCAAGGTTAGTGGGAAACTAGAAGATTGGGAGAATTTTAAACGACAGCATAGAATGACAAAGAAAGCAATAAACAAAGGAAAGATAGATTACGAAAGTAAACATGCGCAAAACATAAAAACAGATAGTAAAAGCTTTTACAGATATATAAAACGGAAAAGAGTGACTAAAGTAAATGTTGGTCCCTTAGAAGATGAGAAGGGGGATATAATAATGGGAAATGTGGAAATGGCTGAGACTTTAAACAAATATTTTGCTTCGGTCTTCACAGTGGAAGACACAAAAACCATGCCAAAAATTGCTGGTCACACGAATGTGAAAGGGAGGATCTTGAGACAATCACTATCACTAGGGGGGTAGTGCTGGACAGGCTAATGGGACTCAAGGTAGACAAGTGCCCTGGTCCTGAAGAAATGCATCCCACGGTATTAAAAGAGATGGCGGAAGTTATAACAGATGCATTTGTTATAATCTAACAAATTTCTCTGGACTCTGGGGAGGTACCAGCGGATTGGAAAGCAGCTAATGTGACACCTCTGTTTACAAAAGGGGGCAGACAAAAGGCAGGTAACTTTTGGCCGGTTAGTTTAACATCTGCAGTGGGGAAAATGCTTGAAACTATCATTACGGAAGAAATAGCGGGGCATCTAGATAGGAATAGTGACATCAAGCAGACGCAACATGGATTCATGAAGGGGAAATCATGTTTAACTAATTTACTGGAATTCTTTGAGGATATAACGAGCATGGTGGATAGAGGTGTACCGATGGATGTGGTGTATTTAGATTTCAAAAGGCATTTGATAAGGTGCCACACAGAATGTTACTGCAGAAGATAAACGTACGCAGAGTCAGAGGAAATGTATTAGCATGGATAGAGAATTGGCTAGCTAACACAAAGCAGAGAGTCGGGATAAATGGATCTTTTTTGGGTTGGGTTGGAAATCGGTGGTTACTGGTGTGCCACAGGGATCGGTGCTAGGACCACAACTTTTTACAATATACATAGATGACCTAGAAGAGGAGACAGAGTGTAGTATTACAAAATTTGCAGATGACATAAAGATTAGTGGGAAAGCCGGTTGTGTAGAGGAAACAGAGAGGCTGCAAAGAGATTTAGATAGGTTAAGCGAATGGGCTACGGTTTGGCAGATGGAATACAATGTCGGAAAGTGTGAGGTCATCCACTTTGGAAAAAAAAACAGTAAAAAGGAATATTATTTGAATGGGGAGAAATTACAACATGCTGCGGTGCAGAGGGTCCTGGGGGTCCTTCTGCATGAATCCCAAACAGTTAGTTTACAGGTGCAGCAGGTAATCAGGAAGGCGAATGGAATGTTGGCCTTCATTGCGAGAGGGATGGAATACAAAAGCAGGGAGGTCCTGCTGCAACTGTATAGGGTATTGGTGAGGCCGCACCTGGCGGATATACTAGCTTTTGAGGGGGTACAGAAATGATTCACTCGGCTGATTCTGGAGATGAGGGGGTTAACTTGTGATGATAGATTGAGTAGACTGGGTCTCTACCTGTTGGAGTTCAGAAGGATGAGGGGATGATCTTATAGAAACATTTAAAATAATGAAAGGGATCGACAAGAAAGAGGCAGAGAGGTTGTTTCCATTGCTCGGGGAGACTAGATCTAGGGGGCACAGCCTCAAAATACGGGGGAGCCAATTTAAAACAGAGTTGAGAAGAAATTTCTTCTCCCAGAGGGTTGTGAATCTGCGGAATTCTCTGCGCAAGGAAGCAGTTGATGCTAGCTCATTGAATGTATTCCAGTCACAGATAGATAGATTTTTAACCAATAAGGGAATTAAGGGTTATGGGGAGCGGGCGGGTAAGTGGAGCTGAGTCCACGGCGATATTAGCCATGATCTTGTTGAATGGCGGAGCAGGCTCGAGGGGCGAGATGGCCTACTCCTGTTCCTGATTCTTATGGTCTTATGTTCTTATCGTGTTCAATTACATCATATCCGTTAACTGCTGTCTGCGCAGTTAATTCGTCCACCTTATTCCGAATACTTCTCTCATTGAGGCACACAGCCTTCAGGCTTCTCTTTTTAACGCACTTTGCCTCTTTAGAATTTTTCTGCAATGTGGTTCTTTTTGTATTTTGCCTTGCTTTTCTCTGCCCTCCTCGTTTACTATTCTTCTTTCTATCTTTTGCTTCTGCCTCCATTTTATTTCCCTCTGTCTCCCTGCATTGGTTCCCATCACCCTGCCATTTTAGTTTAACTCCTCCCCAACAGCACTAGCAAACACTCCAGCTAGGACATTGGTTCCGGTCCTGCACAGGTACAGACCATCCGGTTTGTACTGGTCTCACCTTTCCCAGAACGGGTTCCAGTGTCTCAGCAATTTGAATCGTTCCCTTCTGCACCACTCCTCAAGCCATGTATTCATCTGAGCTTTCCTACGATCCCTACTCTGACTAGCACACGAGCACGTGGCACTGGTAGCAATCCTGAGATTTCTACCTTTGAGGTCCTACTTTTTAATTTAGCTCCTCGTTCCTTAAATTCGTCTCAGAGGAACTCATCCCTTTTTTTTTTACCGGTATCGTTGTTACCTATATGCACCATGACAACTGGCTGTTCACCCTCCCTTTTCAGAATGTCCTGCACCCGTCTGAGACATCTTTACCCTCGCACCAGGGAGGCAACATGACATCCTGGACTCTCGGTTGCGGCCGCAGCAATGCCTATCTATTCCCCTGACAATCAAATCCGCTATCAAAATAGCACTCCCACTTTTTCTTCCTGCCCTCCTGTCCAGCAGAGCCACCCACGGTGCCATGAACCTGGCTGCTGCTGCTTCGCCTGATGGATCATCTCCCTCAACAGTACCCAAAGCGGTGTATCTGTTGTGCAGGGAACCCCTGCACTACCTTCCATGCACTGTTCTTCCAGCTGGTCACCCATTTACGATCTGGCTGTGTACCCTTTGCCTGCGGTAAGACCAACTTGCTAAACGTGCTCTTTACGTCTTTCTCAGCATCGTGGATGCTCCAGAGTCCATCCACCCGCAGTTCCACCGCTGCAATGCGGTCTGTCAGGAGTTGGAGGAAGATACACTTCCCGCACACGTAGTCGTCAGGGACAGCGGAAGCGTCCCTTACTTCCCACATAGTATAGGAGGAGTATAACACGTGTCCGAGCTGTCCTGCCATGACTTAATCCTTAGATAATCTTAATTTGGCAACGACAATGCTAAATATTACTTACTGATAGAGAAAAGAAAAAAGAAAAGCTAATTACCAATTTTGCATCAATCGAATAACATATCAGTGGAGCCTAAAACAGGCCCTAAATGCCCAGCAACGTTATTCAGGCTGGAGGGTATGAGAGCTAAAGAGAAGACCATGACCTGGTCCTACACTTCCAGGATGGCGTTTCAATCCAAATCCAAACCCTTCCCTTACAACATATCCCTAACTCTGATTCAAATAGGCAGACACATGGCAGATGAAATTTAATTATGAAGTAAAGTATGTTGGTAGGAAGATTGAGGAGAGGCAATATGAACTAAATTGTACAATTTAAAGCGAGAGCAAGTACAGAGAGACCTGGGTGTATTTACACAAATCTTTGAAGGCTGCTGGAAAGTTGAAAAGGATGTTAAATGTCATTCTGTGCCACTTGCTTCATTAATAGTGCAATCGAGCACAGAAGCAAGGAAGTTATGTTAAGATATTATAAAACACTGTTTAGGCTTCAGCTGGGGTATGGTGTTCATTTCAGGGCACCTCACATTGGGATAAAATGTCAAGGCATTGGAGCATGTACAGAAGAGAAATTCTAGAGCGGTTCCATGGATGAGGGTCTTCAGTTATGTGGAGACACTGGAGAACAGGGGTTCCTCTCCTTAGAACAGAGGATATTAATGGCAGATTGATACGAGGAATGGGGACCTCAGTTATATGGACTGACTGGAGATACTGGTGTTGTTCTGATTTGAGCAGAGATGGTCAGATGTTTCCCTCGGTATATGAAATTAAAAAGTGGCGAAAGTAAATGTTGGCCCCTGAGAGGACGAGACCGAGGAACTAGTAATGGGAAACATGGAGATGGCAGAAACTCTGAACAATTATTTTGCATCAGTCTTTACAGTAGTGGATACTAACAATATTCCGACAGTGGATAGTCATAGGGTAATAGCGGGGGAGGAACTTAACACAATCAAAATCACTAAGGAGGTGGTTCTCAGTAAGATAATGGGACAAAAGTCAGGTAAATCCCTTGGACCTGATGGCTTGCATCCTCGGGTCTTAAGAGAACTAGTGGCAGGGAATGTGGATGCATTGTTTGAATTTACAAAATTTCCCTGGATTCTGGAGAGGTCCGAGCAGATTGGAAAACTGCAAATTGAACGCCTCCTATTTAATATAGGAGGCAAACAAAAAGCAGGAAACTATAGACCAGTTAGCCTAACATCTATGCTTGGGAAAATGTTGGAGTCCATTATTAAAGGAGCAGTAGCAGGACATTTGGATAAGCAAAATTCGGTCAGACAGAGTCAGCATGGATTTATGAAGGGGAAGTCATGTTTGACAAATTTGCTGGAGGTCTTTGAGGATGTAACGAATGGGGTAGATAAAGCGGAAGCAGTGGATGTGGTGTATTTCGAATCCCAGAAGACATTTGAAAAGGTGCCACATAAAGGGTTACTGCACAAGATAAAAGTTCATGGGGTTGGTGGTAATAGTTTATCATGGTTGGAGGATTGGCTAACTAACAGAAAACAAAGATTCAGGATAAATGGTTCATTTCTTGGTTGGCAATCAGTAACTAGTGGGTGCCACAGGTATCAGTGCTGGGACCCCAACTATTTACAATCTATATTAATAACTTGGAAGAAGGGACCGAGTGTAACGTAGCCAAGTTCACTGACGATACAAAGATGGGAGGAAAAGCAATGTGTGAGGAGGACACATAAAATCTGCAAAAGGCTAAATGAGTGGTGAAAAAAATGGCAGATGGAGTATAATGTTGGGAAGTGTGAGGTCTAGCACTTTGGCAGAATAAATCATAGCGCAAGTTATTATTTAATGGAGAAAGTTTGCAAAGGGCCGCATTACAGCGGGAACTTGGGGTACTTGCGCATGAAACACAAAAGCATAGTATGCAGTTACAGATATTTATCAGGAAGGCCAATGGTATCTTGGCCTTTATTGCAAAGTGGATGGAGTACAAAATCAGGGATGTCTTGCTACAGTTGTACAACGTATTGGTGAAGCGACACCTGGAATACTGCGTGCAATTTTGGTTTCCATAATTACGAAAGGAAAAACTTGCTTTGGAGGCAGTTCAGAGAAGGTTCACTCGGTTGATTCCGGGGATGGGGTAGTAGACTTATGAGAAAAGGTTGAGTAAGTTGGGCCTCTATTCATTGCAGTTCAGAAGAATGCGAGGTGATCTTATTGAAACGTATAATATTATGAGGGGGCTTGAAAATGTGGATGCAGAGAGGATGTTTCCACTGATGCGGGAGACTAGAACTAGAGGGCATGATCTTAGAAGAAGGTGCCCTCCATTTAAAACTGCGATGAGGAGGAATTTCTTCTCTCAGAGTCTTGTAAATCTATGGAATTTGCTGCCTCGGGGAGCTGTGGAAGCTGGGACATTGAATACACTTAAGACAGAGATAGACAGTTTCTTGAGCGATAAGGAGATAAGGGGTTATGGGAAGTGGGTGGAATGTGGAGCTGAGTCCAGGATCATATCAGCCATTATCTTATTGCATGGCGTAGCAGGATCGAGGGGCAGAATTGCCTACTCCTGTTCCTATTTCTTATGTACTCATGTAATTATGTTAATGAGAAATTGACCAGAATGGTTCCCGGAATATGGTCCTTTAGTTACGTGGACAGACGGGAGATGCAGGGGTTGTTCTCCTTAGAACTGAGATGGTTAGGGAGATTGACCAGAATTTCTCCAGGGAATGGGTTTTCAGTTATATGGAGAGATTGTAGAAGCTGGGTATGTTGTCCTCAGAGCAGAGAAGGTTAAGAAGAGTTCAATAGACGTCTTCAAAGTCCTAAATAGTTTCAATAAAGTAATAAAGGAGCAACTGTTTCCAATGACATGTGGGTCGGTAACCAGAGGACACAGATTTAATGTGATTGGCAAAAGAACCAGAAACGACTGAATGAAAATTTTGTTTAAACAGCGAGATGTTGTGATCTGGAATGAACTGTCTGAAAGGGAGGAGGAAGCACATTCAATAGTAACTTTCAAAAGGGAATTTGCGAAAAATATTTGAAGTAAAAAAGATACAGGCGATAGAGCAGAGGAGTGGGATTAATTGTAAATCTCTACAAAAGAGACAGAGCCGGCACGATTTGCCGAATGGAATCTCTCTGTACTGTACAATTCTATGATTCTACGATCACCGACACCTTAGCAAATAAGAAACTGAATGGGCCAGAAGATCAAAGTGAATTGTGGTTCAGGTGAACAAATCTTTAAAAACTGTATCGCAGGTCAGCAAAGCGATTCAAATGAAACAGTGAATTAGGGTTTATTTCTAAGCCAATTTAAATCAAAAGCAGCGAAACTGGCAAAGGTGAGAAGTGATGTTCCACAAGCATCGGTGCTGGGACCACTCCTGTTCAACATTTACATAACCATTCGGACTCGGGAAGCGGCAGTGAAATTTCAAATTTTGTGGATGCTTCCACAATGGGCGTGTATCGTTAACACTGTGGAGCTAAGCGGCAAAAAGCATTGAATACATTAATAAACTTGCAAACTGGGCGTGTAATTTGCAAAGGAACTTCTGTTGTGTATCTGTAAAGCATGCACTCCCATGTTCCACCACCAGGGAGCGCATCCCCTGAAGTCCCAAGGGATCCCAGCATCCCTTGGGAGCACTGTATATAAGCCGGCCTCTAAGGCCTGTTCCTCACTCAGGAGTGTCTTAATAAAGACTTAGGTCACTGTTACTTTAATCACACTGTGTGCAGTCTCATCTGTGTTAGGAACACAATACATCAATATAGAGGAGTGTGAGTTGGTGCGTTTTAATAGGAAGAATATGAAAGTGACAGTCTCCTTGGAAAATAATTATCTAAACAGGAATAAGGAACAGAGGGATGGGACAGTACATTTACACCAATCACTAAATGCAGCGCTGGAGGTTCATCAATCCATAAAAAACAAAGAACAGGCTTTTGTTCGTGTCTCGAGGGATAGAATTGTAAAACATTGAAGTTTTGTAAACTTGATTGGATCCTTGGTGTAAATATTATATAATGACATCGCGGCACTGGAGAAGGTGCAAAGTGTATTTCCTGGAATGATACCAGAACTGAGAGGGTGTACTTATCAGGAAATGTTGAACAGGCCGTGGCTCTTTTGTTTAGCAAAGAGAAGACTGAGGGATGGTCAGATTGTGTCTTTCAGGATATGAAAGGCTTTGATAGGGTAGAGGGAGAAAAGATGTTTCCACTTGTGGGAGATACCAAAACTCAGGGACATAGATTGAAGACAGCCGTTAATAAATCCAACAGGGAATAAAGGACATCTTGACATCGAGGCACAAAAGGAGGTTTTAGCAAATAATCTTCATCAAATATTTAGTCTTAAGGGGAATCTTAATGGAGGAGGAGAGTTAGAGACGAATAGAGGTTTAGGGAGGGAATGCTAGAGCTTGGGACCGAGGCAGCTGAAGGAGGAGGGGAGTTCGTGAGGTGGAGAGGTTTAGGGAGAGAATCCCAGAGCTTGGGACCTAGGCAGCTGAAGGAGGTGGAGAATTAGATGTGGAGAGGTGTAGGGAGAGATTCCCAGAACTTGGGACCCAGGTTGCTGAAAGCATGCCTGCCATTGGTGGAGAAGTTTAAATCGGGGATGTGCAATCTGCCAGATTTGGAGCAGCACAGAGATTTCAGGAGGACTAAGTACTTGTGTAGGTTGCAGAGGCCATGAAGTGATTTGAAAACAAGAATGATCATTTTAAAATTGAGGCGCTGTCGGACAGGGAGCCAATGTAGGTCAGCGAGCACAGGTGTGATGGGGTATTGCGATAAGGTGCAAGTCAGGGGCACAGGCAGCAGAGTTTTGGATGAGCTGAGGTATATGGATGGTGGGAGATTGGAAGCCACACAGGAGAGCATTGGAGGAGTCATATCCAGAGCTGGTAATGGCACGGATGAAGTTTTGAGCAGCAAATTAACTGCAACAGAGGCACAAAGATGCCGTCCTGGTGAAGGAGTGGATATGGGGACGGAATACCATCTCCTGCTCAAATAAGACGCTAAGGTTGCGAACGGCTGGGTTCAGCCTTAGACTGCTGACAGGAAGAGGGATGGAGTCGGTGGCTAGGGCAATGGAGATGGTGATGGGGGCCACTAGTACGGTCTCACAAATGTTTGGTTGGACTGCACTAGAACTGAAAGATTACAGTTATCAGGAACGATTGAACAGGTTGTGCTTGGTTCCTGTAGAAGACAGAGAACATAGAGGAGTCCTGATCGAAGTCTTGAAAATTATGATTGTTTTGGACCGGGTCGACGGTGACAGAAAAGTTTATACTCGTGGGAGCATCCAAATCTGTGGAACCATAAATGCAAGATAATCACTAATAACACCAATAGGGAAATAAAGAACAATGTATTTACTCAGAGAGTGGTTAGAATGTGGAACTCCCTACGTCAGGAAGTGGTTGAGATACATAGTTCAGATGCTGTCAAAGGGAAACTAGACGAGTAAATGAGAGAACATAAAATAAAAGATATGCTGAGAGGCTGAGACGACGTTTTTGCAATGGGAGGAGACTGGTCTGGAGCATAAACACCAACACAGACTAGTCGGGCCGAACTATATGTTTCTGTGCTGTCTATTCTATGTAATGTATCCTCTGAACTACAGCTCCACTCTGCCGACCTAACTATTGACGAGCCTCTCACTCTGGAAGCTGCAATGAATTCCTTCACTAAATAGCTGCAGTGACCCTTTACAGAAGAACTCTGACAGAATGCAACAAGCTCGTGGTGCTGACCAGAAAGACAAGGTGGGACATGTCAATCAGAAACAGTGCCGTGTCCTAAACAGGTCGCTGGGTGTATTATCAGATCACCAGCCATTCCTGGTGTAATTCAGGGGATGGAAGTCTGGGGCTAAATATTATATTCCTGGACTGGGACCCGCCTCTGGCCTGTGCTCAGTTGTTCTGTTTATTAATTAATTGTATAATCGATGTAAACGGATATTTCACCGCGCTCTTCAACTGTTCTCTGAACTTGGACTGGGTCACCCCGTAAATAAATGTGTTTGTGCAGCAACTTAAATTCCGCAGTATATATCCGACTTGTCGAAAGGTATATAAAGAAACATTGTAATCAGCGGGATGTATTCCTGCAATGCTATAATATAAGAATTCTATAACAAATATCAGCCACAGCAGTATGAAGCTGCCGGATATGGTGAAGAGTAAAATGACAGACTTCCTCCTGCTCTCCATCTCTGGGTCACTGCCATTCCCCCCCTTGCTCTCACCCCTCAGACCCCTCCGGACTCGACTGGCCACTGAAATGTGTCTGATTGTCAGAGCATTGAGCAACAAAATTACAGCGAATGGGAGCAGTGGTGTTAATACCGTATCAAACCAGTCAAATCCCAGCCATCCGGGCTCAGTATAATAGGCTGGCATTGAATAACAGAACCACTGAACATTGTCGATTATATATCCAGGTACAATTGTAAAGTAGTGAGGAATGTTTTTTGAGCAGAGCAGAATGCAGCTTGTTGCCAGGACCACAGCCGCAGTTCTCCCGGTGCAATATTTGGTTTTCAGCTTCTGCCAAGAAATGGCCACAAATCGATCAAAGGTGAAAGTGACGGTGAACCAGACAGAACAGTCAGTGGCTACACAGGACAGGAGACGTATAACGCGACACACAGGGGTGATACCCAGGAAAGACCACGGGAAATAATACCAACTGATCCGGTACAGTATGATCGCAGTGATGACCACCAGTAGATCCGCCGCTGCCATGGCAACCAGGTAGCGAGTGGTGCAGGTGGACAGACCGCACTTTCCCCGGGACAGGACCACAATCGCCACTAAATTCACTGTAATAAACAGAAGGGAAAAGAGACAGTCAATTATTGGTCACACATTGTCGGTGACTGAGCCCAGAGAGTAAGGCCTGTCATTTCGCACCAAAACAGTCGGGTGGACATCGGCTCAGGAGTTAACATGCAACATAGAAACATAGAAACATAGAAAATAGGTGCAGGAGCAGGCCATTCAGCCCTTCTAGCCTGCACCGCCATTCAATGAGTTCATGGCTGAACATGAAACTTCAGTACCCACTTCCTGCTTTCTCGCCATAACCCTTGATCCCCCGAGTAGTAAGGACTTCATCTAACTCCCTTTTGAATATATTTAGTGAATTGGCCTCAACTACTTTCTGTGGTAGAGAATTCCACAGGTTCACCACTCTCTGGGTGAAGAAGTTTCTCCTCATCTCGGTCCTAAATGGCTTACCCCTTATCCTCAGAATGTGACCCCTGGTTCTGGACTTCCCCAACATTGGGAACATTCTTTCTGCATCTAACCTGTCTAAACCCGTCAGAATTTTAAACGTTTCTATGAGGTCCCCTCTCATTCTTCTGAACTCCAATGAATACAAGCCCAATTGATCCAATCTTTCTTGATAGGTCAGTCCCACCATCCCAGGAGTCAGTCTGGTGAACCTTCGCTGCACTCCCACAATAGCAAGAATGTCCTTCCTCAAGTTAGGAGACCAAAACTGTACACAATACTCCAGGTGTGGCCTCACCAAGGCCCTGTACAACTGTAGCAACACCTCCCTGCCCCTGTATTCAAATCCCCTCGCTATGAAGGCCAACATGCCATTTGCTTTCTTAACCGCCTGCTGTACTTCCATGCTAACCTTCAATGACTGATGTACCATGACACCCAGGTCTCGTTGCACCTTCCCTTTTCCTAATCTGTCACCATTCAGATAATAGTCTGTCTCTCTGTTTTTACCACCAAAGTGGATAACCTCACATTTATCCACATTATACTTCATCTGCCATGCATTTGCCCACTCACCTAACCTATCCAAGTCACTCTGCAGCCTAATAGCATCCTCCTCGCAGCTCACACTGCCACCCAACTTAGTATCATCCGCAAATTTGGAGATACTGCATTTAATCCCCTCGTCTAAATCATTAATGTACAATGTAAACAGCTGGGGCCCCAGCACAGAACCTTGCGGCACTCCACTTGTCACTGCCTGCCATTCTGAAAAGTACCCATTTACTCCTACTCTTTGCTTCCTGTCTGACAACCAGTTCTCAATCCACGTCAGCACACTACCCCCAATCCCATGTGCTTTAACTTTGCACATTAATCTCTTGTGTGAGACCTTGTCGAAAGCCTTCTGAAAGTCCAAATATACCACATCAACTGGTTCTCCTTTGTCCACTTTACTGGAAACATCCTCAAAAAATTCCAGAAGATTTGTCAAGCATGATTTCCCTTTCACAAATCCATGCTGACTTGGACCTATCATGTCACCATTTTCCAGATGCACTGCTATGACATCCTTAATAATTGATTCCATCATTTTACCCACTACTGAGGTCAGGCTGACCGGTCTATAATTCCCTGTTTTCACTCTCCCTCCTTTTTTAAAAAGTGGGGTTACATTGGCTACCCTCCACTCCATAGGAACTGATCCAGAGTCAATAGAATGTTGGAAAATGACTGTCAATGCATCCGCTATTTCCAAGGCCACCTCCTTAAGTACTCTAGGATGCAGTCCATCAGGCCCTGGGGATTTATCGGCCTTCAATCCCATAAATTTCCCCAACACAATTTCCCGACTAATAAAGATTTCCCTCACTTCCCCCTCCTTACTACACCCTCTGACCCCTTTTATATCCGGAAGGTTGTTTGTATCCTCCTTAGTGAATACCGAACCAAAGTACTTGTTCAATTGGTCTGCCATTTCTTTGTTCCCCGTTATGACTTCCCCTGATTCTGACTGCAGGGGACCTACGTTTGTCTTCACCAACCTTTTTCTCTTTACATACCTATAGAAACTTTTGCAATCCGCCTTAATGTTCCCTGCAAGCTTCTTCTCGTACTCCATTTTCCCTGCCCTAATCAAACCCTTTGTCCTCCTCTGCTGAGTTCTAAATTTCTCCCAGTCCCCAGGTTCGCTGCTATTTCTCGCCAATTTGTATGCCACTTCCTTGGCTTTAATACTATCCCTGATTTCCCTAGATAGCCACGGTTGAGCCACCTTCCCTTTTCTATTTTTACGCCAGACAGGAATGTACAATTGTTGTAATTCATCCATGCGGTCTCTAAATGTCTGCCATTGCCCATCCACAGTCAACCCCCTAAGTATCATTCGCCAATCTATCCTAGCCAATTCACGCCTCATACCTTCAAAGTTACCCTTCTTTAAGTTCTGGACCATGGTCTCTGAATTAACTGTTTCATTCTCCATCCTAATGCAGAATTCCACCATATTATGGTCACTCTTCCCCAAGGGGCCTCGCACAATGAGATTGCTAATTAATCCTCTCTCATTACACAACACCCAGTCTAAGATGGCCTCTCCCCTAGTTGGTTCCTCAACATATTGGTCTAGAAAACCATCCCTTATGCACTCCAGGAAATCCTCCTCCACCGTATTGCTTCCAGTTTGGCTAGCCCAATCTATGTGCATATTAAAGTCACCCATTATAACTGCTACACCTTTATTGCATGCACCCCTAATTTCCTGTTTGATGCCCTCCCCAACATCCCTATTACTGTTTGGAGGTCTGTACACAACTCCTACTAACGTTTTTTGCCCTTTGGTGTTCTGCAGCTCTACCCATATAGATTCCACATCATCCAAGCTAATGTCTTTCCTAACTATTGCATTAATCTCCTCTTTAACCAGCAATGCTACCCCACCTCCTTTTCCTTTTATTCTATCCTTCCTGAATGTTGAATACCCCTGAATGTTGAGTTCCCAGCCCTGATCATCCTGGAGCCACGTCTCCGTAATCCCAATCACATCATATTTGTTAACATCTATTTGCGCAATTAATTCATCCACCTTATTGCGGATACTCCTTGCATTAAGACACAAAGCCTTCAGGCTTGTTTTATTAACACCCTTTGTCCTTTTAGAATTTTGCTGTACAGTGGCCCTTTTTGTTCTTTGCCTTGGGTTTCTCTGCCCTCCACTTTTTCTCATCTCCTTTCTGTCTTTTGCTTTTGTCTCCTTTTTGTTTCCCTCTGTCTCCCTGCATTGGTTCCCATCCCCCTGCCATATTAGTTTAAATCCTCCCCAACAGCACTAGCAAACACTCCCCCTAGGACATTGGTTCCGGTCCTGCCCATGTGCAGACCGTCCGGTTTGTACTGGTCCCACCTCCCCCAGAACCGGTCCCAATGCCCCAGGAATTTGAATCCCTCCCTGCTGCACCACTGCTCAAGCCACGTATTCATCTGCGCTATCCTGCGATTCCTAACGTATATCATCCCAATGCAACCTACCTCCAACCCGCTACTTCCCAGTTTAGCAGAGACGGGGCAGTGGGAGGGAAGCCGAGCCACCCCAGCGGGCGGGTCGGCAAAATTAATGGTAACATAGAAAGATAGAAAACAGGTGCAGGATTAGGCCATCCGGTCCTTCGAGCCTGCACCACCATTCAATAAGATCATGGCTGATCATTCCCTCTTTACCCCTTTCCTGCTTTCTCTCCATACCCCTTGATCCCTTTAGCCGTAAGGGCCATAACTAACTCCCTCATAAATATATCCAATGAACTGCCATCAACAACACCATGTGGCAGGGAATTCCCCTGGTTAACAATTCTCTGAGTGAAGAAGTTTCTCCTCATCTTGGTTCTAAATCGCTTACCCCTTATCCTTAGACTGTGTCCCCTGGTTCTGGACTTCCCCAACATAGGGAACATTCTGAAACTATGACCCCTAGTTCTAGATTCCGACACGAGGGGCAACACCCTCTCTGCATCTACCCTGTCGAGCCCCCTTAGAATCTTATACGTTTCAATAAGATTACCGCTGATTCTTCGAAACTCCAACGATTATAGGCCCAGCCTGCTCAACATTTGCTCATAAGACAAGACCTTCATCTCAGGAACCAGCCTGATGAACCTTCGCTGAACAGTGCATGGTCACTGCAGGAAGATAATCAACCAGTGAGGATCGGGGACCGGGAAACCACACCATTACTGTAGACCCTCAGCCCGCGTTATTGACTCAACTGGTCACTGTCTCCATGACTCTGCCTCCTCCCTCCTCTCCTACCCTTTCCACACTAGGTTACAGGCCCACATGATCAGGACCACAGAAGGCGGGTATCTTCAGCTCAGAAAAAGGAAGACATGTTGTAAGCACTGGTGTGGGAGGTGGCATCATCGGAACAGATGCAACGCAGGCAGCGACACTCGGAGAATGTAATAGAGTCCTTCCCGCAAGCTGGGTGAGAGGTCATATCATCAAGGTAGCTGGAGCACTCTGCCGGATTATGGTAGATATTTGTCGAGAGCCTGTCCTCAGAAATGGACTTAGAGATGTCGAGGAAGGGGAGGGTAGTGTCAGACGGAGCATGTGAAGGAGACAGAGGGGCGTAAATTAGAAGCAAGGTTGACTGCATAATTAGAATAATGATTATTACTAATATTAATAATAACTATATTATTAATAATAATAACAATAACTTTTATTTCTATCACGCCTTTAATTTTGTTAAACATCCCAAGGTGCTTCAGAACAGTCTTAACAGGACAACACAGAAACATGGGACACCGAGATAAAAAATAAGAAATTAAAGCACATGACCAAAAGCTTGGTAAAAGAGGTTTAAGGAGGGACTTCCAGAGTTTAGGGCCCAAATAGCTAAAGGTAAGGCCACTGATGGTTGAGCAGTATAATGAGGGATGTTCGAAAGGACAGCATTTGAAGAGCGGAGATAGCTTGAGGGGTTATGATGCAGAATAAGATTATAGAGATAGGGAGCTGCAAGGCCATGGAGAGATTTGTGAACAAGGATGATCATTTTCAAAATCGAAGCGTTCATTAACCGGGAGCCAATGTATGTCAGAAAGCACAGAGCTGAGGTGATGGCTGATCATGACTTTGTGCGAGTTAGGACATTTTCCACGTCATGGCTAGAAAATGAAATTGCGCAAACACAGTCATCAATGTACCTGAACAATATGTGAAGGAGGGGACCGGAGTAGAATTGGAACAACGAAGGTTCCCTGTATCCCAAGAAAAGGCAGCATAGCAAGGGACCATCCGAGCTCCCATACCTGGACCATTGGAGAGTGGAGATAGAATATTGTTCAGACCAGAGGTCCAGCACTTGTACTTTCAGCAGGGGCAGTGCACTGGGGTCACTATCAGGATCAGCAACCTGCAAGGGTTTTCATTCCCAGCCCAAAGCCCGTGAGGGCGAGACGACTTCCAGTGTGAATGGCGAGTGAATTAAATTGTAAATGGGGCACTCAGAATGTATCAGCGGCGACAGGCGCAGGGAAACTCGCCATCCGCTGCGAGTTTCAGGGATGCTCGGGTTTACTGTACAATTGGACCATTTTCCAGACCTCGGGAGCCTACAGTCAACAAAGGCAGACTTTGATGGCAAAGTCCAACATTGCCTTCAGTGTGTCTGTGCAGACTTCGGACGCCTGAGGAAGAATGTGTTTGAAGACCAGGACCTCAAACCCAGGACAAAGCTCATGGTCGACACGGCCCTCCTATATGGTTCAGAGACATGGAATATTTACAGCAGACACCACAAAGCACAGGAGAAGTACCAACGCAGTCTCCGCAATTTCCTGCAAATTAATTGGCCGGAGTGGCACACCAACATCAGTGTTCTCGGTCAGGTTAATATCCCCAGCAGCGAAGCATTGACCACATTCGATCAGCTCCGTTGGACGGGCCACATCGTCGGCATGCCTGACATTAGATCCAAAAAGCAAACGCTCCACACGCTGATTCGTTATTGTAAGCGAATTGTAAGGTGGGCAGAAGAAAGCTACCATGAAACACTCCAAACCTCTTTTAATAATTGCAACGGCCCCTCCTATACCTGGTAATCCCTGGCCCTAGACAGCCCAAGTGGAGGAAAAGCATCCGTGCGGTGCAGAGCACATCGATTCTCATCGCCCAGAGCAAGCTGAAGCCAAGCGTAGATAGCGGAAGGAGTGCGCAGCAACCCGGGCACCCCACACTGCCGTTCGTTCAACCAGCGTCTGCCCCATTTGTGACAGAGAATGCAGGTCATGCATTGGACTCTTCAGCACTCTGGGAAATAATTGTTAGTATGGAATCGAGTAATCCTCGAGTCCGAGGGTACGCCTCAGAAGCGGAAGTAGAATAAATAGTGACCCACACTGAGTACATCCGACAGTGAAAGACACTCCCAGTAATACATGGTCACTGGGTATGGTCCTCCACACCGGTTAGTGACCCACACTGAGTATATCCCACAGTGACACACACTCCCAGTAATACTTGGTCAATGGTGTACAGTGTTCCACACCGGTTAGTGACCCACACTGAGTGTATCCCACAGTGACACACACTCCCAGTAATACTTGGTCAATGGTGTACAGTGTTCCACACCGGTTAGTGACCCACACTGAGTATATCCTACAGAGACGCACATTCCCAGTAATACATGGTCAATGGTGTACGGTGTTCCACACCGGTTAATGACCCACACTCAGTATATCCTACAGTGACACACACTCCGAGTAATATGTGGTCACTGTGTTATGGTGTTCCACACCGGTTAGTGACCCAGACTCCGTATATCCTACAGTGACACACACTCCGAGTAATACGTGGTCACTGGGTTATCGTGATCCACACCGGTTAGTGACCCACACTCAGTTTCTCCTACAGTGAAACACACTCCGAGTAATACGTGGTCACTGTGTTATGGTGTTCCACACCGGGTAGTGACCCACACTCAGTATATCCTACAGTGACACACACTCCCAATAATACATGTTCACTGGGGTATGGTCCTCCACACTGGTTAGTGACCCACACTCAGTATATCCGACAGTGACACACACTCCCAGTAATACATGGTAAATGGTGTTACAGTGTTTCACACCGGTTAGTGCCCCACACTCAGTATATCCTACAGTGACACACATTCCCAGTTATACATGTTCACTGGGGTATAGTGTTCCACACTGGTTAGTGACCCACACTCAGTACATCCTACAGTGACACACACTTCCAGTAATACATGGTCACTGAGGTACGGTGTTCTACACCGGTGAGTCATCCACACTCAATATATCCTACAGTGACACACACTCTCAGTAATACATGGTCATTGGAGTATGGTGTTCCACACATATACTAGAACATACGAACATAAGAATTAGGAACAGGAGTAGGCCATCTAGCCCCTCGAGCCTGCTCAGCCGTTCAACAAGATCATGGCTGATCTGGCCGTGGACTCAGCTCCACTTACCTGCCCGCTCCCCAAACCCCTTGCTTCCTTTTTGGTTAAAAATCTATCTATCTGTTATTTGAATACATTCAATGAGCTCGCCTCAACTGCTTCCTTGGGCAGAGAATTCCACAGATAGACAACCCTCTGGGAGAAGAAATTCCTTCTCAACTCGGTTTTCAGTAGGCTCCCCCGTATTTGGAGGCTCTGCATCCTAGTTCTAGTCTCCCCGACCAGTGGAAACAACCTCTCTGCCTCTATTTTGCCTATCCCTTTCATTATTTTAAATGTTTCTGGAAGATCACCCCTCATCCTTCTGAACACCAACGAGTAAAGACCCAGTCTACTCAATCTATCTTCATAAGTTAACCCGCTAATCTCCAGACTCAGCCTCGTGAATCGTCTCTGTACCCCCTCCAAAGTTAGTATATCCTTCCTTCAGTAATGTGACCAGAACTGCATGCAGCACTCCAGGTGCGACCTCACCAATAACCTATAGAATTGCAGCAGGACCTCCCTGCTTTTGTGTTCCATCCCTCTCGCAATGAAGGCCAACAATCCATTCGCCTTCCTGATTACCTGCTCCACCTGCAAACTAACCTTTTGGGATTCATGCACAAGGACCCCCAGGTTCCTCTGCACCGCAGCATGTTGTAATTTCTCCCCATTCAAATAATATTCCCTTTTACTGTTTATTTTCCAAGGTGAATGACCTCACACTTTCCGACATTGTAGTCCATCTGCCAAGCCTTAGCCCATTCGTTTAACCTCTCTAAATCTATTTGCAGCCTCGATGTGTCCTTGACACAACCCGCTTTCCCACTAATCTTAGTGTCATCTGCAAATTTGTTACACTGCACTCCGTCCCCTCTTCCAGATCATCTATATATATTGTAAACAGTTGTGTTCCCAGCACCGATCCCTTTGGCACTCCACTAACCACCGATTTCCAACCTGAAAAGGATCCATTTATCCAGACTCTCTGCTTTGTGGTAGCCAGCCAATTTTCAATCCATGGTAATACATTTCCTCTGACTCCGCGTAAATGATCACTGGAGAACAGTGTTTCACATTGGTTAGTGACCCACACTCAGGTATCCTACAGTGACAGACAGTCCCAGTAATACACGGTTACTGGGGTACAGTGTTCGACACCGGTTAGTGAACCACACTGACTATATCCTACAGTGACTCACTCTCCCATTAATACATGGTCACTGAGGTACTGTGTCCCACACCGGTTAGTGACTCACACTCTGTATATCCTACAGTCATACACACTCCCAGTAATACATGGTCACTGGGGTATGGTGTTTCACAGCGGTTAGTGGCCTACACTCAGTCTATCCTAAAGTGATACATACTCCCAGTCATACATGGTCACTGGGGTACTGTGTTCCATACCGGTTAGTGACCCACACTCAGTCTATCCTACAGACATACACACTCCAAGTAATACATGGTTACTGGGGTACTGTGTTCCACACCGGTTAATGACCTGCACTCAGTATATTCTACAGTGACAGACACTACCAGTAATACATGGTCACTGATGTACAGTGTTCCACACCGGTTAGTGACCCACACTCAGTATATCCTACAGTGACACACACTCCAAGTAATACATGGTCACTGGAGTACCGTGTTCCACAGCGGTTAGTGACCCACACTCAGTATATCCTACAGTAACACACACTCCACGTAATACATGGTCACGGAGATGCGGTGTTCCACACCGGTTAGTGACCCACACTCAGTAAATCCTACCGTGACAGACACTCCCAGTAATACATGTTCGTTGCGGTATGGTGTTCCACACCGATATGTGAACCACACTCAATATATCCTACAGTGATACACACTGCCAGTAATACATGGTCACTGGGGTACGGTGTTCCACACCGATATGTGAACCACACTCAGTATATCCTACAGTGATACACACTGCCAGTAATACATGGTCACTGGGGTATGGTGTTCCACACCGGTTAGTGACCCACAATCAGTATATCCTACAGTTACTCACACTCCCAGTAATACATAGTAACTGGGGTACACTGTTCCACACCGGTTAGTGACCCACACTCAGTATATCCTACAGTGCCACCCACTCCCAGCAATACATGTTCACTGGGGTACACTGTTCCACTCTGGTTAGTGACCCACACTCAGTATATCCTACAGGTACACACACTCACATTAATACATGCTCACTGGCGTACTGTGTTCCATACTGGTTAGTGACTCACACTCTGTATATCCTACACTGACAGACAGTCCCAGTCATACACAGTCACTGGGGTACGGGGTTCCACACCGGTTAGTGACCAACACTCAGTATATCCTACAGTTATACATACTCCCAGTAATACATGGTCACTGGGGTATAGTGTTCCACACCGGTTAGTGACCCACACTCAGTATATCCTGCAGTGACTCACACTCTCAGTAAAACATGGTCACTCGGGTATGGTATTCCACACCGGTGAGTGACCCACACTCAGTATATCCTACAGTGACACACACTGCCAGTAAAACCTTCTCTCAGAGAGTTGCTGCACTGAGGACTGTTACAACTACACGATGTTCCACTCAAGGCATAACTTGATAATTCAATGAGCCTCTTAGTTGCAAGCAGATGTTTATATCAAGTGAGACAAAGGAATCAAACTGCAGATGTAATTGAGCACAATTGACTTCATAGAATGGTATCACTGATCGTGTGTCTGTATAACAGTGACCACTGCACCAACATTTAACATTATCAGTCACAGAGAAAAACCAGAGACCAGTCCATGCAGAGATTTACACAACTTCAATGGTTATAGTCACTTACCAGGAACGCCGGTGACGGCAATGATCATGTAGCATATTTGCCTTGCTAATCTAACAGTCTGATACATTTTCTGTGTGAGGCGATGTGCCCCTTCGCTCTGCAGGCAATCTCCCAGTATTATACTCTGTGGAGATACAATCCAGAGCATTCAATTTATACCCTGCATAATCACCACAGGGACATTGAGGTTACGACATCGCTCAAATTGGTTATTGTTATAATTTGAACAAACAGATTACGACATTGGAGAAAAGTCCCTATTGTGATGGAATACATTTGGAGTTGAAATTGGAAAAAACAAAGACAGGACAATTCTGATTATATCCATTAACAAATGAAGATTGCCTTCTATATCCTGCCAGCAACAGATTGTTGTTTGAAACAACATCAGGCCCATATCTAGATATGATATTGATCCACTGATGACTTTCACTCTGCTATGGCCATTCAGAAACTACATTCCAAATGTTCAAGTGCCCCCTCAATTTTACTCTACTGCAACCTAGGATGGAGCAGCCTTCCTTAAATGCAGCCATTCAGTGAAAATATTTAAGTGAATCATTTGTGTCAATCGTCCTCAAACTAATTCACCTCCACAAACTAATACAGACCCTCAAACTAATACAGTCCCTCAAACTAATACAGGCGCTCAAACTAATACAGTCCATCAAACTTATACAGTCCACGATGCCACACCACAGAGGGGGCTGTGTTGGGAAACCGTGGTAGTAACTACAACAGGTGCTATATAAGGCTGAAGGCAGTCTGGAGATGAACACTAAAGGACGAACGTCACAGCAGTTAGATTTACACAAGACCGTGTGTAGTCAGTGATTTTTGTGCTACATACACCAGAGTATTAGTTTGATGGATAGTATTAGTTTGAGGGGCTGTATTAGTTTGAGGGTCTGTATTAGTTTGATGGACTGTATTAGTTTGAGGGACTGTATTAGTTTGAGGGACTGTATTTGATTGATGGACTGTATTAGTTTGAGGGCCTGTATTAGTTTGAGGATCTGTATTAGTTTGATGGACTGTATTAGTTTGATGGACTGTATTAGTTTGAGGTTCTGTATTAGTTTGATGGTCTGTATTAGTTTGAGGGTCGGTATTAGTTTGAGGGTCTGTATTAGTTTGAGTGAATGTATTAGTTTGATGGACTAAATTTGTTTGCTGGACTGTATTAGTTTGAGGGTCTGTATTAGTTTGAGGGTCTGTATTTGTTTGAGGGACAGTATTAGTTTGATGGACCGTATTAGTTTGAGGGTATCTTTTAGTTTGATGGATTGAATTAGTTTGATGGACTGTATTTGTTTGAGGGACTGTATTAGTTTGACGGACTGTATTAGTTTGATGGTCTGTATTAGTTTGAGAGACTGTATTAGTTTGATGGACTGTGTTAGTTTGAGGGACTGTATTAGTTTTAGGGCCTATATTAGTTTGAGGGACTGTATTAGTTTGAGGGACTGTATCAGTTTGAGGGACTCCATTAGTTTGAGGGACAGTGTTAGTTTGAGTGTCTGTATTAATATGATGGACTGTATTAGTTTGATGGACTGTATTAGTTTGAGGGTCTGTATTAGTTTGATGGACTGTATTAGTTTGATGGACTGTATTAGTTTGAGGGTCTGCATTAGTTTGATGGACTGTATTAGTTTGATGGACTGTATTATTTTGAGGGACTGTATTAGTTTGAGGGGTTGTATTTGTTTGATGGACTGTATTAGTTTGAGGGGCTGTATTTGTTTGATGGACTGTATTAGATTGAGGGTCTTTATTAGTTTGAGGGTCTGTATTATTTTGATGGACTGTATTATTTGAATGCACTGTATTATTTTGAGGGTCTGTATTAGTTTGAGGGGAAGTATTAGTTTGATGGACTGTATTAGTTTGAGGGAATGTATTAATTTAAGGGGAAGTATTAGTTTGATGGATTGTATTCGTTTGATGGACTGTATTAGTTTGATGGACTGTATTAGTTTGAGGGGATGTATTAGTTTGATGGACTGCATTAGTTTGAGGGGCTGTATTAGTTTGAGGGACTGTATTAGTTTGAGGGTCTGCATTAGTTTGAGGGACTGTAATAGTTTGATGGACTGTATTGGTTTGAGGGTCTGCATTAGTTTGTGGGGCTGTATTAGTTTTATGGACTGTATTAGTTTGAGGGTCTGTATTAGTTTGATGGACTGCATTAGTTTGATGGACTATTAGTTTGAGGGGCTGTGTTAGTTTGATGGAATGTGTTATTTTGAGGGTCTGTATTATTTGATGGATTACATTAGTTTGACAGTCTGTATTAGTTTGAAGAACTGTATTAGTATGAGGGACTGTATTAGTTGGATAGACAGTATTAGGTTCAGTGTCTGTAATAGTTTGAGGGACTGTATTAGTTAGAAAGGACTAAACTAGATTGAGGGACTGAATTAGTTTGATGGACTGTATTAGTTTGAAGCTCTATATTAGTTTGATGGACTGTATTAGTTTGAGGGTCTGTGTTAGCTTGATGGAATGTATTAGTTTGAGGGCCTGTATTAGTATGAGGGACTGGATTAGTTTGAGGGGATCTATTAGTTTGATGGACCGTATTAGTTTGAGGTACTGTATTAGTTTGATGGGCTGTATTAGTTTGATGGACTGTATTAGTTTGATGGACTGTATTAGTTTGAGGGACTGTATTAGTTTGATGGAGTGTATTAGTTTGCGGGTCTGTATTAGTTTGATGGACTTTATTAGTGTCAGGGTCTGTATAAGTTTGGGGGAATTTATTAGTTTGAGTGGCTATATTAGTTTTAGAACCTGTATTAGTTTCACCGACTATATTAGTTTGTGGGACTGTATTAGTTTGAGACCCTTTATTAGTTTGAGGGATTGTATTAGTTTGAGGGTCTGTATTAGTTTGAGGATCTTTATTGCTGTGAGACACTGTATTAGTTTGAGGGTCTGTATTACTTTGAGAGACAGTATTAGTTTGAGGGTCTTTATTAGTTTGAGTTTGGGTATTAGTTTGAGAGACTGTATTCGTTTGAGAGACTGTATTAGTTTGAGGGTCTGTATTAGTTTGAGGGACAGTATTATTTTGAGACCCTGTATTAGTTTGAAGGTTGTATTAGTTTGAGGGTCTGTATTAGTTTAATGGACTGTATTAGTTTGATGGACTGTACTAGTTTGATTGACTGTATTAGTTTGATGGACTGAATTAGTTTGTTGGACGGTATTAGTTTGAGGGGAAGTATTAGTTTGATGGACTGTATTAGTTTGATGGAGTGTATAAATTTGATGGACTGTATTAGTTTGAGGGGATGTATTAGTTTGATGGACTGTACTAGTTTGATGGACTGTATAAATTTGAGGGGATCTATTAGTTTAATGGAATGTATTAGTTTGAGGGACTGTATTAGTTTGAGGAACTGTATTAGTTTGAGGACCTGTATTAGTTTGTGGGTCTGTATTAGTTTGAGGGGTTCTTTAATTTGATGGACGACATTAGTTTGAGGGTCTGTATTAGTTTGAGAGACAGTATTAGTTTGAGGGTCTGTATTAGTTTGTGTTTCTGTATTAGTTTGAGAGACTGTATTCGTTTGAGAGACTGTATTAGTTTCAGGGTCTGTATTACTGTGAGAGACTGTATTAGTTTGAGGGATTGTATTAGTTTGAGGGTCTGTATTAGTTTGAGGATCTTTATTGCTGTGAGACACTGTATTAGTTTGAGGGTCTGTATTACTTTGAGAGACAGTATTAGTTTGAGGGTCTGGATTAGTTTGAGTTTCTGTTTTAGTTTGAGAGACTGTATTCGTTTGAGGCCCTGTATTAGTTTGAAGGTCTGTATTAGTTTGAGGGGCTGGATTAGTTTGATGGACTGTATTAGTTTGATGGACTGTGTTAGGTTGAGGGCCTGTATTAGTTTGAGGGCCTGTATTAGTTTGAGCGGCTGTATTAGTTTGAGGGTCTATATTAGTTTGATGGACTGTATTAGTTAGAAGGACTGTATTAGTTTATGGTTCTGTATTAGTTTGAGGGACTATCTTAGCTTGAGTGCCTGTATTAGTTTGATGGTCTGTATTAGTTTGAGGGATTGTATTAGTTTAAGGGGCTGTATTTGTTTGAGGTTCTGTATTAGTTTGATGGACTGTATTAGTTTGAGGGACTGTATTCGTTTGATTGACTGTATTAGTTTGAGGGTCTGTATTCGTTGATTGTATTAATTTTATGGTCTGTGTTAGTTTGATGGTCTGTAATAGGTTTAGGCTCTGTGTTAGTTTAATGGAATGTATTCCTTTGAGAGACTGTATTAGTTTGAGGGTCTGTATTAGTTTGATGGACTGTATTATTTTCCGGGACTGTATTAGTTTGATGGACTTTATTAGTTTGATGGACTATATTAATTTGAGGGGCTGTATTCGTTTGAGTGTCTGTATTACTTAGATGGACTTGATGAACTGTATTAGTTTGAGGGACTGTATTAGTTTGATGGACTGTATTAGTTTGCGGCTCTGTATTAGTTTGATGGACTGTATTAGTTTGATGGAGTGTATAAATTTGATGGACTGTATTAGTTTGAGGGGATGTATTAGTTTGATGGACTGTACTAGTTTGATGGACTGTTTAAATTTGATGGACTGTATTAATTTGAGGGGCTGTATTCGTTTGAGTGTCTGTATTACTTTGATGGACTTGATGAACTGTATTACTTTGAGGGTCTGTATTAGTTTGATCGACTGTATTAGTTTGAGGGACTGTATTAGTTTGATGGAGTGTATAAATTTGATGGACTGTATTAGTCTGAGGGGATGTATTAGTTTGATGGACTGAATTAATTTGAGGGGATGTATTAGTTTGATGGACTGCATTAGTTTGAGGGGATGTATTAGTTTAATGGAATGTATTAGTTTGAGGAACTGTATTAGTTTGAGGACCTGTATTAGTTTGTGGGTCTGTATTAGTTTGAGGATCTTTGTTAGTTTGTGGGTCTGTATTAGTTTGAGGGGTTCTTTTAGTTTGATGGACAACATAAGTTTGAGGGTCTGTATTAGTTTGAGGGTCTGTATTACTGTGAGAGACTATATTAGTTTGAGGGTCCGTATTACTTTGAGAGACAGTATTAGTTTGAGGGTCTGTATTAGTTTGAGGGTCCGTATTACTTTGAGAGACAGTATTCGTTTGAGAGACTGTATTAGTTTGAGGGTCTGTATTACTTTGAGGTTCTATATTTGTTTGATTGACTGTATTAGTTTGAGGCCCTGTATTAGTTTGAAGGTCTGTAATAGTTTGAGGGGCTGGATTAGTTTGATGGACTGTATTAGTTTGATGGACTGTATTAGTTTGATGGACAGTATTAGTTTGATGGACTGTATTAGTTTGATGGACTGCATTAGTTTGTTGTACTGTATTAGGTTGAGGGGCTCTTTTAGTTTGAAGAATTATATTTGTTTTTTGGACTATATTAGGTTAAGGGGCTGTATTAGTTTGATGGACAGTATTAGTTTTAGGGTCTGTGTTAATGTCAGGGTCTGTATTGGTTTGATGGATTGTATTAGTTTGATGGACTATATTAGTTTGAGGGGCTGTAGTAGTTTGATGGACAGTATTAGTTTTAGTATCTGTGTTAATGTGAGGGTCTGTATTAGTTTTAGGCTCTGTGTTAGTTTGTGGGTATGTATTAGTTTGAGGACCTGTATTAGTTTGTGGGTATGTATTAGTTTGAGGGATTGTATTAGTTTGAGGGACTGTATTAATTTGATTGACTGTATTAATTTAATGGAGTGATTTAGTTTGAGGGACTGTATTAGTTTGATAAACTGTTTTAGTTTCAGGGACTCTATTAGTTCGAGGGGCTGTATTAGTTAAATGGACTTTATTAATGTCAGGGTCTGTGTTAGTTTGAGGGACTGTATTAGTTTGAGTGACTATATCAGTTTGAGAGCCTGTATTAGTTTGAGGGACTGTATTAGTTTGAGTGACTATATCAGTTTGAGAGCCTGTTTTAGTTTCAGGGATTGTATTAGTTTGAGGGACTGTATTCGTTTGAGACCCTTTATTAATTTGAGGGTCTGTATTCGTTTGAGGGACTGTATTAGTTTGAGGGACTGTATTAGTTTGAGACCCTTTATTAGTTTGAGAGCCTGTATTAGTTTGAGGGACTGTATTAGTTTGAGGGACTGTATTAGTTTGAGCGTCTGAATTAGTTTGAGGGACGTTATTAGTTTGAGAAACAGTATTAGTTTGAGGGTCTGTATTAGTTTGAGTTTCGGTATTACTTTGAGAGACTGTATTTGTTTGAGAGACTGTATTAGTTTGAGGGTCTGCATTACTTTGAGAGACTGTATTAGTTTGAGAGACTGTATTAGTTTGAGAGACTGTATTAGTTTGAGGGTCTGCATTAGTTTGAGTGTCTGTATTAGTTTGAGGTTCTGTATTTGTTTGAGAGACTGTATTAGTTTGAGGCCCTGTATTAGTTTGAAGGTCTGTATTAGTTTGAGGGGCTGGATTAGTTTGAAGAACTGTATTAGTTTGATGGACTGTATTAGTTTGTTGTACTGTATTAGTTTGAGGGGCTCTTTTAGTTTTATGGTCTGTATTAGTTTGAAGGATTGTATTTGTTTGATGGACTATATTAGTTTGAGGGACTGTATTAGTTTGATGGATAGGATTACTTTTAGGTTCTGTGTTAGTTTAATGGACTGTATTCGTTTGAGAGACTGTATTAGTTTGAGGGTCTGCATTAGTTTGGGGTTCTGTATTAGTTTGAGAGACTGCATTAGTTTGAGGGTCTGTATTACTTTGAGAGACTGTATTAGTTTGATGGTCTGTATTAGTTTGAGCACCTGTATAGTTTGTGGGTCTGTATTAGTTTGAGGGTCTGTATTAGTTTGAGGGACTGTATTCGTTTGAGGACCTGTATAGTTGTGGGTCTGTATTAGTTTGAGGGATTGTATTAGTTTGAGGGACTGTATTAGTTTGAGGGACTGTATTAGTTTGAGGGTCTGTATTAGTTTGAGGACCTGTATAGTTTGTGGGTCTGTATTCGTTTGAGGGATTGTATTAGTTTGAGGGACTGTATTAGTTTGAGGAACTGTTTTAGTTTCAGTGTCTGTATTAGTTTGATGGACTGTATTAGTTTGAGAGCCTTTATTAGTTTGAGGCTCTGTATTACTTTGAGAGACAGTATTAGTTTGAGGGTCTGTATTAGTTTGAGTTTCTGTATTCGTTTGAGAGACTGTATTCGTTTGAGAGACTGTATTAGTTTGAGGGTCTGTATTAGTTTGAGAGACTGTATTAGTTTGAGGCCCTGTATTAGTTTGTAGGTCTGTATTATTTTGAGGGGCTGGATTAGTTTGATGGACTGTATTAGTTTGATGGACTGTATTAGTTAGATGAACTGTATTAGTTTGAGGGGCTGTATTAGTTTGAGGGTCTGTATTAGTTTGATGGACAGTATTATTTCGATGGACTGCATTAGTTTGAGGGGCTGTGTCAGTTTGAGAGACTGTATTTGTTTGATGGACTGTATTAGTTTGAGGGACTGTATTCATTTGATTGACTGTGTTAGTTTGAGGGACTGTATTAGTTTGAGGGACTGTATTAGTTTGAGGACCTGTATTAGTTTGTGGGTCTGTATTAGTTTGAGGGGTTCTTTTAGTTTGATGAACAACATTAGTTTAAGGGTCTGTATTAGTTTGAGGGTCTGTATTACTGTGAGAGACTGTATTAGTTTGAGGGTCTGTATTACTTTGAGAGACAGTATTAGTTTGAGGGTCTGTATTAGTTTGAGTTTCTGTATTAGTTTGAGAGACTGTATTCGTTTGAGAGACTGTATTAGTTTGAGATTCTGTATTACTTTGAGAGACTGTATTAGTTTGAGGGTCTGTATTAGTTTGAGGATCTGTATTAGTTAGAGGTTTTGTATTTGTTTGAGAGACTATATTAGTTTGAGGGTCTGTATTAGTTTGAGGACCAGTATAGTTTGTGGGTCTGCATTAGTTTGAGGGATTGTTTTAGTTTGAGGGACTGTATTAGTTACAGTGTCTGTATTAGTTTGATGGAGTGTATTAGTTTGAGAGCCTTTATTAGTTTGAGGGGCTGTATTAGTTTGAGACCCTTTATTAGTTTGAGGGACTGTATTAGTTTGAAGGCCTGTGTTAGTTTCAGGGACTATTAGTTTGAGGGTCTGTATTAGTTTGAGGCTCTGTATTACTGTGAGAGACTGTATTACTTTGAGGGTCTGTATTACTTTGAGAGAGAGTATTAGTTTGAGGGTCTGTATTAGTTTGAGTTTCTGTATTAGTTTGAGAGACTGTATTCGTTTGAGAGACTGTATTAGTTTGAGGGTCTGTATTAGTTTGAGAGACTGTATTAGTTTGAGGCCCTGTATTCGTTTGAAGCTCTGTATTAGTTTGAGGGGCTGGATTAGTTTGATGGACTGTATTAGTTTGATGGACTGTATTAGTTAGATGAACTTTATTAGTTTGAGGGGCTGTATTAGTTTGAGGGTCTGTATTAGTTTGATGGACAGTATTATTTAGATGGACTGCATTAGTTTGAGGGGCTGTGTCAGTTTGAGAGTCTGTATTTGTTTGATGCACTGTATTAGTTTGAGGCCCTTTATTAGTTTGAAGGTCTGTATTAGTTTGAGGGGCTGGATTAATTTGATGGACTGTATTAGTTTGATGGACTGTATTAGTGAGATGGACTGCATTAGTTTGATGGACTGTAATAGTGTGATGGACTGTATTAGTTTGATGGACTGTATTAGTTTGATGGACTATATTAGTTTGATGGACTGTATTAGTTTGTTGTACTGTATTAGTTTGAGGGGCTCTTTTAGTTTGATGGACTATATTAGTTTGATGGACTATATTAGTTTGAGGGGCTCTTTTAGTTTGATGGTTTTTTTTGGTTTGAATGATTGTATTAGTTTGATGGACTACATTAGTTTGAGGGGCTGTATTAGTTTGATGGACAGTATTAGTTTTCGGGTCTGTGTTAATTTGAGCGTCTGTATTAATTTATCCTCTCTGATAGTTTAATGGACTGTATTCGTTTGAGAGACTGTATTATTTTGAGGGTCTGTATTACTTTGAGAGACTGTATTAGTTTGAGGGTCTGTATTAGTTTGGGGTTTTGTATTAGTTTGTGGGACTGTATTAGTTTGAGGACCTGTATTATTTTGTGGGTGTGTATTAGTTTGAGGGATTGTATTAGTTTGATGGACTGTTTTAATTTATTGGAGTGATTTAGTTTGAGGGACTGTATTAGTTTGAGTGACAATATCAGTTTGAGGGGCTGTATTATTTTGAGGGACTGTATTAGTTTGAGAACCTTTATTAGTTTGAGGTACTGTATTAGTTTGAGGGTCTGTATTAGTTTGAGGATCTGTATTACTGTGAGAGACTGTATTAGTTTGAGGATCTGTATTAGTTTGAGGGTCTCTATTAGTTTGAAGGTCTGTATTAGTTTGATGGACTGTAATAGTTTGATGGCATGTATTAGTTTGAGGGGCTGTAGTACTTTGATGGACAGTATTAGTTTTCGTGTCTGTGTTAATTTGAGGGTCTGTATTAGTTTTAGGCTCTGTGTTAGTTTAATGGACTGTATTACTTTGATGGACTATATTAGTTTGAGGGGCTGTATTAGTTTCAGTGTCTGTATTAGTTTCAGTGTCTGTATTAGTTTGATGGACTGTATTAGTTTGCGGGTCTGTATTAGTTTGGGGGAATTTATCAGTTTGAGAGCCTTTATTAGTTTGAGGGATTTTATTAGTTTGAGATCCTTTATTAGTTTGAGGGACTGTATTAGTTTGAAGGCCTGTTTTAGTTTCAGGGACTATTAGTTTGAGGGTCTGTATTAGTTTGAGGGACTGTATTACTTTGAGAGACAGTATTAGTTTGAGGGTCTGTATTAGTTTGAGTTTCTATATTAGTTTGAGAGACTGTATTCGTTTGAGAGACTATATTAGTTTGAGGGTCTGTGTTACTTTGAGAGACAGTATTATTTTGAGGGTCTGTATTAGTTTGAGTTTCTGTATTAGTTTGAGAGACTGTATTCGTTTGAGAGACTGCATTAGTTTGAGGGTCTGTATTAGTTTGAGGCCCTGTATTAGTTTGAAGATCTGTATTAGTTTGATGGACTATTTTAGTTTGATGGACTGTATTAGTTTGAAGGATTTTATTCGTTTGATGGACTGTATTAGTTTGATGGACTGTATTAGTGAGATGGACTGTATTAGTTTGAGGGGCTCTTTTAGTTTGATGGACTACATTAGTTTGAAGGATTTTATTAGTTTGAAGGATTGTATTTGTTTGATGGACTATATTAGGTTTAGGGTCTGTGTTAGTTTAATGGACTGTATTCGTTTGAGAGGCTGTATTAGTTTGGGGTTCTGTATTAGTTTGAGAGACTGTATTAGTTTGATGGACTGTATTAGTTTGAGGGTCTGTATTAGTTTGATGGACTGTATTAGTTTGAGGGACTGTATTAGTTTGATGGACTGTATTAGTTTGAGGCTCTGTATTAGTTTGGGTTTTTTTATTAGTTTGAGAGACTTTATTAGTTTTAGAGTCGACATAGAAACATAGAAAATAGGTGCAGGAGTAGGCCATTCGGCCCTTCTAGCCTGCACCGCCATTCAATGAGTTCATGGCGGAACATTCAAATTCAGTACCCCATTCATGCTTTCTCGCCATACCCCTTGATCCCCCTAGTAGTAAGGACCTCACCTAACTCCTTTTTGAATATATTTAGTGAATTGGCCTCAACAACTTTCTGTGGCAGAGAATTCCACAGGTTCACCACTCACTGGGTGAAGAAGTTCCTCCACATCTCGGTCCTAAATGGCTTACCCCTTATCCTTAGACTGTGACCTCTGGTTCTGGACTTCCCCAACATTGGGAACATTCTTCCTGCATCTAACCTGTCTAACCCCGTCAGAATTTTAAACGTTTCTATGAGGTCCCCTCTCATTCTTCTGAACTCCAGTGAATACAAGCCCAGTTGATCCAGTCTTTCTTGATAGGTCGGTCCCGCCATCCCGGGAATCAGTCTGGTGAACCTTCGCTGCACTTAGTTTGAGGGACTGTATTAGTTTGAGGGACTGTATTATTTTGATGGACTGTATTAGTTTGAAGGATTGTTTTAGTTAGATGTTCTGTATTAGTGAGATGGACTGTATTAGTTTGAGGGACTGTATTAGTTTGATGGTCTGTATTAGTTTGATGGACTGTATTAGTTTGCGGGTCTGTATTAGTTCGATGGACTGTATTAGTTTGAGGGACTGTGTTAGTTTGATGGACTGTGTTTGTTTGAGAGACTGTATTAGTTTGTGAGACTGTATTAGTTTGAGGGTCTGTATTACTTTAAGAGACAGTATTAATTTGATGGTCTGAATTAGTTTGAGTTGATGTATTAGTTTGAGAGACTGTATTCGTTTGAGAGACTGTATTAGTTTGATGGACTATATTAGTGAGATGGACAGTATTAGTTTGATGGACTGTATTTGTGAGATGGACTGTATTAGTTTGAGGGACTGTATTAGTTTGAGGGACTGTATTAGTTTGATGGACTGTATTAGTGAGATGGACAATATTAGTTTGAGGGACTGTATTAGTTTGAGGGAGTGTATTCATTTGAAGGACTCTATTAGTGAGATAGACAGTATTAGTTTGAGGGACTGTATTATTTTGATGGACTGTATTAGTTTGAATGATTGTTTTAGTTAGATGTTCTGTATTAGTGAGATGGACTGTATTAGTTTGAGGGACTGTATTAGTTTGATGGACTGTATTAGTGAGATGGCCAGTATTAGTTTGAGGGACTGTATTAGTTTGAGGGAGTGTATTAGTTTGATGGACTGTATTAGTGAGATAGACAGTATTAGTTTGAGGGACTGTATTAGTTTGAAGGATTGTATTAGTTTGATGGACTGTATTAGTGAGATGGACTGTATTAGTTTAAGGGACAGTATTAGTTTGAGTTGATGTATTAGTTTGTGGGACTGTATTCGTTTGAGGGACTGTATTCGTTTGATGGACTATATTAGTTTGATGGACTGTATTAATTTAGGGTCTGTATTAGTTGATGGACTGTATTATTTTGATGGACTGTATTAGTTTGAGGGGCTGTATTAGTTTCAGTGTCTGTATTAGTTTGATGGACTGTATTAGTTTGCGGGTCTGTATTATTTTTGGGGAATTTATCAGTTTGAGAGCCTTTATTAGTTTGAGGGACTGTATTAGTTTGAGATCCTTTATTAGTTTGAGGGACTGTATTCGTTTGAGAGACTGCATTAGTTTGAGGGTCTGTATTAGTTCGAGGCCTTGTATCAGTTTGAAGGTCTGTATTAGTTTGATGGACTGTATTAGTTTGATGGACTGTATTAGTTTGATGGACTGTATTAGTGAGTTGGACTGTATTAGTTTGGTGGACTGTATTAGTGAAATGGACTGTATTAGTTTGATGGAGTGTATTAGTTTGATGGACTGTATTAGTTTGATGGACTGTATTAGTTTGAAGGATTTGTATTAGTTTGATGTACTGTATTAGTTTGATGGACTGTATTAGTGAGATGGACTGTATTAGTTTGATGGACTACATTAGTTTGAAGGATTGTATTAGTTTGAAGGATTGTTTTTGTTTGATGGACTATATTTGTTTTAGGGTCTGTGTTAATTTGAGGGTCTCTATTAGTTTTAGGCTCTGTGTTAGTTTAATGGACTTTATTCATTTGAGAGACTGTATTAGTTTGGGGTTCTGTATTAGTTTGAGAGACTGTATTAGTTTTAGGGTCTGCATTAGTTCGAATGACTGTATTAGTTTGAGGGTCTGTATTAGTTTGATGGACTGTATTAGTTTGAGGGACGGTATTAGTTTGATGGACTGTATTAGTTTGAGGCTCTGTATTAGTTTGGGGGTTTGTATTAGTTTGAGAGTCTGTATTAGTTTTAGAGTCTGTATTAGTTTGATGGACTGTATTAGTTTGCGGGTCTGTATTAGTTCGATGGGCTGTATTAGTTTGAGGGACTGTATTAGTTTGATGGACTGTATTAGTTTGAGAGACTGTATAAGTTTGTGAGACTGTATTAGTTTGGGGGTCTGTATTACTTTGAGAGACAGTATTAGTTTGAGGGTCTGAATTAGTTTGAGTTTATGTATTAGTTTGAGAGACTGTATTAGTTTGATGGACTATATTAGTGAGATGGACAATATTAGTTTGATGGACTGTATTAGTGAGATGGACTGTATTAGTTTGAGGGACTGTATTAGTTTGAGGGACTGTATTAGTTTGAGGCCCTGTATTAGTTTGAAGGTCTGTATTAGTTTGATGGACAGTATTAGTTTGATGGACAGTATTAGTTTGATGGACTGTATTAGTGAGATGGACTGTATTAGTTTGAGGGACTGTATTAGTTTGATGGACTGTATTAGTGAGATGGACAGTATTAGTTTGAGGGACTGTATTAGTTTGAGGGACTGTATTATTTTGATGGACTGTATTAGTTTGAAGGATTATTTTAGTTAGATGTTCTGTATTAGTGAGATGGACTGTATTAGTTTGAGGGACTGTATTAGTTTGCAGGACTGTATCAGTGAGATGGACAGTATTACTTTGAGGGACTGTATTAGTTTGAGGGACTGTATTAGTTTGATGGAATGTATTAGTGAGATGGACAGTATTAGTTTGAGGGACTGTATTAGTTTGAGGGACTGTATTAGTTTGATGGACTGTATTAGTGAGATAGACAGTATTAGGTTGAGGGACTGTATTAGTTTGAGGGACTGTATTAGTTTGAAGGATTGTATTAGTTTGATGGACTGTATTAGTGAGATGGACTGTATTCGTTTAAGGGACTGTATTAGTTTGAGGGACTGTATTAGTTTGAGGGACTGTATTCGTTTGAGGGACTGTATTCGTTTGAGGGACTGTATTAGTTTGAGGGACTGTATTAGCTTGCGGGACTGTATTAGTTTGAAGGATTGTATTAGTTTGATGGACTATATTAGTTTTAGGGTCTGTGTTAATTTGAGGGTCTCTATTAGTTTTAGGCTCTGATTTAGTTTCGTGGACTGTATTCGTTTGGGAGGCTGTATTAGTTTGGGGTTTTGTATCAGTTTGAGAGACTGTATTAGTTTTAGAGTCTGTATTAGTTTGATGGACTGTATTAGTTTGCGGGTCTGTATTAGTTCGATGGACTGTATTGGTGTCAGTGTCTGCATTAGTTTGGCGACTTCATTAGTTTGAAGGACTGTATTATTTTGAGACCCTTTATTAGTTGAAGGGATTGTATTAGTTTGATGAACTGTATTAGTTTGAGGGACTGTATTAGTTTGATTTAATTATTAGTTTGAGGGACTGTATTAGTTTGCTGGACTATATTAGTTTGAAGGCCTGCATTAGTTTGAGAGACTGTATTAGTTTGAAGGACTGTATTAGTTTGAGGGACTGTATTAGTTTGAGGGACTGTATTAGTTTGAATGTATGTATTAGTGAGATGGACTGTATTAGTTTGAGGGCCTGTATTAGTTTGAGGGCCTGTATTAGTTTGAGGGACTGTATTAGTTTGAATGTATGTATTAGTGAGATGGACTGTATTAGTTTGAAGGCCTGTATTAGTTTGAGGGGCTGTATTAGTTTGATGGACTGGATTAGTTTGATGGACTGTGTTAGTTTGAGGGACTGTTTTCGTTTGAGGGTCTGTATTAGTTTGATGGACTGTATTAGTGTGAGGGACTGTATTAGTTTGAGGGGCTCTATTAGTTTAATGGACTGGATTAGTTTGATGGACTGTGTTAGTTTGAGGGACTGTATTAGTTTGATGGACTGGATTAGTTTGATGGACTGTATTAGTTTTAGGTCCTGTATTACTTTGAGGGGCTCTATTAGTTTGATGCACTGTATTAGTTTGATGGACTTTATTAATTTGAGGGGCTCTTTTAGTTTGATGGTCTGTATTAGTTTGATGGACTGTGTTAGTTTGAGGGCCTGCATTAATTTGAGGGCCTGTATTAGTTTGAGGGGCTGTATTAGTTTGAGGGTCGATATTAGTTTGAGGGAATGTATAAGTTTGAGGGACTGTATTAGTTTGAAGGCCTGTATTAGATTGAGGGGCTGTATTAGGTTGAGGGTCTGTATGAGTTTGATGGACTGTATTACTTTGATCGACTGTATTAGTTTGAGGGACTATATTAGTTTGAGGGGCTGTATTAGTTTGATGGACAGTATTAGTTTTAGAGTCTGTATTAGTTTGATGGACTGTATTAGTTTGCGTGTCTGTATTAGTTCGATGGACTGTATTAGTTTGAGGGACTGTATTAGTTTGATGGACTGTATTAGTTTGAGAGACAGTATTAGTTTGTGAGACTGTATTAGTTTGAGGGTCTGTATTACTTTGAGAGACAGTATTAGTTTGATGGTCTGAATTAGTTTGAGTTTATGTATTAGTTTGAGAGACTGTATTCGTTTGAGGGACTGTATTAGTTTGATGGACTGTATTAGTGAGATGGACAGTATTAGTTTGAGGGACTGTATTGGTTTGAGGGACTGTATTAGTTTGATGGACTGTATTAGTGAGATGGACAGTATTAGTTTGAGGGACTGTATTAGTTTGAGGGACTGTATTATTTTGATGTACTGTATTAGTTTGAAGGATTGTTTTAGTTAGATGTTCTGTATTAGTGAGATGGACTGTATTAGTTTGAGGGACTGTATTAGTTTGATGGACTGTATTAGTGAGATGGATAGTATTAGTTTGAGGGACTGTATTAGTTTGAGGGACTGTATTAGTTTGATGTACTGTATTAGTGAGATAGACAGTATTAGTTTGAGGGAATATATTAGTTTGAGGAACTGTATTAGTTTGAAGGATTGTATTAGTTTGATGGACTGTATTAGTGAGATGGACAGTATTAGTTTAAGGGACAGTATTAGTTTGAGGGACTGTATTAGCTTGAGGGACTGTATTAGTTTGAGGGACTGTATTAGTTTGATGGACTGTATTAGTGAGATAGACATTATTAGTTTGAGGGACTGTATTAGTTTGAGGGACTGTATTAGTTTGATGGACTGTATTGGTGAGATAGACAGTATTAGTTTGAGGGACTGTATTAGTTTGATGGACTATATTAATTTGATGGACTGTATTAATTTAGGGTCTGTATTAGTTGATGGACAGTATTAGTTTGATGGACTGTATTAGTTTGCGGGTCTGTGTTAGTTTGGGTGAATTTATCAGTTTGAAGCCATTATTAGTTTGAGGGACTGTATTAGTTTGAGATCCTTTATTAGTTTGAGGGACTGTATTCGTTTTCGAGACTGCATTAGTTTGAGGGTCTGTATTAGTTTGAGGCCTTCTTTCAGTTTGAAGGTCTGTATTAGTTTGATGGACTGTATTAGTTTGAAGGATTGTATTAGTTTGATGGACTGTATTAGATTGATGGACTGTATTAGTGAGATGGACTGTATTAGTTTGATGGAGTGTATTAGTTTGATGGACTGTATTTGTTTGATGGACTGTATTAGTTTGAAGGATTGTATTAGTTTGATGGACTGTATTAGATTGATGGACTGTATTCGTGAGATGGACTGTATTAGTTTGATGGACTGTATTAGTGAGATGGACAGTATTAGTTTGAGGGACTGTATTAGTTTGAGGGACTGTATTATTTTGATGGACTGTATTAGTTTGAAGGATTGTTTTAGTTAGATGTTCTGTATTAGTGAGATGGACTGTATTAGTTTGAGGGACTGTATTAGTTTGCGGGACTGTATTAGTGAGATGGACAGTATTACTTTGAGGGACTGTATTCGTTTGAGGGACTGTATTAGTTTGATGGAATGTATTAGTGAGATGGACAGTATTAGTTTGAGGGACTGTATTAGTTTGAGGGACTGTATTAGTTTGATGGACTGTATTAGTGAGATGGACAGTATTAGGTTGAGGGACTGTATTAGTTTGAGGGACTGTATTAGTTTGAAGGATTGTATTAGTTTGATGGACTGTATTAGTGAGATGGACTGTATTAGTTTAAAGGACTGTATTAGTTTGAGGGACTGTATTAGTTTGAGGGACTGTATTAGTTTGAGGGACTGTATTTGTTTGAGGGACTGTATTAGTTTGATGGACTGTATTTGTGAGATGGACTGTATTAGTTTGAGGGACTGTATTATTTTGCGGGACTGTGTTAGTTTGAAGGATTGTATTAGTTTGATGGACTATATTAGTTTTAGGGTCTGTGTTAATTTGAGGGTCTCTATTAGTTTTAGGCTCTGATTTAGTTTTGTGGACTGTATTCGTTTGGGAGGCTGTATTAGTTTGGGGTTTTGTATCAGTTTGAGAGACTGTATTAGTTTTAGAGTCTGTATTAGTTTGATGGACTGTATTAGTTTGCGGGTCTGTATTAGTTCGATGGACTGTGTTAGTGTCAGTGTCTGCATTAGTTTGGCGACTTCATTAGTTTGAAAGACTGTATTATTTTGAGACCCTTTATTAGTTGAAGGGATTGTATTAGTTTGATGAACTGTATTAGTTTGAGGGACTGTATTAGTTTGATTTAATTATTAGTTTGAGGGACTGTATTAGTTTGGTGGACTATATTAGTTTGAAGGCCTGTATTAGTTTGAGAGACTGTATTAGTTTGATGTACTGTATTAGTTTGAGGGACTGTATTAGTTTGAGGGACTGTATTAGTTCGAACGTATGTATTAGTGAGATGGACTGTATTAGTTTGAGGGCCTGTATTAGTTTGAGGGCCTGTATTAGTTTGAGGGACTGTATTAGTTTGAATGTATGTATTAGTGAAATGGACTGTATTAGTTTGAAGGCCTGTATTAGTTTGAGGGGCTGTATTAGTTTGATGGACTGGATTAGTTTGATGGACTGTGTTAGTTTGAGGGACTGTATTCGTTTGAGGGTCTGTATTAGTTTGATGGACTGTATTAGTGTGAGGGACTGTATTAGTTTGAGGGGCTCTGTTAGTTTGATGGACTGGATTAGTTTGATGGACTGTGTTAGTTTGAGGGACTGTATTAGTTTGATGGACTGGATTAGTTTGATGGACTGTATTAGTTTTAGGTCCTGTATTACTTTGAGGGGCTCTATTAGTTTGATGCACTGTATTAGTTTGATGGACTTTATTAATTTGAGGGGCTCTTTTAGTTTGATGGTCTGTGTTAGTTTGATGGACTATGTTAGTTTGAGGGCCTGCATTAATTTGAGGGCCTGTATTAGTTTGAGGGGCTGTATTAGTTTGAGGGTCGATATTAGTTTGAGGGAATGTATAAGTTTGAGGGTCTGTATTAGTTTGAAGGCCTGTATTAGATTGAGGGGCTGTATTAGTTTGAGGGTCTGTATGAGTTTGATGGACTGTATTACTTTGATGGACTGTATTAGTTTGAGGGACTATATTAGTTTGAGGGGCTGTATTAGTTTGATGGACTGTATTAGTTTTAGAGTCTGTATTAGTTTGATGGACTGTATTAGTTTGCGTGTCTGTATTAGTTCGGTGGACTGTATTAGTTTGAGGGACTGTATTAGTTTGATGGACTGTATTAGTTTGAGAGACTGTATTAGTTTGTGAGACTGTATTAGTTTGAGGGTCTGTATTACTTTGAGAGACAGTATTAGTTTGATGGTCTGAATTAGTTTGAGTGTATGTTTTAGTTTGAGAGACTGTATTCGTTTGAGAGACTGTATAAGTTTGATGGACTATATTAGTGAGATGGACAGTATTAGTTTGATGGACTGTATTAGTGAGATGGACTGTATTAGTTTGAGGGACTGTATTAGTTTGATGGACTGTATTAGTGAGATGGACAGTATTAGTTTGAGGGACTGTATTAGTTTGAGGGACTGTATTAGTTTGATGGACTGTATTAGTGAGATGGACAGTATCAGTTTGAGGGACTGTATTAGTTTGAGGGACTGTATTATTTTGATGTACTGTATTAGTTTGAAGGATTGTTTTAGTTAGATGTTCTGTATTTGTGAGATGGACTGTATTAGTTTGAGGGACTGTATTAGTTTGATGGACTGTATTAGTGAGATGGACAGTATTAGTTTGAGGGACTGTATTAGTTTGAGGGACTGTATTAGTTTGATGGACGGTATTAGTGAGATAGACATTATTAGTTTGAGGGAATGTATTAGTTTGAGGAACTGTATTAGTTTGAAGGATTGTATTAGTTTGATGGACTGTATTAGTGAGATGGACAGTATTAGTTTAAGGGACAGTATTAGTTTGAGGGACTGTATTAGCTTGAGGGACTGTATTAGTTTGAGGGACTGTATTAGTTTGATGGACTGTATTAGTGAGATAGACAGTATTAGTTTGAGGGACTGTATTAATTTGAGGGACTGTATTAGTTTGATGGACTGTATTAGTGAGATAGACAGTATTAGTTTGAGGGACTGTATTAGTTTGAGGGACTGTATTAGTTTGAAGGATTGTATTAGTTTGATGGACTGTATATTAGTTTAAGGGACAGTATTAGTTTGAGGGACTGTATTAGTTTGAGGGACTGTATTAGTTTGAGGGACTGTATTCGTTTGAGGGACTGTATTAGTTTGATGGACTATATTAGTTTGATGGACTGTATTAATTTAGGGTCTGTATTAGTTGATGGACTGTCTTAGTTTGATGGACTGTATTAGTTTGCGGGTCTGTGTTTGTTTGGGTGAATTTATCAGTTTGAAGCATTTATTAGTTTGAGCGACTGTATTAGTTTGAGATCCTTTATTAGTTTGAGGGACTGTATTCGTTTTCGAGACTGCATTAGTTTGAGGGTCTGTATTAGTTTGAGGCCTTGTATCAGTTTGAAGGTCTGTATTAGTTTGATGGACTGTACTAGTTTGATGGACTGTATTAGTTTGATGGACTCTATTAATGTGTTGGACTGTGTTAGTTTGATGGACTGTATTCGTGAGATGGACCTTATTAGTTTGATGGAGTGTATTAGTTTGATGGACTGTATTTGTTTGATGGACTGTATTAGTTTGAAGGATTGTATTAGTTTGATGGACTGTATTAGATTGATGGACTGTATTAGTGAGATGGACTGTATTAGTTTGATGGACTACATTAGTTTGAAGGATTGTATTAGTTTGAAGGATTGTATTTGTTTGATGGACTATATTAGTTTTAGGGTCTGTGTTAATTTGAGGGTCTCTATTAGTTTTAGGCTCTGTGTTAGTTTAATGGACTTTATTCGTTTGAGAGACCGTATCAGTTTGGAGTTCTGTATTAGTTTGAGAGACTGTATTAGTTTTAGGGTCTGTATTAGTTCGATGGACTGTATTAGTTTGAGGGACTGTATTAGTTTGATGGACTGTATTAGTTTGAGGGTCTGTATTAGTTTGATGGACTGTATTAGTTTGAGGGACTGTATTTGTTTGATGGACTGTATTAGTTTGAGGCTCTGTATTAGTTTGGGGTTTTGTATTAGTTTGAGAGACTGTATTAGTTTTAGAGTCTGTATTAGTTTGATGGACTGTATTAGTTTGAGAGACTGTATAAGTTTGTGAGACTGTATTAGTTTGGGGGTCTGTATTACTTTGAGAGACAGTATTAGTTTGAGGGTCTGAATTAGTTTGAGTTTTTGTATTAGTTTGAGAGACTGTTTTCGTTTGAGAGACTGTATTAGTTTGATGGACTATATTCGTGAGATGGACAGTATTAGTTTGATGGACTGCATTAGTGAGATGGACTGTATTAGTTTGAGGGACTGTATTAGTTTGAGGGACTGTATTAGTTTGAGGCCCTGTATTAGTTTGAAGGTCTGTATTAGTTTGATTGCCAGTATTAGTTTGATGGACAGTATTAGTTTGAGGGACTGTATTAGTTTGATGGACTGTATTAGTGAGATGGACTGTATTAGTTTGAGGGACTGTATTAGTTTGAGGGACTGTATTAGTTTGATGGACAGTATTAGTTTGAGGGACTGTATTAGTTTGAGGGACTGTATTAGTTTGATGGACTGTATTAGTGAGATGGACTGTATTAGTTTGAGGGACTGTATTAGTTTGAGGGACTGTATTAGTTTGATGGACAGTATTAGTTTGAGGGACTGTATTAGTTTGAGGGACTGTATTAGTTTGATGGACTGTATTAGTGAGATGGACTGTATTAGTTTGAGGGACTGTATTATTTTGATGGACTGTATTAGTTTGAAGGATTGTTTTTGTTAGATGTTCTGTATTAGTGAGATGAACTGTATTACTTTGAGGGACTGTATTAGTTTGAGGGACTGTATCAGTGAGATGGACAGTATTAGTTTGAGGGACTGTATTTGTTTGAGGGACTGTATTAGTTTGATGGACTGTATTAGTGAGATGGACAGTATTAGTTTAAGGGTCTGTATTAGTTTGAGGGACTGTATTAGTTTGAGGAACTGTATTAGTGAGATGGACAGTATTAGTTTGAGGGACTGTATTAGTTTGAGGGCCTGTATTACTTTGAGGGGCTCTATTAGTTTGATGCACTGTATTAGTTTGATGGACTTAATTAATTTGAGGGGATCTTTTAGTTTGATGGTCTGTATTAGTTTGATGGACTGTGTTAGTTTGAGGGCCTGTATTAATTTGAGGGCCTGTATTAGTTTGAGGGGCTGTATTAGTTTGAGGGTCTACATTAGTTTGAGGCAATGTATAAGTTTGAGGGACTGTATTAATTTGAAGGCCTGTATTAGATTGAGGGGCTGTATTTGTTTGAGAGTGTGTATGAGTTTGATGGACTGTATTACTTTGATGGACTGTATTAGTTTGAGGGATTGTATTAGTTTGAGGGGCTGTATTAGTTTGATGGACTGTGTTAATTTGATGGACTGCATTAGTGTGAGGGGCGGTATTAGTTTGAGGGGCTGTATTAGTTTGGTGGACTGTATTCGTTTGAAGGCCTGTACTAGTTTGAGAGACTGTATTAGTTTCATGGACTGGATTAGTTTGATGGACTGTGTTAGTTTGAGGGACTGTATTAGTTTGAAGGTATGTATTAGTGAGATGGACTGTATTAATTTGATGGAATGTATTAGTTTGAATGATGTATTAGTTTGATGGACTGGATTAGTTTGGTGGACATTATCAGTTTTAGGGCCTGTATTAGTTTGAGGGGCTGTATTAGTTTGATGGACTGTATTAGTTTGATGAACTACATTAGTTGAGGGGCTCTTTTAGTTTGATGGTCTGTATTAGTTTGATGGGCGGTGTTAGTTTGAGGGCCTGTATTAGTTTGAGGGCCTGTATTAGTTTGAGGGACTGTATTAGTTTGAAGGACTGTATTAGTTTGAGACACTTTATTAGTTGAAGAGATTGTATTAGTTTGAAGGCCTCTATTAGTTTCAGGGACTGTATTAGTTTGAGGGTCTGTATTCGTTTTTGGGTCTTTATTACTGTGAGAGACTGTATTAGTTTGAGAGTCTGTATTACTTTGAGAGACTGTATTAGTTTGAGGGCCTGTATTAATTTGAGGGTCTGTATTAGTTTGAGGGAATGTACAAGTTTGAGGGACTGTATTAGTTTGAGGGGCTGTATTAGTTTGATGGACTGTATTATTTTGAGAGTCTGCATTAGATTGATGGACTGTGTTAGTTAGATGGACTGTATTAGTTTGAGGGGCTGTATTAGTTTGATGAATTGTATTAGTTTGAGGGACTGTATTAGTTTGAGGGACTTTTAGATTGATGGACTGTATTAGTTTGATGGACTGTGTTAGTTTGAGGGCCTGTGTTAGTTTGAGGGCCGATATTAGTTTGAGACCCTTTATTAGTTGAAGAGATTGTATTAGTTTGAAGGCCTGTATTAGTTTCAGGGACTGTATTAGTTTCAGGGTCTGTATTAGTTTGAGGGTCTGTATTACTGTGAGAGACTGTATTAGTTTGAGGGTCTGTATTAATTTGAGTTTCTGTACTAGTTAGAGAGACTGTATTCGATTGAGAGACTGTATTAGTTTGAGGGGCTGTATTAGTTTGAGGGTCTATTATAGTTTGAGGTAATGTATAAGTTTGAGGGACTGTATTAGTTTGAGGGCCTATATTAGTTTGAGGGGCTGTATTAGCTTGAGGGTCTGTATTAGTTTGAGGGACTGTATTAGTTTGAAGGATTGTATTAGTTTGAGACCCTTTATCAGTTGAAGAGATTGTATTAGTTTGAAGGCCTGTATTACTTTCAGGGACTGTATTAGTTTGAGGGACTGTATTAGTTTGAGGATCTGTATTACTGTGAGAGAATGTATTAGTTTGAGGGTCTGTATTAGTTTGAGTTTCTGTACTAGTTTGAGAGACTGTATTCGTTTGAGAGACTGTATTAGTTTGAAGGACTGTATTAGTTTGAGACACTTTATTAGTTGAAGAGATTGTATTAGTTTGAAGGCCTCTATTAGTTTCAGGGACTGTATTAGTTTGAGGGTCTGTATTCGTTTTTGGGTCTTTATTACTGTGAGAGACTGTATTAGTTTGAGAGTCTGTATTACTTTGAGAGACTGTATTAGTTTGAGGGCCTGTATTAATTTGAGAGTCTGTATTAGTTTGAGGGAATGTACAAGTTTGAGGGACTGTATTAGTTTGAGGGGCTGTATTAGTTTGATGGACTGTATTATTTTGAGAGTCTGCATTAGATTGATGGACTGTGTTAGTTAGATGGACTGTATTAGTTTGAGGGGCTGTATTAGTTTGATGAACTGTATTAGTTTGAGGGACTGTATTAGTTTGAGGGACTGTTTTAGATTGATGGACTGTATTAGTTTGATGGACTGTGTTAGTTTGAGGGCCTGTGTTAGTTTGAGGGCCGATATTAGTTTGAGACCCTTTATTAGTTGAAGAGATTGTATTAGTTTGAAGGCCTGTATTAGTTTCAGGGACTGTATTAGTTTCAGGGTCTGTATTAGTTTGAGGGTCTGTATTACTGTGAGAGACTGTATTAGTTTGAGGGTCTGTATTAATTTGAGTTTCTGTACTAGTTAGAGAGACTGTATTCGATTGAGAGACTGTATTAGTTTGAGGGGCTGTATTAGTTTGAGGGTCTATATTAGTTTGAGGTAATGTATAAGTTTGAGGGACTGTATTAGTTTGAGGGCCTATATTAGTTTGAGGGGCTGTATTAGCTTGAGGGTCTGTATTAGTTTGAGGGACTGTATTAGTTTGAAGGATTGTATTAGTTTGAGACCCTTTATCAGTTGAAGAGATTGTATTAGTTTGAAGGCCTGTGTTACTTTCAGGGACTGTATTAGTTTGAGGGACTGTATTAGTTTGAGGATCTGTATTACTGTGAGAGAATGTATTAGTTTGAGGGTCTGTATTAGTTTGAGTTTCTGTACTAGTTTGAGAGACTGTATTCGTTTGAGAGACTGTATTAGTTTGAGGGTCTGTATTACTTTGAGAGACTGTATTAGTTTGAGGACCTGTATTAATTTGCGGTTCTGTATTTGTTTGAGAGACTGTATTAGTTTGAGGGCCTGTATTAGTTTGAAGGACTCTATTTGTTTGAGGGGCTGTATTAGTTTGATGGACTGTATTAGTTTTATGGTCTGTATTCGTTTGAGAGGCTGTATTAGTTTGAGGGGCTGTATTAGTTTGATGGACTGTATTACTTTTATGGACTGTACTAATTTGAGGGACTATATTTGTTTGATGCCTCAAGGTCGTGTTATTTAACATAATATCTTTTTTGAATCCTTTTGAATCCATCTCAGTTGTTTTGCTGTGCCTTCTCTGAATGTTTTATTTCAACAAGTAAGTGAGCATGTTAAATCCTTTTTTTTAACCAACGGGACCATGTAATTTTTATTTTTTTTACTCAACTATCCTTTGTGCATTTCCTGGCTCCGTAACTTTCATCCAAATAATTCAATAAGGTTCACACTCTTAAACTTACCACATACAGGACAAATCTACGAAGGGTTAAACAAAACTTTCATATTCGTAATTCAATAAGGTTCACACTCTTAAACTTACCACATACAGGACAACACTACGAAGGGTTAAAAAAACTTTCATTCTCTTTGAAAAAGTAGGTGGAGATAAAACAAACCACAACTCCCCGGCTTTTGTTTACAGTAAAAATCACAGAAGCATTTCTCATTTAAAAAGATGTTCACAAGAGTCTATTTTCTTTCCTATTAATTTTTGGTTCCATGATTGATCATCCATCCCTATCTAGCTCGAACTATAACCTATCTTTCCAAGTCGCCGCTTGCTTTGCGTCACCGCGCAATTTCCCTATCTCTATCCCTATTCTAAGTTTGAAAGGTATTCACCAGGTTGTCCTGGATCTCGTTCAGACACTACCTGAGAACCAGCGAGTGGCTAAACTATTCTCAGTCTTTTGAAACCGGGGGAAACTGGAGCAGTGTTGAAATGATACTCACTCCAGTGGCCACTTTCCCCTCGTCTCGTCCAAGGCTAGTCTGGCTCTTAATTCGCAAGTTTTCGGCAGTCGTCCGTTGAGATCGCACTTCTGACACCAAATGTTGATTTCTGGATTCTTTTACCTCAATCTGGTTCAGTAAAATTACTGAAACGAATACCGTTTATGCTTTAAACAAAGCAAGCTTTCATTTAAAAAGCAAATCCCGATCGGGGACTTTATCAGACAGAAGGAATGCAAGGCTGCTCGAACACACCCACTTCGTACGGACAAAGTGACATTACATTGTAAAGGGACGATGGTTATACATTTTCGGCAAAAGATAACAAGATAGGGCTATAGTGACATCCTAGTTCAGCCTATCTCCTTTGGTCCCTCTTTCCCTTTGTCTACTCATAAGCCGACCTAAGTATGGTCTGATTTTAAACGAAGACCTTCTGTTAATGTTTCAGGTTAATAACATGATTTAATAAGAACTTGAGGTATTTCTGCAAGCTGTGGGTTTTGTTTCAATATGTGTTAGTGTTGTAACATTTCGCAGTCTCGAGTCTGAGATGTCATGTCTATTCCTCCATGAATTCTTTGTTAGCTTATTCTGTCCCTGTACAATTCCCACGTTCTCAACTTCAATGTCTCTATACATTTTTAAACATTCACAATACCATCGAAGATACTTTTCCTCAAGTTCAGGACCCTAGCCTCTGTGTCACTCTCCATCTTAATAAATAATTCGACCATATTATGGTCACTCTTCCCCAAGGGGCCTCGCACAACAAGATTGCTAATTAGTCCTTTCTCATTACACATCACCCAGTCTTGAATGGCCAGCCCTCTAGTTGGTTCCTCGACATATTGGTCTCGAAAACCATCCCAAGTATACTCCAGGGGAGGGAAGGAGAGGGGAACCAGTGAATATAGAACTGAACCCAGCCAGAGTCAGTAACTTCAGGGGAGGGAGAGGGAGGGGAACCTGTGAATGTAGAACTGAACCCAGCCAGAGTCAGCACCTTCAGTGGAGGGGAACCAGTGAGTGTAGAACTGAACCCAGCCAGAGTCAACACTGTGAGGTGAGGGAGAGAGAGGGAAACCAGTGAATGTAGAACTGAACCCAGCCAGAGTCAGCACCGTCAAGGGAGGGTAGGGAGGGGAACCAGTGAATGTAGAACTGAACCCAGCCAGAGTCAGCACCTTTTTGGAAGAGGAACCAGTGAGTGTAGAACTGAACCCAGCCAGAGTCAGCACCTTCAGGGAAGAGGAACCAGTGAGTGTAGAACTGAAACCAGCCAGAGTCAGTACCTTCAGGGGAGGGAGAGGGGAATCAGTGAATGTAGAACTGAACCCAGCCAGAGTCAGCACCTTCAGGGGAGTGGAACCAGTGAGTATAGAGCTGAACCCAGCCAGAGTCAGCGCCTTCAGGGGAGGAGAGAATGGGAACCAGTGTGTGTAGAACTGAACCCAGACAGAGTTGGTGGTGAAATCTGGGAGCGGAGGACAAGCTGTCTTCAGACGTGCGATTTGTTTGAATTTCAGGACAGGGAGGACGGAGAGTGTATGAGATGGGGATTTGCAGCTTTGGAGGAACAAGAGAGGAAAGAATGTTGCATGGAATCTAGAATTGTCTGTTCTGACTTTCTGTCCTGTACTTGCAGTAATGATTTTTGTAAACTTCTTTTCCAGGGTATTGCAAGGGCAGGACTGGCTGACGGATACTCAAACCAAACATCACATCAACATCTAATGGAATCATTCGATTTCTCAGGACCTGAATATCATTGGCCTTTGACTGTGGAAGGAGAAATATTTGCCAATTCTGTCAGTGGGAACAGATTTCAAACATCATTGTGACTGGAAAAGCACCAAGACACACACACCCGAGTGAGAGTGTTCTAGTGAACTGACTGTGAAAAGAGCTTTAACCAGTCACACAGCCTGAAAAAACATCGCACCTTTCACAGCGCGGAGAAACTGTACATGTATTGTCTGTGTGGACGAGGCTTCAACTGATCGTCCAACCTGGAGACGCAAGAACACCCTCACCATGGAGAAACTGTGGGAATGTGGGGACTGTGGGAAGAGATTCAGTTTCCCATCCCACCTGGAATCTCATTGGAGCAGTCACAGCGGGGAGAGGCCGTTCACCTGCTCGAAATGTGGGAAGGGATTCACTACCTCATCCAACCTGTTGACACACCAGAGAGTTCACACTGGGGGGAGGCCATTCACCTACTCTGTGTGTAGGAAGGGATTCACTGCCTCATCCAACCTGTTGACACACCAGGGAGTTCACACTGGGGCGAGACCATTCACCTGCTCTGTGTGTGGGAAGGGATTCACTTGTTTATCCAACCTGTTGACACACCAGGGAGTTCACACCGAGGAGAGGCCGTTCACCTGATCGAAACGTGGGAAGGGATTCACTTGTTTATCCAACCTGTTGACACACCAGGGAGTTCACACTGGGGCGAGGCCATTCACCTACTCTGTGTGTAGGAAGGGATTCACTACCTCATCCAACCTGTTGACACACCAGGGAGTTCACACTGGGGCGAGACCATTCACCTGCTCTGTGTGTGGGAAGGGATTCACTTGTTTATCCAACCTGTTGACACACCAGGGAGTTCACACCGGGGAGAGGCCGTTCACCTGCTCGAAATGTGGGAAGGGATTCACTTGTTTATCCAACCTGTTGACACACCAGGGAGTTCACACTGGGGAGAGACCGTTCACCTACTCTGTTTGTAGGAAGGGATTCATTACCTCATCCAACCTGTTGACACACCAGGGAGGTCACACTGGAGAGAGACCGTGCACCTACTCTGTGTGTAGGAAGGGATTCATTACCTCATCCAACCTGTTGACAGACCAGGGAGTTCACACTGGAGAGACCGTTCAGCTCTCTGTGTGTGGGAAGGGATTCACTTGTTTATCCAACCTGTTGACACACCAGGGTGTTCACTCTGGGGAGAGCCCGTTCACCTGCTCGAAATGTGGGAAGGGATTCACTTGTTTATCCAACCTGTTGACACACCAGGGAGATCACACTGGGGAGAGACCGTTCACCTACTCTGTGTATAGGAAGGGATTCATTGCCTCATCCAACCTGTTGACACACCAGGGAGTTCAAACTGGAGAGACCGTTCACCTGCTCTGTGTGTAGGAAGGGATTCACTACCTCATCCAACCTGTTCACACACCAGCGAGGTCACACTGGGGCGAGACCGTTCACCTACTCTGTGTGTGGGAAGGGATTCACTCGGTCATCCCACCTGCTGAGACACCAGCGAGTTCACAAGTGATTACAGGGTTTGGATTTGCTGTTAATCACATCCTTCTGAACTGTTTGTTTCTGCTGATGTTACGAACCCTTCAACTAGGCTGGAGTTTAATATTTTGATATTTCAAATAACAGTGTTGATATTTGATGTCTCCAAGATAAGAGGAGACTAATTGTTTCTGACTGCTCCATTTTTGATTGGGGCCCAGGAGAGGCAAGGGTTCGGGGCCCAGGAGAGGCGAGGGCCCAGGGGCAGCACGGGCCAGCCCACACTGCAATCCATGGATAGTAGGAGCATGCGTGCGCACTAGGTCCGTGCAGCAGAGCTTGGTCTCCAGTCACCTTGGTTAACCCTTGCCACTGGATCAAGATCTAGCTCTGTCAAGTCCGTGTGGTGGCTGGTGTGCATCAGCCATCCCACGTTGAAAGAATCCATGCACAGGCATCTTCCATCCTTCAGTATGCAGGTCAGGACTTCGAATGTCAGGTCCCTCATTGAAACACCTGTGAACATCCCTTTTTAGTGTGGAAGTTGGACATCCTCGATACAAGGGACGGCCTAATACTATACCACCATTTTTGAGCCTTTTCTCCTTTCTGACTCTGGATTATTTCAGTTCTCAGACCTTCGGTTAATCAGGGACAAATTCCAGCTGCCCATACCTTCCAGAGTGCCTCTCCTAACCTTGGTATCCAGGGAAGGTATCAGTAACACGCCGGGATCACTAAACACAAAACCCTGTCTGTTAATCACTTTCAGTTACTGGACTTAGTGTGTGCCCCACAGCATCTCTCTCATCTTCGATGTGTGATTGGAGCATCACGCCTGCAAACTTGGGTTCAGTTTATATTTGAATCCACTCCGTGTATTTACAAAAAATACTTATCAGTATACAGATCACATCAAATAATTGCAACGGTTTAGATTCAACAAGATGAACCTGTAGCCACACCAAGGCCCAATAAACCAGCTCTGTATTCACGGGAGAAAGTCTGTTATCTAACTCCTCGAGTGATAGAGAAAGATCGGGACTCTAAGAATATCTAGAATCTGTTGTAAATATGTTTCAAATCCTCACTGGTACAACTTGTCTATTTCTTTTCAATTGAAGTGAATGGAAGATGAGGAGGGATTGGAGAGGAGTTAAGGTGTGGGGCGGGCGTTGGAGAGGAGTTAGGGTGGGGGGTTGTAGAGTAGGGGTGGGAGAGGAGTTGTAATGAAGGAAATGCAGAAGCCAGTTTGTGCACAGTCAGATCCCACAAACAGCAATGTAATGATGACAAGATAATCCGTTCTCAGTGATGTAAGTTGAGGGATACACATTGTGCAGGACACCAGGGGAGAACTCCGCCTGTTCTTCCTCAGAATCGTGGCCGTGGGATCTTTTATGTCCAACTTAGGGACTAGATGGGACATCGGTTCAATGTCTGATCTGAAAGACGGCACCTCTGACCGTGCAGCACTCCCTCTGTACTGCATGTGGATTCTCGGCCGAGATTATGTGCTCGGGTCTCTGGATTGGGAATTGAACCCCGACCCCTGACTCAGGGCCGAGAGTGCTACCACTGAGCCAAGGCTGACATGGCCTGACCCCTGTTCCCATTACACTAGACCGTGCCTGTGTTATTACCTTCTTAACTGGTTCTCCCTTGTCCACTTTACTGGAAACATCCTCAAAGAATTCCAGAACGTTTGTCAAGCATGATTTCCCTTTCACAAATCCATGCTGACTTGGACCTATCATGTCACCATTTTCCAAATGCGCTGCTATGACATGCTTAATAATTGATTCCATCATTTTACCCACTACTGAGGTCAGGCTGCCCGGTCTCTAATTCCCTGTTTTCTCTCTCCCTCCTTTTTGAAAAAGTGGGGTTACATTGGCTCCCCTCCACTCGATAGGAACTGATCCAGAATCAATGGAATGTTGGAAAATGTCTGTCAATGCATCCGCAATTTCCAAGGCCACCTCCTTAAGTACTCTGGGATGCAGCCATCAGGCCCTGGAGATTTATCGGCCTTCAATCCCATCAATTTCCCCAACGCAATTAACCGACTAATAAAGATTTCCCTCTGTTCCTCCTCCTTACCTGACCCTCTGACCCCTTTTATATCCGGAAGGTTGTTGGTGTCCTCCTTAGTGAATACTGAACCAAAGTACTAGTTCAATTGCTCTGCCATTTCTTTTTTCCCCGTTATGACTTCCCCTGATTCTGACTGCAGGGGACGTACGTTTGTCTTTACTAAACTTTTTCTCTTTACATACCTATAGAAACTTTTGCAATCCGCCTTAATGTTCCATGCAAGCTTCTTCTCGTACTCCATTTTCCCTGCCCAAATCAAACCACTTGTCCTCCTCTGCTGGGTTCTAAATTTCTTCCAGTCCCCGGGTTCGCTGCTATTTCTGGCCAATTTGTATGCCACTTCCTCGGCTTTAATACTATCCCTGATTTCCCGTGAGAGCCACGGTTAAGCCACCTTCCCTTTTTTATTTTTACGCCAGACAGGAATGTACAATTGTTGTCGTTCATCCATGCGGTCTCTAAATGTCTGCCATTGCCCATCCACAGTCAACCCCTTAAGTATCATTCGCCAATCTATCCTAGCCAATTCACACCTCATACCTTCAAAGTTACCCTTCTTTAATTTCTGGTCCATGGTCTCTGAATTAACTGATTCATTCTCCATCCTAATGCAGAATTCCACCACATTATGGTCACTCTTCCCCAAGGGGCCTCGCACAACGAGATTGCTAATTAATCCTCTCTCATTACACAACACCCAGTCGAAGATGGCCTCCCTCCTAGTTGGTTCCTCGACATATTGGTCTAGAAAATCATCCCTTATGCACTGCAGGAAATCCTCCTCCACCGTATTGCTTCCAGTTTGGCTCGCCCAATCTATGTGCATATTTAAGTCACCCATTATAACTGCTGCTCCTTTATTGCATGCACCCCTAATTTCCTGTTTAATACCCTCCCCAACATTACTACTACTTTGGAGTTTGGCCAACATTTCCAGCACACATTCTTGAACAGTCAGTTTAACTTGTCCTTTGTTGAAATAACACCTTTAACCAAAGTTTTCTCCATTCACAGGTCAGTAATACAGCTTTATAACCAACTTCAGTGGTTTGAAAAGCGGTATATAAATGTCCAAAATCCTTCTCGGGGAAGCATATTAAATAATACAGATTATTGCAGGCATTGTGTCCAACACTGAACAGATCCGCTGCGAGCAGCGTTCAAACCAGCGCGGGTAAACAATGGCAGTGTACAACATGTTAAATTCTCAAATCTCCCACCCTGCACTGTGTGGTAAATCTCCTCAATGACTATTGCGCTGCATCCGTGCTGTTCAATTTGCTGCAAATTCATCAAATCATAAGCGATCATATCGATCAGTGGAATATCAAATCCTCGGATATATTATGGTTATATCAGATGTTGATAACAGTTGGAATCCCACATTGCAATTTATTCTTATTTGATGTGATGCGATTACCCGTACATCAATTTATGATGCCTATTAAAGCCACAAGTACTCAGATGAAAATCTATTCCCCGATTATGAATGTGACTGATACTGAACTGGCACTGTTCCAGCAGAGACCACTCTCCCTTCAGCTCTTCCTCGTGGTTTTTAATCTTCATCAACTTTTCAGCTCAATAAAGACTGAGTTTGGGTTAAAATCTTACTCCCGGAGACATTAAGAACAAAAATAAACAAAAATGGGAAGCCAGAGTAGGATACATTTCCCATCGAGCCTGCTCGCTATTCATTAAGATCATTGCTGATCTTTGATATTTACGCCACATTTCCAGCCAAGCCCCGAGTTCTTAATTTCCTTGGAGTCCTAAACTTTATTCGTGATAAACAGTTTTTGAGAACTTTTCCACCAATACAGACAACCGGATCTTCGTTACTAAGCCTGATTCTCGCAATTAAACATGTCAATTTATCGAATCTCTTCGGATATTACAGACAGGGAGTTTCATGATTGACGGGACATTGTTGAATTAATGTATTGCTCTGAGCGTTCATTCTCAATACCTCTGTTTAAACTTATGATATTCCATTGTAAGCATTAGTGGGAAGAAACTCTCACACTGCTGTGCCCAGCTGACTGGCACTACTGGGGTAAGGTAACCTGAGCATCTAAAGGCAGGTTTCCTTTGTGTGAAATCAGGCATCCAGTCTCGTGATCAGCAGCCTCTCCAAGTAGGACAGCATCAGCAGTTCTCACATAAACTGCATCCAGATTTGATCGCTATTTGGATTAACGTTGGTTTCCCACTTTCGCCATCAGACTGTCTGGTCAGTGATGTTTCTGGATAAATTGCATAAATATATTTCTCCATTTATGATCGCTTCTCTCCCACCTGTTTAAGTATTCAGCCCCATTGTTCTCCACCTTTTACTCTTTATTCCATGCAATCGCGTAATTCACACTCGAATATACTTTGTATTGCCTACACCAGTAATGTTTCAAGATTTCCAGGTTAATGTTTCCAGCCAACACGTTATGATTGAACCGAGTGCTGGCATCATTTTAGGGAGATGAGTAACTTTAAGGTTTCTGTTTCAGTTAATTGCTCCTGGACCAATTTCTGGATGATCGGTCAGTTTACATGTTGGTTTATGTAATAATCACTTGTTCAGTTTCTGTCAGCTGGGTCACTTTGGTTGTGATATTTTCGGTTATGGTCAATTGGTCAGTTTCTGGGTGATAGGTCAGCTTAAATGTGTTGGGTTAGGTGATGGGCAATTGGTCAATTTCTGATAATGGCTTGGGCCTGTCTGGCTCGGTCGAGCATGATTCTCTTACATTCAGAGTCGTGGGATTAAAACGCACATTTGGCGGTTTTGTGTATTGCAGGTTTAGACTGATTTCAAAGGTGATCCCCGCTCTGAATTATTGTGCAAATAGTTCAAGGGACTGAAATAGTTTGAGGGACTGTATTAGTTTGAGGGACTGTATTCGTTTGAGGGACTGTATTCGTTTGAGGGACTGTATTCGTTTGATGGACTATATTAGTTTGATGGACTATATTAGTTTGATGGACTGCATTAATTTAGTGTCTGTATTAGTTGATGGACTGTATTAGTTTGATGGACTATATTAGTTTGAGGGGCTGTATTAGTTTCAGTGTCTGTATTAGTTTGATGGACTGTATTAGTTTGCGGGTCTGTATTAGTTTTGGGGAATTTATCAGTTTGTGAGCCTTTATTAGTTTGAGGGACTGTATTAGTTTGAGATCCTTTATTAGTTTGAGGGACTGTATTCGTTTGAGAGACTGCATTAGATTGAGGGTCTGTATTAGTTCGAGGCCTTGTATCAGTTTGAAGGTCTGTATTAGTTTGATGGAATGTATTAGTTTGATGGACTGTATTAGTTTGATGGACTGTATTAGTGAGTTGGACTGTATTAGATTGGTGGACTGTATTAGTGAGATGGACTGTATTAGTTTGATGGAGTGTATTAGTTTGATGGACTGTATTAGTTTGATGGACTGTATTAGTTTGAAGGATTGTATTAGTTTGATGGACTGTATTAGTTTGATGGACTGTATTAGTGAGATGGACTGTATTAGTTTGATGGACTAGATTAGTTTGAAGGATTGTATTAGTTTGAAGGATTGTTTTTGTTTGATGGACTATATTTGTTTTAGGGTCTGTGTTAATTTGAGGGTCTCTATTAGTTTTAGGCTCTGTGTTAGTTTAATGGACTTTATTCATTTGAGAGACTGTATTAGATTGGGGTTCTGTATTAGTTTGAGAGACTGTATCAGTTTTAGGGTCTGCATTAGTTCGAATGACTGTATTAGTTTGAGGGACTGTATTAGTTTGATGGACTGTATTAGTTTGAGGGTCTGTATTAGTTTGATGGACTGTATTAGTTTGAGGGACGGTATTAGTTTGCGGGTCTGTATTAGTTCGATGGGCTGTATTAGTTTGAGGGACTGTATTAGTTTGATGGACTGTATTAGTTTGAGAGACTGTATAAGTTTGTGAGACTGTATTAGTTTGAGGGTCTGTATTACTTTGAGAGACAGTATTAGTTTGAGGGTCTGAATTAGTTTGAGTTTATGTATTAGTTTGAGAGACTGTATTAGTTTGATGGACTATATTAGTGAGATGGACAATATTAGTTTGAAGGATTGTTTTTGTTTGATGGACGATATTTGTTTTAGGGTCTGAGTTAATTTGAGGGTCTCTATTAGTTTTAGGCTCTGTGTTTGTTTAATGGACTTTATTCATTTGAGAGACTGTATTAGATTGGGGATCTGTATTAGTTTGAGAGACTGTATTAGTTTTAGGGTCTGCATTACTTCGAATGACTGTATTAGTTTGAGGGACTGTATTAGTTTGATGGACTGTATTAGTTTGAGGGTCTGTATTAGTTTGATGGACTGTATTAGTTTGAGGGACGGTATTAGTTTGCGGGTCTGTATTAGTTCGATGGGCTGTATTAGTTTGAGGGACTGTATTAGTTTGATGGACTGTATTAGTTTGAGAGACTGTATAAGTTTGTGAGACTGTATTAGTTTGAGGGTCTGTATTACTTTGAGAGACAGTATTAGTTTGAGGGTCTGAATTAGTTTGAGTTTATGTATTAGTTTGAGAGACTGTATTAGTTTGATGGACTATATTCGTGAGATGGACAATATTAGTTTGATGGACTGTATTAGTGAGATGGACTGTATTAGTTTGAGGGACTGTATTAGTTTGAGGCCCTGTATTAGTTTGAAGGTCTGTATTAGTTTGATGGACAGTATTAGTTTGATGGACAGTATTAGTTTGATGGACTGTATTAGTGAGATGTACTGTATTAGTTTGAGGGACTGTATTAGTTTGAGGGGCTGTATTATTTTGATGGACTGTATTAGTTTGAAGGATTGTTTTAGTTAGATTTTCTGTATTAGTGAGATGGACTGTATTAGTTTGAGGGACTGTATTAGTTTGCGGGACTGTATCAGTGAGATGGACAGTATTACTTTGTGGGACTGTATTAGTTTGAGGGACTGTATTAGTTTGATGGAATGTATTAGTGAGATGGACAGTATTAGTTTGAGGGACTGTATTAGTTTGAGGGACTGTATTAGTTTGAGGGACTGTATTCGTTTGAGGGACTGTATTCGTTTGAGGGACTGTATTAGTTTGAGGGACTGTATTTGTTTGAGGGACTGTATTAGTTTGATGGACTGTATTTGTGAGATGGACTGTATTAGTTTGAGGGACTGTATTAGTTTGCGGCACTGTATTAGTTTGAAGGATTGTATTAGTTTGATGGACTATATTAGTTTTGGGGTCTGTGTTAATTTGAGGGTCTCTATTAGTTTTAGGCTCTGATTTAGTTTATTGGACTGTATTCGTTTGGGAGGCTGTATTAGTTTGGGGTTTTGTATCAGTTTGAGAGACTGTATTAGTTTTAGAGTCTGTATTAGTTTGATGGACTATATTAGTTTGCGGGTCTGTATTCGTTCGATGGACTGTATTAGTGTCAATGTCTGCATTAGTTTGGCGACTTCATTAGTTTGAAGGACTGTATTATTTTGAGACCCTTTATTAGTTGAAGGGATTGTATTAGTTTGATGAACTGTATTAGTTTGAGGGACTGTATTAGTTTGATTTAATTATTAGTTTGAGGGATGTATTAGTTTGGTGGACTATATTAGTTTGAAGGCCTGTATTAGTTTGAGAGACTGTATTAGTTTGATGGACTGTATTAGTTTGAGGGACTGTATTAGTTTGAGGGACTGTATTAGTTCGAACGTATGTATTAGTGAGATGGACTGTATTAGTTTGAGGGCCTGTATTAGTTTGAGGGCCTGTATTAGTTTGAGGGACTGTATTAGTTTGAATGTATGTATTAGTGAGATGGACTTATTAGTTTGAAGGCCTGTATTAGTTTGAGGGGCTGTATTAGTTTGATGGACTGGATTAGTTTGATGGACTGTGTTAGTTTGAGGGACTGCATTCGTCTGAGGGTCTGTATTAGTTTGATGGACTGTATTAGTGTGAGGGTCTGTATTAGTTTGAGGGGCTCTATTAGTTTGATGGACTGGATTAGTTTGATGGACTGTGTTAGTTTGAGGGACTGTATTAGTTTGATGGACTGGATTAGTTTGAGGGACTGCATTCGTCTGAGGGTCTGTATTAGTTTGAGGGGCTCTATTAGTTTGATGGACTGGATTAGTTTGATGGACTGTGTTAGTTTGAGGGACTGTATTAGTTTGATGGACTGGATTAGTTTGATGGACTGTATTAGTTTTAGGTCCTGTATTACTTTGAGGGGCTCTATTAGTTTGATGCACTGTATTAGTTTGATGGACTTTATTAATTTGAGGGGCTCTTTTAGTTTGATGGTCTGTATTAGTTTGATGGACTGTGTTAGTTTGAGGGCCTGCATTAATTTGAGGGCCTGTATTAGTTTGAGGGGCTGTATTAGTTTGAGGGTCTGTATGAGTTTGATGGACTGTATTACTTTGATGGACTGTATTAGTTTAAGGGACTATATTAGTTTGAGGGGCTGTATTAGTTTGATGGACTGTATTAGTTTTAGAGTCTGTATTAGTTTGATGGACTGTATTAGTTTGCGTGTCTGTATTAGTTCGATGGACTGTATTAGTTTGAGGGACTGTATTAGTTTGATGGACTGTATTAGTTTGAGAGACTGTATTAGTTTGTGAGACTGTATTAGTTTGAGAGTCTGTATTACTTTGAGAGACAGTATTAGTTTGATGGTCTGAATTAGTTTGAGTTTATGTATTAGTTTGAGAGACTGTATTCGTTTGAGAGACTGTATAATTTGATGGACTATATTAGTGAGATGGACTGTATTAGTATGATGGACTGTATTAGTGAGATGGACAGTATTTGTTTGAGGGACTGTATTAGTTTGAGGGACTGTATTAGTTTGATGGACTGTATTAGTGAGATGGACAGTATTAGTTTGAGGGACTGTATTAGTTTGAGGGACTGTATTATTTTGATGGACTGTATTAGTTTGAAGGATTGTTTTAGTTAGATTTTCTGTATTAGTGAGATGGACTGTATTAGTTTGAGGGACTGTATTAGTTTGCGGGACTGTATCAGTGAGATGGACAGTATTACTTTGTGGGACTGTATTAGTTTGAGGGACTGTATTAGTTTGATGGAATGTATTAGTGAGATGGACAGTATTAGTTTGAGGGACTGTATTAGTTTGAGGGACTGTATTAGTTTGATGGACTGTATTAGTGAGATGGACAGTATTAGGTTGAGGGACTGTATTAGTTTGAGGGACTGTATTAGTTTGAAGGATTGTATTAGTTTGATGGACTGTATTAGTGAGATGGACAGTATTAGGTTGAGGGACTGTATTAGTTTGAGGGACTGTATTAGTTTGAGGGACTGTATTAGTTTGAATGTATGTATTAGTGAGATGGACTTATTAGTTTGAAGGCCTGTATTAGTTTGAGGGGCTGTATTAGTTTGATGGACTGGATTAGTTTGATGGACTGTGTTAGTTTGAGGGACTGCATTCGTCTGAGGGTCTGTATTAGTTTGATGGACTGTATTAGTGTGAGGGTCTGTATTAGTTTGAGGGGCTCTATTAGTTTGATGGACTGGATTAGTTTGATGGACTGTGTTAGTTTGAGGGACTGTATTAGTTTGATGGACTGGATTAGTTTGAGGGACTGCATTCGTCTGAGGGTCTGTATTAGTTTGAGGGGCTCTATTAGTTTGATGGACTGGATTAGTTTGATGGACTGTGTTAGTTTGAGGGACTGTATTAGTTTGATGGACTGGATTAGTTTGATGGACTGTATTAGTTTTAGGTCCTGTATTACTTTGAGGGGCTCTATTAGTTTGATGCACTGTATTAGTTTGATGGACTTTATTAATTTGAGGGGCTCTTTTAGTTTGATGGTCTGTATTAGTTTGATGGACTGTGTTAGTTTGAGGGCCTGCATTAATTTGAGGGCCTGTATTAGTTTGAGGGGCTGTATTAGTTTGAGGGTCTGTATGAGTTTGATGGACTGTATTACTTTGATGGACTGTATTAGTTTAAGGGACTATATTAGTTTGAGGGGCTGTATTAGTTTGATGGACTGTATTAGTTTTAGAGTCTGTATTAGTTTGATGGACTGTATTAGTTTGCGTGTCTGTATTAGTTCGATGGACTGTATTAGTTTGAGGGACTGTATTAGTTTGATGGACTGTATTAGTTTGAGAGACTGTATTAGTTTGTGAGACTGTATTAGTTTGAGAGTCTGTATTACTTTGAGAGAAAGTATTAGTTTGATGGTCTGAATTAGTTTGAGTTTATGTATTAGTTTGAGAGACTGTATTCGTTTGAGAGACTGTATAAGTTTGATGGACTATATTAGTGAGATGGACTGTATTAGTATGATGGACTGTATTAGTGAGATGGACAGTATTTGTTTGAGGGACTGTATTAGTTTGAGGGACTGTATTAGTTTGATGGACTGTATTAGTGAGATGGACAGTTTTAGTTTGAGGGACTGTATTAGTTTGAGGGACTGTATTATTTTGATGGACTGTATTAGTTTGAAGGATTGTTTTAGTTAGATTTTCTGTATTAGTGAGATGGACTGTATTAGTTTGAGGGACTGTATTAGTTTGCGGGACTGTATCAGTGAGATGGACAGTATTACTTTGTGGGACTGTATTAGTTTGAGGGACTGTATTAGTTTGATGGAATGTATTAGTGAGATGGACAGTATTAGTTTGAGGGACTGTATTAGTTTGAGGGACTGTATTAGTTTGATGGACTGTATTAGTGAGATGGACAGTATTAGGTTGAGGGACTGTATTAGTTTGAGGGACTGTATTAGTTTGAAGGATTGTATTAGTTTGATGGACTGTATTAGTGAGATGGACTGTAAAAGTTTAAGGGACTGTATTAGTTTGAGGGACTGTATTAGTTTGAGGGACTGTATTCGTTTGAGGGACTGTATTCGTTTGAGGGACTGTATTAGTTTGAGGGACTGTATTTGTTTGAGGGACTGTATTAGTTTGATGGACTGTATTTGTGAGATGGACTGTATTAGTTTGAGGGACTGTATTAGTTTGCGGGACTGTATTAGTTTGAAGGATTGTATTAGTTTGATGGACTATATTAGTTTTGGGGTCTGTGTTAATTTGAGGGTCTCTATTAGTTTTAGGCTCTGATTTAGTTTATTGGACTGTATTCGTTTGGGAGGCTGTATTAGTTTGGGGTTTTGTATCAGTTTGAGAGACTGTATTAGTTTTAGAGTCTGTATTAGTTTGATGGACTATATTAGTTTGCGGGTCTGTATTCGTTCGATGGACTGTATTAGTGTCAATGTCTGCATTAGTTTGGCGACTTCATTAGTTTGAAGGACTGTATTATTTTGAGACCCTTTATTAGTTGAAGGGATTGTATTAGTTTGATGAACTGTATTAGTTTGAGGGACTGTATTAGTTTGATTTAATTATTAGTTTGAGGGATGTATTAGTTTGGTGGACTATATTAGTTTGAAGGCCTGTATTAGTTTGAGAGACTGTATTAGTTTGATGGACTGTATTAGTTTGAGGGACTGTATTAGTTTGAGGGACTGTATTAGTTCGAACGTATGTATTAGTGAGATGGACTGTATTAGTTTGAGGGCCTGTATTAGTTTGAGGGCCTGTATTAGTTTGAGGGACTGTATTAGTTTGAATGTATGTATTAGTGAGATGGACTTATTAGTTTGAAGGCCTGTATTAGTTTGAGGGGCTGTATTAGTTTGATGGACTGGATTAGTTTGATGGACTGTGTTAGTTTGAGGGACTGCATTCGTCTGAGGGTCTGTATTAGTTTGATGGACTGTATTAGTGTGAGGGTCTGTATTAGTTTGAGGGGCTCTATTAGTTTGATGGACTGGATTAGTTTGATGGACTGTGTTAGTTTGAGGGACTGTATTAGTTTGATGGACTGGATTAGTTTGAGGGACTGCATTCGTCTGAGGGTCTGTATTAGTTTGAGGGGCTCTATTAGTTTGATGGACTGGATTAGTTTGATGGACTGTGTTAGTTTGAGGGACTGTATTAGTTTGATGGACTGGATTAGTTTGATGGACTGTATTAGTTTTAGGTCCTGTATTACTTTGAGGGGCTCTATTAGTTTGATGCACTGTATTAGTTTGATGGACTTTATTAATTTGAGGGGCTCTTTTAGTTTGATGGTCTGTATTAGTTTGATGGACTGTGTTAGTTTGAGGGCCTGCATTAATTTGAGGGCCTGTATTAGTTTGAGGGGCTGTATTAGTTTGAGGGTCTGTATGAGTTTGATGGACTGTATTACTTTGATGGACTGTATTAGTTTAAGGGACTATATTAGTTTGAGGGGCTGTATTAGTTTGATGGACTGTATTAGTTTTAGAGTCTGTATTAGTTTGATGGACTGTATTAGTTTGCGTGTCTGTATTAGTTCGATGGACTGTATTAGTTTGAGGGACTGTATTAGTTTGATGGACTGTATTAGTTTGAGAGACTGTATTAGTTTGTGAGACTGTATTAGTTTGAGAGTCTGTATTACTTTGAGAGACAGTATTAGTTTGATGGTCTGAATTAGTTTGAGTTTATGTATTAGTTTGAGAGACTGTATTCGTTTGAGAGACTGTATAAGTTTGATGGACTATATTAGTGAGATGGACTGTATTAGTATGATGGACTGTATTAGTGAGATGGACAGTATTTGTTTGAGGGACTGTATTAGTTTGAGGGACTGTATTAGTTTGATGGACTGTATTAGTGAGATGGACAGTATTAGTTTGAGGGACTGTATTAGTTTGAGGGACTGTATTATTTTGATGTACTGTATTAGTTTGAAGGATTGTTTTAGTTAGATGTTCTGTATTAGTGAGATGGACTGTATTAGTTTGAGGGACTGCATTAGTTTGATGGACTGTATTAGTAGATGGACTGTATTAGTTTAAGGGACTATATTAGTTTGAGGGGCTGTATTAGTTTGATGGACTGTATTAGTGAGATAGACAGTATTAATTTGAGGGAATGTATTAGTTTGAGGAACTGTATTGGTTTGAAGGATTGTATTAGTTTGATGGACTGTATTAGTGAGATGGACAGTATTAGTTTAAGGGACAGTATTAGTTTGAGGGACTGTATTAGCTTGAGGGACTGTATTAGTTTGAGGGACTGTATTATTTTGATGGACTGTATTAGTGAGATAGACAGTATTAGTTTGAGGGACTGTATTAGTTTGAGGGACTGTATTAGTTTGATGGACTGTATTAGTGAGATAGACAGTATTAGTTTGAGGGACTGTATTAGTTTGAGGGACTGTATTAGTTTGAAGGATTGTATTAGTTTGATGGACTGTATTCGTGAGATGGACTGTATTAGTTTAAGGGACAGTATTAGTTTGAGGGACTGTATTAGTTTGAGGGACTGTATTCGTTTGAGGGACTGGATTAGTTTGATGGACTATATTAGTTTGATGGACTGTATTAATTTAGGGTCTGTATTAGTTGATGGACTGTATTAGTTTGATGGACTGTATTAGTTTGCGGGTCTGTGTTAGTTTGGGAGAATTTATCAGTTTGAAGCCTTTATTAGTTTGAGGGACTGTATTAGTTTGAGATCCTTTATTAGTTAAAGGGACTGTATTCGTTTTCGAGACTGCATTAGTTTGAGGGTCTGTATTAGTTTGAGGCCTTGTATCAGTTTGAAGGTCTGTATTAGTTTGATGGACTGTATTAGTTTGATGGACTGTATTAGTTTGATGGACTCTATTAGTGTGTTGGACTGTATTAGTTTGATGGACTGTATTAGTGAGATGGACTGTATTAGTTTGATGGAGTGTATTAGTTTGATGGACTGTATTTGTTTGATGGACTGTATTAGTTTGAAGGATTGTATTAGTTTGATGGACTGTATTAGATTGATGGACTGTATTAGTGAGATGGACTGTATTAGTTTGATGGACTACATTAGTTTGAAGGATTGTATTAGTTTGAAGGATTGTATTTGTTTGATGGACTATATTAGTTTTAGGGTCTGTGTTAATTTGTGGGTCTCTATTAGTTTTAGGCTCTGTGTTAGTTTAATGGACTTTATTCGTTTGAGAGACCGTATCAGTTTGGAGTTCTGTATTAGTTTGAGAGACTGTATTAGTTTTAGGGTCTGTATTAGTTCGATGGACTGTATTAGTTTGAGGGACTGTATTAGTTTGATGGACTGTATTAGTTTGAGGGTCTGTATTAGTTTGATGGACTGTATTAGTTTGAGGGACTGTATTAGTTTGATGGACTGTATTAGTTTGAGGCTCTGTATTAGTTTGGGGTTTTGTATTAGTTTAAGAGACTGTATTAGTTTTAGAGTCTGTATTAGTTTGATGGACTGTATTAGTTTGAGAGACTGTATAAGTTTGTGAGACTGTATTAGTTTGAGAGTCTGTATTACTTTGAGAGACAGTATTAGTTTGAGGGTCTGAATTAGTTTGAGTTTATGTATTAGTTTGAGAGACTGTATTAGTTTGATGGACTATATTCGTGAGATGGACAATATTAGTTTGATGGACTGTATTAGTTTGAGGGACCGTATTAGTTTGAGGGACTGTATTAGTTTGAGGCCTTGTATTAGTTTGAAGGTCTGTATTAGTTTGATGGACTGTATAAGTTTGATGGACTGTATTAATTTGATGGACTGTATTAGTGAGATGGACTGTATTAGTTTGAGGGACTGTATTAGTTTGAGGGACTGTATTAGTTTGATGGACTGTATTAGTGAGATGGACAGTATTAGTTTGAGGGACTGTATTAGTTTGAGGGACTGTATTATTTTGATGGACTGTATTAGTTTGAAGGATTGTTTTAGTTAGATGTTCTGTATTAGTGAGATGAACTGTATTACTTTGAGGGACTGTATTAGTTTGTGGGACTGTATCAGTGAGATGGACAGTATTAGTTTGAGGGACTGTATTTGTTTGAGGGACTGTATTAGTTTGATGGACTGTATTAGTTTGAGGGGCTGTATTAGTTTGATGGACTGGATTAGTTTGATGGACTGTATTAGTTTTAGGGCCTGTATTACTTTGAGGGGCTCTATTAGTTTGATGCACTGTATTAGTTTGATGGACTTAATTAATTTGAGGGGCTCTTTTAGTTTGATGGTCTGTATTAGTTTGATGGCCTGTGTTAGTTTGAGGGCCTGTATTAATTTGAGGGCCTGTATTAGTTTGAGGGGCTGTATTAGTTTGAGGGTCTATATTAGTTTGAGGGAATGTATAAGTTTGAGGGACTGTATTAATTTGAAGGCCTGTATTAGATTGAGGGGCTGTATTTGTTTGAGAGTGTGTATGAGTTTGATGGACTGTATTACTTTGATGGACTGTATTAGTTTGAGGGATTGTAGTAGTTTGAGGGGCTGTATTAGTTTGATGGACTGTATTAATTTGATGGACTGTATTAGTGTGACGGGCGGTATTAGTTTGAGGGGCTGTATTAGTTTGGTGGACTGTATTCGTTTGAAGGACTGTATTAGTTTGAGAGACTGTATTAGTTTCATGGACTGGATTAGTTTGATGGACTGTGTTAGTTTGAGGGACTGTATTAGTTTGAAGGTATGTATTAGTGAGATGGACTGTATTAATTTGATGGAATGTATTAGTTTGAATGACTGTATTCGTTTGATGGACTGGATTAGTTTGGTAGACATTATCAGTTTTAGGGCCTGTATTACTTTGAAGGGCTGGATTAGTTTGATGGACTGTATTAGTTTGATGGACTACATTAGTTGAGGGGCTCTTTTAGTTTGATGGTCTGTATTAGTTTGATGGGCGGTGTTAGTTTGAGGGCCTGTATTAGTTTGAGGGCCTGTATTAGTTTGAGGGACTGTATTAGTTTGAAGAACTGTATTAGTTTGAGACACTTTATTAGTTGAAGAGATTGTATTAGTTTGAAGGCCTCTATTAGTTTCAGGGACTGTATTAGTTTGAGGGTCTGTATTCGTTTGAGGGTCTTTATTACTGTGAGAGACTGTATTAGTTTGAGAGTCTGTATTACTTTGAGAGACTGTATTCGTTTGAGGGCCTGTATTAATTTGAGGGTCTGTATTAGTTTGAGGGAATGTACAAGTTTGAGGGACTGTATTAGTTTGAGGGGCTGTATTAGTTTGATGGACTGTATTAGTTTGAGAGTCTGCATTAGATTGATGGACTGTGTTAGTTAGATGGACTGTATTAGTTTGAGGGGCTGTATTAGTTTGATGAACTGTATTAGTTTGAGGGACTGTATTAGTTTGAGGGACTGTTTTAGAGTGATGGACTGTATTAGTTTGATGGACTGTGTTAGTTTGAGGGCCTGTGTTAGTTTGAGGGCCGATATTAGTTTGAGAGACTTTATTAGTTGAAGAGATTGTATTAGTTTGAAGGCCTGTATTAGTTTCAGGGACTGTATTAGTTTCAGGGTCTGTATTAGTTTGAGGGTCTGTATTACTGTGAGAGACTGTATTAGTTTGAGGGTCTGTATTAGTTTGAGTTTCTGTACTAGTTAGAGAGACTGTATTCGATTGAGAGACTGTATTAGTTTGAGGGGCTGTATTAGTTTGAGGGTCTATATTAGTTTGAGGTAATGAATAAGTTTGAGGGACTGTATTAGTTTGAGGGCCTATATTAGTTTGAGGGGCTGTATTAGCTTGAGGGTCTGTATTAGTTTGAGGGACTGTATTAGTTTGAAGGATTGTATTAGTTTGAGACCCTTTATTAGTTGAAGAGATTGTATTAGTTTGAAGGCCTGTATTACTTTCAGGGACTGTATTAGATTGAGGGACTGTATTAGTTTGAGGATCTGTATTACTGTTAGAGAATGTATTAGTTTGATGGTATGTATTACTTTGAGAGACTGTATTAGTTTGAGGGTCTGTATTAGTTTGAGTTTCTGTACTAGTTTGAGAGACTGTATTCGTTTGAGAGACTGTATTAGTTTGAGGGTCTGTATTACTTTGAGAGACTGTATTAGTTTGAGGACCTGTATTAATTTGCGGTTCTGTATTTGTTTGAGAGACTGTATTAGTTTGAGGGCCTGTATTAGTTTGAAGGACTCTATTTGTTTGAGGGGCTGTATTAGTTTGATGGACTGTATTAGTTTTATGGACTGTATTCGTTTGAGAGGCTGTATTAGTTTGAGGGGCTGTATTAGTTTGATGGACTGTATTCGTTTTATGGACTGTATTAGTTTGAGGGACTATATTGGTTTGAGGGCATGTATTAGTTTGAGGGGCTGTATTAGTTGGATGAACTGTATTACTTTTATGGACTGTATTAGTTTGAGGGACTATATTTGTTTGATGCCTCAAGGTCGTGTTATTTAACATAATATTATTTTTGACTCCTTTTGAATCCATCTCAGTTGTTTTGCTGTGCCTTCTCTGAATGTTTTCTTTCAACAAGTAAGTGAGCATGTTAAATCCTTTTTTTTAACCACCGGGACCATGTAATTTTTTTTTTAAATCAACTATCCTTTTTGCATTTCCTGGCTCCGTAACTTATCATCCAAATAATTCAATAAGGTTCACCCTCTTAAACTTACCACATACAGGACAAAACTACGAAGGGTTAAACAAAATACATATTCGTAATTCAATAAGGTTCACACTCTTAAACTTACCACATACAGGACAACACTACGAAGGGTTAAAAAAACTTTCATTCTCTTTGAAAAAGTAGGTGGAGATAAAACAAACCACAACTCCCCGGCTTTTTTTTACAGTAAAAATCACAGAAGCATTTCTCATTTAAAAAGATGTTCACAAGAGTCTATTTTCTTTCCTATTAATTTTTGGTTCCATGATTGATCATCCATCCCTATCTAGCTCGAACTATAACCTATCTTTCCAAGTCGCCGCTTGCTTTACGTCACCACGCAATTTCCCTATCTCTATCCCTATTCTAAGTTTGAAAGGTATTCACCAGATTGTCCTGGATCTCGTTCAGACACTACCTGAGAACCAGCGAGTGGCTAAACTATTCTCAGACTTTTGAAACCGGGGGAAACTGGAGCAGTGTTGAAATGATACTCACTCCAGTGGCCACTTTCCCCTCGTCTCGTCCAAGGCTAGTCTGGCTCTTAATTCGCAAGTTTTCGGCAGTCGTCCGTTGAGATCCCACTTCTGACACCAAATGTTGATTTCTGGATTCTTTCACCTCAATCTGGTTCAGTAAAATTACTGAAACGAATACCGTTTATGCTTTAAACAAAGCAAGCTTTTATTTAAAAAGCAAATCCCGATCGGGGACTTTATCAGACAGAAGGAATGCAAGGCTGTTCGAACACACCCACTTCCTACGGACAAAGTGACATTACATTGTAAAGGGACGATGGTTATACATTTTCGGCAAAAGATAACAAGATAGGGCTATAGTGACATCCTAGTTCAGCCTATCTCTTTTGGTCCCTCTTTCCCTTTGTCTACTCATAAGCCGACCTAAGTATGGTCTCATTTTAAACAAAGACCTTCTGTTAATGTTTCAGGTTAATAACATGATTTAATAAGAACTTGAGGTTTTTCTGCAAGCTGTCGGTTTTGTTTCAATATGTGTTAGTGTTGTAACATTTCGCAGTCTCGAGTCTGAGATGTCATGTCTATTCCTCCATGAATTCTTTGTTTGCTTATTCTGTCCCTATACAGTTCCCACGTTCTCAACTTCAATGTCTCTATACATTTTTAAACATTCACAATACCATCGAAGATACTTTTCCTCAAGTTCAGGACCCTAGTCTCTGTGTCACTCTCCATCTTAATAAATAATTCGACCACATTATGGTCACTCTTCCCCAAGGGGCCTCGCACAACAAGATTGCTAATTAGTCCTTTCTCATTACACATCACCCAGTCTTGAATGACCAGCCCTCTAGTTGGTTCCTCGACATATTGGTCTAGAAAACCATCCCAAGTATACTCCAGAGGAGGGAAGGAGAGGGGAACCAGTGAATATAGAACTGAACCCAGCCAGAGTCAGTAACTTCAGGGGAGGGAGAGGGAGGGGAACCTGTGAATGTAGAACTGAACCCAGCCAGAGTCAGCACCTTCAGTGGAGGGGAACCAGTGAGTGTAGAACTGAACCCAGCCAGAGTCAACACTTTGAGGTGAGGGAGAGAGAGGGAAACCAGTGAATGTAGAACTGAACCCAGCCAGAGTCAGCACCGTCAAGGGAGGGGAGGGAGGGGAACCAGTGAATGTAGAACTGAACCCAGCCAGAGTCAGCACCTTCGGGGAAGAGGAACCAGTGAGTGTAGAACTGAACCCAGCCAGAGTCAGCACCTTCAGGGAAGAGGAACCAGTGAGTGTAGAACTGAAACCAGCCAGAGTCAGTACCTTCAGGGGAGGGAGAGGGGAACCAGTGAATGTAGAACTGGACCCAGCCAGAGTCAGCACCTTCAGGGGAGGGGAACCAGTGAGTACAGAACTGAACCCAGCCAGAGTCAGCGCCTTCAGGGGAGGAGAGAATGGGAACCAGTGTGTGTAGAACTGAACCCAGACAGAGTTGGTGGAGAAATCTGGGAGCGGAGGACAAGCTGTCTTCAGACGTGCGATTTGTTTGAATTTCAGGACAGGGAGGACGGAGAGTGTATGAGATGGGGATTTGCAGCTTTGGAGGAACAAGGGAGGAAAGAATGTTGCATGGAATCTAGAATTGTCTGTTCTGACTTTCTGTCCTGTACTTGCAGTAATGATTTTTGTAAACGTCTTTTCCAGGGTATTGCAAGGGCAGGATTCGCTGACGGATACTCAAACCAAACATCACATCAACATCTAATGTTAATCATTCGATTTCTCAGGACCTGAATATCATTGGCCTTTGACTGTGGAAGGAGAAATATTTGCCAATTCTGTCAGTGGAAACAGATTTCAAACATCATTGTGACTGGAAAAGCACCAAGACACACACACCCGAGTGAGAGTGTTCTAGTGAACTGACTGTGAAAAGAGCTTTAACCAGTCACACAGCCTGAAAAAACATCGCACCTTTCACAGCGCGGAGAAACTGTACATGTATTGTCTGTGTGGACGAGGCTTCAACTGATCGTCCAACCTGGAGACGCAAGAACACCCTCACCATGGAGAAACTGTGGGAATGTGGGGACTGTGGGAAGAGATTCAGTTTCCCATCCCACCTGGAATCTCATTTGCGCAGTCACAGCGGGGAGAGGCCGTTCACCTGCTCGAAATGTGGGAAGGGATTCACTACCTCATCCAACCTGTTGACACACCAGGGAGTTCACACTGGGGCGAGGCCATTCACCTACTCTGTTTGTAGATGGGATTCACTGCCGCATCCAACCTGTTGACACACCAGGGAGTTCACACTGGGGCGAGACCATTCACCTGCTCTGTGTGTGGGAAGTGATTCACTTGTTTATCCAACCTGTTGACACACCAGGGAGTTCACACCGGGGAGAGGCCGTTCACCTGATCGAAATGTGGGAAGGGATTCACTTGTTTATCCAACCTGTTGACACACCAGGGAGTTCACACTGGGGCGAGGCCATTCAACTACTCTGTGTGTAGGAAGGGATTCACTACCTCATCCAACCTGTTGACACACCAGGGAGTTCACACTGGGGAGAGGCCGTTCACCTGCTCGAAATGTGGGAAGGGATTCACTTGTTTATCCAACCTGTTGACACATCAGGGAGTTCACACTGGGGAGAGACCGTTCACCTACTCTGTTTGTAGGAAGGGATTCATTACCTCATCCAACCTGTTGACACACCAGGGAGTTCACACTGGAGAGAGACCGTTCACCTACTCTGTGTGTAGGGAGGGATTCATTACCTCATCCAACCTGTTGACAGACCAGGGAGTTCACACTGGAGAGACCGTTCACCTCTCTGTTTGTGGGAATGGATTCACTTGTTTATCCAAACTGTTGACACACCAGGGAGTTCACACTGTTGAGAGACCGTTCACCTACTCTGTGTGTAGGAAGGGATTCACTCCCTCATCCAACCTGTTGACACACCAGGGAGTTCACACTGGGGAGAGACCGTTCACCTACTCTGTGTGTAGGAAGGGATTCACTTGTTTATCCAACCTGTTGACACACCAGGGAGTTCACACTGGAGAGAGACCGTTCACCTGCTCTGTGTGTAGGAAGGGATTCACTACCTCATCCAACCTGTTGACACACCAGGGAGTTCACACTGGAGAGACCGTTCACCTGCTCTGTGTGTAGGAAGGGATTCACTACCTCATCCAACCTGTTCACACACCAGCGAGTTCACACTGGGGCGAGACCGTTCACCTACTCTGTGTGTGGGAAGGGATTCACTCGGTCATCCCACCTGCTGAGACACCAGCGAGTTCACAAGTGATTACAGGGTTTGGATTCTGCTGTTAATCACATCCTTCTGAACTGTTTGTTTCTGCTGATGTTACGAACCCTTCAACTAGGCTGGAGTTTAATATTGTGATATTTCAAATAACAGTGTTGATATTTGATGTCTCCAAGATAAGAGGAGACTAATTGTTTCTGACTGCTCATTTTTGATTGGGGCCCAGGAGAGGCAAGGGTTCGGGGCCCAGGAGAGGCGAGGGCCAAGGGGCAGCACGGGCCAGCCCACACTGCAATCCGTGGATAGTAGGAGCATGCGTGCGCACTAGGTCCGTGCAGCAGAGCTTGGTCTCCAGTCACCTTGGTTAACCCTTGCCACTGGATCAAGATCTAGCTCTGTCAAGTCCGTGTGGTGGCTGGTGTGCATCGGCCATCCCACGTTGAAAGAATCCATGCACAGGCATCTTCCACCCTTCAGTATTTAGTTCAGGACCTCGATTGTCAGGTCCCTCATTGAAACACCTGTGAACATCCCTTTTTAGTGTGGAAGTTGGACATCCTCGATACAAGGGACGGCCTAATACTATACCACCATTTTTGTGCCTTTTCTCCTTTCTGACTCTGGATTATTTCAGTTCTCAGACCTTCGGTTAATCAGGGACAAATCCCAGCTGCCCATACCTTCCAGAGTGCCTCTCCTAGCCTTGGTATCCAGGGAAGGTATCAGTAACACGCCGGGATCACTAAACACAAAACCCAGTCTGTTAATCACTTTCAGTTACTGGACTTAGTGTGTGCCCCACAGCATCTCTCTCATCTTCGATGTGTGATTGGAGCATCACGCCTGCAAACTTGGGTTCAATTTATATTTGAATCCACTCCGTGTATTTACAAAAAATACATACCAGTATACAGATCACATCAAATAATTGGCAACGGTTTAGAGTCAACAAGATGAACCTGTAGCCACACCAAGGCCCAATAAACCAGCTCTGTATTCACGGGAGAAAGTCTGTTATCTAACTCCTCGAGTGATAGAGAAAGATTGGGAACTCTATGAATATCTAGAATCTGTTGTAAATATGTTTCAAATCCTCACTGGTACAACCTGTCTATTTCTTTTCAATTGAAGTGAATGGAAGATGAGGAGGGATTGGAGAGGAGTTAAGATGGGGGCGGGGCGTTGGAGAGGAGTTAGGGTGGGGGGTTGTAGAGTAGGGGTGGGAGAGGAGTTGTAATGAAGGAAATGCAGAAGCCAGTTTGTGCACAGTCAGATCCCACAAACAGCAATGTAATGATGACAAGATAATCCGTTCTCAGTGATGTTAGTTGAGGGATACACATTGTGCAGGACACCAAGGGAGAACTCCGCCTGTTCTTCCTCAGAATCGTGGCCGTGGGATCTTCTATGTCCAACTTAGCGACTAGATGGGACATCGTTTCAATGTCTGATCTGAAAGGCGGCACCTCTGACCGTGCAGCACTCCCTCTGTACTGCATGTGGAGTCTCGGCCGAGATTATGTGCTCGGGTCTCTGGATTGGCAATTGAACCCCGACCCCTGACTCAGGGCCGAGAGTGCTACCACTGAGCCAAGGCTGACATGGCCTGACCCCTGTTCCCATTACACTAGACCGTGCCTGTGTTATTACACTAACCCCGCGCATTCATACTGCAGTGGGCCCTAACTCTGTTATTAGACATTCGGCAAAGCATTTGCTGCAACAACAAAACAACCAGAACTTACATTAATATAGCGCCTTTAACTCAGTGAAACTTCTCACGGTGCTTAACAAGATCGATATCAATAAAATAACATTTTTCACACAGAGCCACAGAGAAAGATATCAGGACAGATTCCCAAAAGATTGATCAAAGAGGTAGTTTTTAAAAAGAATCATGAAAGAGAAGTGGAGGTTTCGGGGAATTACAAAACTTGGGGCCTCGGCAGCTGAAGGCACGGCCGCCAATGGTGGAGCAATTAAAATCGGGGATGGGCAAGAGGACAGATTTGGAGGAGCGCAGGGAACTCAGAGGGTTGTGGGGCTGGAGGAGATTACAGAGATAGGGAGGGGAGAGTTTTGAAACCAAGGATGAGAATTTTTTAATTGAGGCGTTGCTTAACTGGGAGCCAATGTATGTCAGTGAGCACAGGGGTGATGGGTGAATAAGATTATAACTATAGGCCCTGACTTGCACACACTATTAGATGAGACCCAATCTTTGTTTTGTTGCACTAGATACTGGCTGTATGACCATCACACTAGATCCAGCATTGTGTTCAGTATAACACTCGAGTCTGCCTCTGTTATTATTGGATCAAACACTGTCTTTGTTACTCTCACAGTGGGCCATGCATTTACTGTTATTATTCTGGACCCTGTCTCCACTCTTATTGTATGGGCGCCTGTCTCTGGAATTGTTACAGTAGACCCGGCCTCTGCTATGATTGGAAAATAACCTGCCCCTGTTATTCCAGTTCTAGTGCACGCCTCTATTGTTATAAATATAGATCTTGTCTCTGTTGTACTCAATCAAGTATGTTTCAGATATTGTTAAAATAGACCCGGCGTCTGTTAGCGTGACACTATCAGCTCTTTCGGTTATTATTGCAAAAAAACTTTCAATTATTAAAGACGTGTTTGTAGTGTAAAACTAGGCCTTATCTTGGTTATTAATACAGTAGACCCTGTCGCTGTTTATATTACACTAGGCACTGTCTCTGTTTATATTACACTAGGCCCTGTCTCTATTTATATTACACTCGACCCTGTCTCTGTTTATATTACACTAGACCCTGTCTCTGTTTATATTACACTAGACCCTGTCTCTGTTTATATCACACTAGACATTGTCTCTGTTTATAATACACTCGACCCTGTCTCTGTTTATATTACACTAGACCCTGTCTCTGTTTATATTACACTAGACCCTGTCTCTGTTTATATTACACTACACCCTGCCTTTGTTTACATTACACTAGATCCTGTCTCTGTTTATATTGCACTAGACCCTGTCTCTGTTTATATTACACTAGGCCCTGTCTCTGTTTATATTACACTCGACCCTATCTCTGTTTATATCACACTAGACCCTGTCCCTGTTTATATTACACTGGACCCTGTCTCTGTTTATACTACACTGGACCCTGTCTCTGTTTATATTTCACTAGACCCTGTCTCTGTTTATATTACACTAGACCCTGTCTCTGTTTATATTACAGTAGCCCCTGTCTCTGTTTATATTACACTAGACCCTGTCTCTGTTTATATTACACTCGACCCTGTCTCTGTTTATATTACACTAGACACTATCTCTGTCTATATTACACTAGACCCTGTCTCTGTTTATATTACACGAGACCCTGTCACTGTTTATATTACACAAAACCCTGTCTCTGTTTATATTACACTAGACACTGTCTCTGTTTATATTACACTCGCACTGTCTCTGTTTATATGACACGAGACCCTGTCTCTGTTTATATTGCACGAGAACCTGTCTCTGTTTATATTACACTCGACCCTGTCACTGTTTATATTATACTAGACCCTGTCTCTGTTTATATTACACGAGACCCTGTCACTGTTTATATTACACTAGACCCTGTCTCTGTTTATATTACACTAGACCCTGTCTCTGTTTATATGACACTCGACCCTATCTCTGTTTATATTACACTCGACCCTGTCTCTGTTTATATTACACTAGACCCTGTTTCTGTTTATATTACACAAGACCCTGTCTCTATTTATATTACACTAGACCCTGTCTCTGTTTATATTACACTCGACCCTGTCACTGTTTATATTATACTAGACCTTGTCTCTGTTTATATTACACTAGACCCTGTCTCTGTTTATATTACACTAGACCCTGTCTCTGTTTATATTACACTCGACACTGTACTGTTTATATTACACTCGACCCTGTCTCTGTTTATTTTACACTCGACGCTGTCTCTGTTTATATTACACTCGACCCTGTCTCTGTTTATATTACACTATACCCTGTCTCTGTTCATATTACACTAGACCCTGTCTCTGTTTATGTTACACCAGACCCTGTCTCTGTTTATATTACACTCGACCCTGTCTCTGTTTATATTGCACTAGACCCTGTTTCTGTTTATATTACACTAGACCCTGTCTCTGTTTATATTACACTAGACCCTATCTCTGTTTATATTACACTAGATCCTGTCTCTGTTTATATTGCACTGGACCCTGTCTCTGTTTATATTACACTCGACCCTGTCTCTGTTTATATTACACGAGACCCTGTCTCTGTTTATATTACACTAGACCTTTGACTCTGTTTATATTACACGAGACCCTGTCTCTGTTTATATTACACTAGACCCTGTCTCTGTTTATATTACACTCGACCCTGTCACTGTTTATATTATACTAGACCCTGTCTCTGTTTATATTACACTAGACCCTGTCCCTGTTTATATTACACTGGACCCTGTCTCTGTTTATATTACACTAGACCCTGTCTCTGTTTATTATTACACTCGACCCTATCTCTGTTTATATTACACTCGACCCTGTCTCTGTTTATATTAAACTAGACCCTGTCTCTGTTTATATTACACGAGACCCTGTCTCTGTTTATATTACACTAGAGCCTGTCTCTGTTTCTATTACACTCGACCCTGTCTCTGTTTATATTACACTCGAACCTGTCTCTGTTTATATTACACTCGACCCTGTCCCTGTTTATATTACACTGGACCCTGTCTCTGTTTATACTACACTGGACCCTGTCTCTGTTTATATTTCACTAGACCCTGTCTCTGTTTATATTACACTAGACCCTGTCTCTGTTTATATTACAGTAGCCCCTGTCTCTGTTTATATTACACTAGACCCTGTCTCTGTTTATATTACACTCGACCCTGTCTCTGTTTATATTACACTAGACACTATCTCTGTCTATATTACACTAGACCCTGTCTCTGTTTATATTACACGAGACCCTGTCACTGTTTATATTACACTAAACCCTGTCTCTGTTTATATTACACTAGACACTGTCTCTGTTTATATTACACTCGCACTGTCTCTGTTTATATGACACGAGACCCTGTCTCTGTTTATATTGCACGAGAACCTGTCTCTGTTTATATTACACTCGACCCTGTCACTGTTTATATTATACTAGACCCTGTCTCTGTTTATATTACACGAGACCCTGTCACTGTTTATATTACACTAGACCCTGTCTCTGTTTATATTACACTAGACCCTGTCTCTGTTTATATGACACTCGACCCTATCTCTGTTTATATTACACTCGACCCTGTCTCTGTTTATATTACACTAGACCCTGTTTCTGTTTATATTACACAAGACCCTGTCTCTATTTATATTACACTAGACCCTGTCTCTGTTTATATTACACTCGACCCTGTCACTGTTTATATTATACTAGACCTTGTCTCTGTTTATATTACACTAGACCCTGTCTCTGTTTATATTACACTAGACCCTGTCTCTGTTTATATTACACTCGACACTGTACTGTTTATATTACACTCGACCCTGTCTCTGTTTATTTTACACTCGACGCTGTCTCTGTTTATATTACACTCGACCCTGTCTCTGTTTATATTACACTATACCCTGTCTCTGTTCATATTACACTAGACCCTGTCTCTGTTTATGTTACACCAGACCCTGTCTCTGTTTATATTACACTCGACCCTGTCTCTGTTTATATTGCACTAGACCCTGTTTCTGTTTATATTACACTAGACCCTGTCTCTGTTTATATTACACTAGACCCTATCTCTGTTTATATTACACTAGATCCTGTCTCTGTTTATATTGCACTGGACCCTGTCTCTGTTTATATTACACTCGACCCTGTCTCTGTTTATATTACACGAGACCCTGTCTCTGTTTATATTACACTAGACCTTTGACTCTGTTTATATTACACGAGACCCTGTCTCTGTTTATATTACACTAGACCCTGTCTCTGTTTATATTACACTCGACCCTGTCACTGTTTATATTATACTAGACCCTGTCTCTGTTTATATTACACTAGACCCTGTCCCTGTTTATATTACACTGGACCCTGTCTCTGTTTATATTACACTAGACCCTGTCTCTGTTTATTATTACACTCGACCCTATCTCTGTTTATATTACACTCGACCCTGTCTCTGTTTATATTAAACTAGACCCTGTCTCTGTTTATATTACACGAGACCCTGTCTCTGTTTATATTACACTAGAGCCTGTCTCTGTTTCTATTACACTCGACCCTGTCTCTGTTTATATTACACTCGAACCTGTCTCTGTTTATATTACACTCGACTCTGTCTCTGATTATACAACACTAGACCCTGTCTCTGTTTATATTACACGAGACCGTGTCTCTGTTTATATTACACTAGGCCCTGTCTCTGTTTATATTACACTCGACCCTGTCTCTGTTTATATTACAGTGGACCCTGTCTCTGTTTATATTACACTGGACCCTGTCTCTGTTTATATTACACTAGACCCTATCCCTGTTTATATTACACTAGACCCTGCCGCTGTTTATATTACACTAGACCCTATCTCTGTTTATATTACACTAGACCCTGTCTCTGTTTTTCTATTACACTAGACCCTGTCCCTGTTTATATGACACTAAACCCTGTCTCTTTTTATATTACACTGGACCCTGTCTCTGTTTATATTACACTCGACCCTGTCCCTGTTTATATTACACTAGACCCTGTCTCTCTTTATATTACACTAGATCCTGTCTCTGTTTAGATTACACTTTACCCTGTCTCTGTTTATATTACACTGGACCCTGTCGCTGTTTATATTACACTTGACCCTGTCTCTGTTTATATTACACTGGACCCTGTCTCTGTTTATATTACACTCGACCCTGTCTCTGTTTATATTACACTAGATCCTGTCTCTGTTTATATTACACTAGACCCTGTCTCTGTTTATATTACACTAGATCCTGTCTCTGCTTATATTACACTAGACCCTGTCTCAGTTTATATTACACTGGACACTGTCTCTGTTTATATTACACTAGACCCTGTCTCTGTTTATATTGCACTAGGCACTGTCTCTGTTTATATTACACTAGGCCCTGTCCCTGTTTATATTACACTCGACCCTGTCTCTGTTGATATTACACTCGGCCCTGTCTCTGTTTATATTACACTAGATCCTATCTCTGTTTATATTATACTGGACCCTGTCTCTGTTTATATTACACTCGACCCTGTCTCTGTTTATATTACACGAGACCCTGTCTCTGTTTATATTACACTGGACCCTGTCTCTGTTTAAATTACACTAGACCCTGTCTCTGTTTATATTAAACTAGACTCTGTCTCTGTTTATATTACACTGGACCCTGTCTCTGTTTAAATTACACTAGACCCTGTCTCTGTTTATATTACACTAGACCCTGTCTCTGTTTATATTACACTCGACCCTGTCTCTGTTTATATTATACTAGACCCTGTCTCTGTTTATATTACACTAGATCCTGTCTCTGTTTATATTACACTGGACCCTACCTCTGTTTATATTACACAAGACCCTGTCTCTGTTTGTATTACACTAGACCCTGTCTCTGTTTATATTACACTAGACCCTGTCTCTGTATAGATTACACTAGATCCTGTCTCTGTTTATATTACTGTAGACCCTGTCTCTGTTTATATTACACTAGACCCTGTCTCTGTTTATATTACACTGGATCCTGTCTCTGTTTATATTACAGTTGACCCTGTCTCTGTTTATATTACACTGGACCCTGTCTCTGTTTATATTACACTAGACCCTGTCTCTCTTTATATTACACTGGGCCCTGTCTCTGTTTATATTATACTAGATCCTGTCTCTGTTTATATTACACTCGACCCTGTCTCTGTTTATATTACACTAGACACTGTCCCTGTTTATATTACACTAGACCTTGTCTCTGTTTATATTACACTAGACCCTGTCGCTGTTTATAAAAAACACTTGAACCTGCCGCTGTTTATATTACACAAGGCCCTGTCTATGTTTATATTACACTAGACCCTGTCTCTGTTTATATTGCACTAGATCCTGTCTCTGTTTATACTACACTAGATCCTGTCTCTGTTTATATTACACTGGACCCTGTCTCTGTTTATATTACACTCGACCCTGTCTCTTTATATATTACACTCGACCCTGTCTCTGTTTATATTACACTAGAACTTTGTCTCTGTTTATATTACACTCGACCCTGTCTCTGTTTATATTATACTAGACCCTGTCTCTGTTTATATTACACTAGACCCTGTCCCTGTTTATATTACACTAGACCCTGTCTCTGTTTATATTAAACTAGACTCTGTCTCTGTTTATATTACACTGGACCCTGTCTCTGTTTAAATTACACTAGACCCTGTCTCTGTTTCTATTGCACTAGACCCTGTCTCTGTTTATATTACACTCGACCCTGTCTCTGTTTATATTATACTAGACCCTGTCTCTGTTTATATTACACTAGATCCTGTCTCTGTTTATATTACACTGGACCCTACCTCTGTTTATATTACACAAGACCCTGTCTCTGTTTGTATTACACTAGACCCTGTCTCTGTTTATATTACACTAGACCCTGTCTCTGTATAGATTACACTAGATCCTGTCTCTGTTTATATTACTGTAGACCCTGTCTCTGTTTATATTACACTGGATCCTGTCTCTGTTTATATTACAGTTGACCCTGTCTCTGTTTATATTACACTGGACCCTGTCTCTGTTTATATTACACTAGACCCTGTCTCTCTTTATATTACACTGGGCCCTGTCTCTGTTTATATTATACTAGATCCTGTCTCTGTTTATATTACACTCGACCCTGTCTCTGTTTATATTACACTAGACCCTGTCCCTGTTTATATTACACTAGACCTTGTCTCTGTTTATATTACACTAGACCCTGTCGCTGTTTATAAAAAACACTTGAACCTGCCGCTCTTTATATTACACAAGGCCCTGTCTATGTTTATATTACACTAGACCCTGTCTCTGTTTATATTGCACTAGATCCTGTCTCTGTTTATACTACACTAGATCCTGTCTCTGTTTATATTACACTGGACCCTGTCTCTGTTTATATTACACTCGACCCTGTCTCTTTATATATTACACTCGACCCTGTCTCTGTTTATATTACACTAGAACTTTGTCTCTGTTTATATTACACTCGACCCTGTCTCTGTTTATATTACACTAGACCCTGTCTCTGTTTATATTACACTAGACCCTGTCCCTGTTTATATTACACTAGACCCTGTCTCTGTTTATATTACACTAGACCCTGTCTCTGTTTATATTACACTCGACCCTATCTCTGTTTATATTACACTCAACCCTGTCTCTGTTTATATTACACTAGAACCTGTCTCTGTTTATATTACACGAGACCCTGTCTCTGTTTTTATTACACTAGACCCTGTCTCTGTTTTGTATTACACTCGACCCTGTCTCTGTTTATATTACACTCGACTCTGTCTCTGTTTATATTACACTAGACCCTGTCTCTGTTTATATTACACTAGACCCTGTCTCTGTTTATATTACACTAGACCCTGTCTCTGTTTATATTACACCAGACCCTGTCTCTGTTTATATTACACCAGACCCTGTCTCTTTATATATTACACTAGACCCTGTCTCTGTTTATAATACACTAGACCCTGTCTCTAGTGGAGTGCCGCAGGGCTCAGTGCTGGGATCCCAGCTCTTTACAATATACATCAATCATTTGGATGAAGGAATTGAGTGTAATATATCCACGTTTGCAGATGACACTAAACTGGGTGGCGGTGTGAGCTGTGAGGAGGATGCTAAGAGGCTGCAGGGTGATTGGACAGGTTCGGTGAGTGGGCAAATGCATAGCAGATGCAGTATAATGTGGATAAATGTGAGGTTAGCCACGTTGGTGGCAAAAACACGAAGGCAGAACATTATCTGAATGGCGCCAGTTTAGGAAAAGGGGAGGTGCAACGATACCTGTGTGTCATGGCTCATCAGTCATTGAAATTTCGCATGCAGGTACAGGAGGCTGTGAAGAAGACAAATGGCCTTCATAGCTAGCGAATTTGAGTAAAGGAGCAGGGAGGCTTTAATGCAATTGTTCAGGGCCTTGGTGAGATCTCACCTGGAATATTGTGTTCAGTTTTGGTCTGCTAACCTGAGGAAGGACGATCTTGCTGTTGAGGGAGTGCAGCGAAGGTTCACCAGACTGATTCCAGGGATTGCTGGACTGACATATGAAGAGAGAATGTATCAACTGGGCCTTTATACACTGGAGTTTAGAAGGATGAGAGGGGATCTCATGGAGACGTATAAGATTCTGACGGAACTGGGCAGATTAGATGCGGAAAGATTGTTCCCTATGTTGGGGAAGTCCAGAACGAGGGGATAAAGTCTTAGGAAGAGGGGTAAGCCATTTAGGACTGAGAAGATGAGAAACTTCTTCACTCAGAGAGTTGTTAACCTGTGGAATTCCCTGCCGCAGAGAGTTGTTGATGCCAGTTCATTGGATTAATTCAAGAGGGAGTTAGATATGGCCCTTACGGCTAAAGGGATCAAGGAGTATGGAGAGTAGGCAGGAAAAGGGTACTGAGGTGAAGGATCAGCCAAGATCTTATTGAATGGCGGCGCCATATGGCCGACTACTGCTCCAGTGTCTTACGTTGATTTTTCTTACGTATGGGTTTCATAGAAGGGCATGGAGCTTCAAACTCAGTGGTGGTGGCACTTCAAGCTAAGCCACGGAAGGCAGATGGCGATTCAGCCAACCTTTAAGTGAGTCAGAATTGCCAATTCCTCTGATTCGGGAGAAGGAGCAGCTTAGTATTCGTTCGTGTCCTCCTTGATGTTTTTCTTTGACTCTCTGCAACCACCCCTTCGGTTTGTCTGTATCCTGGACTGTTTGCTGTAGAGTGTTTCCTTCATCACTTTGGGCCGGCTGCTGTGAGATCAATCCGGCTGCCCAGACCCAGCTATCCATTGACTTTCAATTTGCTCTGCCCCATGGTTACACAGACTGACGCTGACGGACAGCGATTCCCCACCGTCTCTCGATGCCTCCTTCTCTGTTGCTTTGCAGACAGCCTAAATCATACATAGAAACATAGAAACATAGAAAATAGAGGCAGGAGTAGGCCATTCAGCCCTTCTAGCCTGCACCGCCATTCAATGAGTTCATGGCTGAACATGCAACTTCAGTACCCCGTTCCTGCTTTCTCGCCATACCCCTTGATCCCCGAGTAGTAAGGATTTCTTCTAAGTATCTTTTGAATTTATTTAGTGAATTGGCCTCAATTACTTTCTGTTGTACAGAATTCCACAAGTTCACCACTCTCTGGGTGAAGAAGTTTCTCCTCTTCTCGGTCCAAAATGACTACCCCTTATCCTTAGACTGTGACCCCTGGTTCTAGACTTCCCCAACTTTGGGAACATTCTTCCTGCATCTAACCTGTCTAAACCCGTCAGAATTTTAAATGTTTCTATGAGGTCCTCTCTCATTCTTCTGAACTCCAGTGAATACAATCCCACTTGATCCAGTCTTTCTTGATAGGTCAGTCCCACCATCCCGGGAATAAGTCTGGTGAATCTTCGCTGCACTCCCACAATAGCAAGAATGTCCTTTCTCAAGATAGGAGACCAAAACTGTACACAATACTCCAGGTGTGGCCTCACCAAGGCCCTGTACAATTGTAGCAACACCTCCATGCCCCTGTACTCAAATCCCCTCGAATGAAGGCAAACATGCCATCTGCTTTCTTAACCGACTGCTGTACCTGCATGCCAACCTTCAATGACTGATGTACCATGACACCCAGGTCTCGTTGCACCTCCCCTTTTCCTAATCTGTCACCATTCAGATAATAGTCTGTCTCTCTGTTTTTATCACCAAAGTGGATTAACTCACATTTATCCACATTATACTTCATCTGCCATGCATTTGCCCACTCACCTAACCTATCCAAGTCAATCTGCAGCCTCATAGCATCCTCCTCGCAGCTCACACTGCCATCCAACTTAGTGTCTTCCGCAAATTTGGAGATACTACATTTAATCCCCTCGTCTAAATCATCAATGTACAATGTAAACAGCTGGGGCCCCAGCACAGAACCTTGCGGTACCGCACTAGTCAATGCCTGCCATTCTGAAAAGTACCCAATCACTCCTACTCTTTGCTTCCTGTCTGACAACCAGTTCTCAATCCACGTCAGCACACTGCCCCCAATCCCATGTGCTTTAACTTGGCATATTAATCTCTTGTGTGGGACCTTGTCGAAAGCCTTCTTAAAGTCCAAATTTACCACATCAACTGGTTCTCCCTTGTCCACTTTACTGGAAACATCCTCAAAGAATTCCAGAACGTTTGTCAAGCATGATTTCCCTTTCACAAATCCATGCTGACTTGGACCTATCATGTCACCATTTTCCAAATGCGCTGCTATGACATGCTTAATAATTGATTCCATCATTTTACCCACTACTGAGGTCAGGCTGACCGGTCTCTAATTCCCTGTTTTCTCTCTCCCTCCTTTTTGAAAAAGTGGGGTTACATTGGCTACCCTCCACTCGATAGGAACTGATCCAGAATCAATGGAATGTTGGTAAATGTCTGTCAATGCATCCGCAATTTCCAAGGCCACCTCCTTAAGTACTCTGGGATGCAGTCCATCAGGCCCTGGAGATTTATCGGCCTTCAATCCCATCAATTTCCCCAACGCAATTAACCGACTAATAAAGATTTCCCTCTGTTCCTCCTCCTTACCTGACCCTCTGACCCCTTTTATATCCGGAGTGTTGTTGGTGTCCTCCTTAGTGAATACCGAACCAAAGTACTAGTTCAATTGCTCTGCCATTTATTTTTTCCCCGTTATGACTTCCCCTGATTCTGACTGCAG